>NC_089987.1:19550000-19854444 GCF_036417845.1 Apteryx mantelli | reverse complement strand
TGTTGCTGCAATAACTGCATAGCATTTTCAGAGTAACTTTTATGTCTAAATTATGTCCTGTTCTGCTGTATGGGGAAAGACAATGTAGTCACATCTTTCCTCAGGCTTTAGTGCAAGAGTCCAGAGGTCATTCAAAGGTGTAGTACCTCTTGCAATGTGACTTTGGAGATATCCCATCTCTTTAAATTGCTCAAGCTTATCAGAGACATTAGTGAGTTCAGAGTAAGCAATCAAAAGCCACTGTGCTACAAAGTGCCAAAGTTTCCTGTATTGAATTGTATTTTAAATTACTCAAGACACCAGGAAAAAAAGCCCCAAAAAGCAGAAAACAACTACCAACATTAAACAATCTGGGCCCAATACTTCAGATTTTGAGTATATTTGCATGGTTTCATGGAATTATGCTGATTTACACCACTTCAGAATCTGTCCGTATTATAAACCTTGTTATAAAATGAGCATACTGAAGTCTCTAAAGAAATCACTGTAATAAATGAGCTTTGCATTTACAAGATGAGTTCCCACATGTGTGAAAATGTTAATATTCCCGTGACTGAATTCAATGACATAATGAATCTACAGTGGAAAATCAGTCTGCATCAAGCAAAGACAGGCATAACTGGCTGCTGGGCTGTTCTTGGCAGACAGGACTTTTTGTATCTCAAGCTAGGGAAGGGAAATAATTGCAATTCGGTGTCAGAGTATACTAACCAAGCATTAAGGGCTTGATCCTGAGGCTATTTTATTCTGCTGGTTGCTACACCTGATTGAAAAATGTTGCTTGAGAGTAAACAAAATGAGACGTCATCTTGAAGAAGACTTTAAGATTCAGGATAGATACCCTTTTAACCCTAAGTCACATCAGGCATGTTTGTAAGATCTTTTGTAACCAGATGTGAACAAACTCCTACCGCTCTTGCAGCCTTTGGGATGAAACCAGCTGTAACATAAAGACAACACACCCACAGAGTGATGCCACGTCTATTCAAGTGCTGGAACTAGTTACTCCTAGAGCAGCCTTAAGATTATTACTTCCATGCATTTCAGATAAAAACGAAACTCTAATACTGTGGAGGCACCTCAAGAAGTGAATGCAACTGAGATTCTGTCCTGCTACAAAGAGACTTGCATATGTGAAAAATGTTTTGGACACCATGTCAGGAAAAAATTGATTTGTCATTTAGAAACAAAGGAAAAGCTGTAGAGCTGCTAGTATTAAATCTTGAGTGCTGCTCAGTTTGAGTGTATGATCAATTAGCTATAAATTCGCAACAGACTTACTGCTTCTTAAGTATAGGACTTGCCAAACTGATTCAGAAGCTGAATGACATCTACCTTGAAATATATGAGTGCACTGTAATTCTTTTGTGAAAGTGCTGGAAAAGTAGGTCTGAAATAACAGAGGAATTTGTAGTCCATGGGCACCTTTCCTTCCCACCCAAAATAGTAAGGATGGGAATGACAACCAAAAGGCTGAGATGAATCAATCTTTGAACTTCCAGACAAAGATCTGAAGCCCCCTTCCACCCTAGAGAACAAATTCCATACAATGCAACCCGATGCCACTTTTTATGAGGTGAAGTCCTCTGATGTTCTAGAGAATAAGTCTCTAGCATTGGTTTGGCAGATGTAGTTGAGTTCAACTTTGGGGTCCAGTCCACATCTCTCTAAATTCAGAGTTTTAGACTCAGGACTATCTCTGCCAAAACTTACAGGAACAGGAATTGAAGAGTTTGATACAACTCCTGTGAACACATCCACTTTTGTTGTATAAATCGTTTCAGAAAAATAACCCTACAAAATACAATTTATGCTGAAAGAATGCTTTAATTGTTTGTGAGTCAGTGTTCTAGCATAAAATTTTGTTGTTGGTCCTTTAAATCCAGTAAGTATGTGTGTTTTGAATTCTAACTGTGCATTGCAATAACATGTTCTGTAGCCTTCAAGTTTTGTGCTGCTGCTTCTGGGGCATTTTGTGTAATCAACTGATGAACTGTCTTATGGAGTTAATCACATACCATTTTTTCTCATATGGGTCACCAGTCAACTTAGAAGGCTGGACTTTATGTGCATCGGTCATACTACGTCCTGATCTAAAGAAGTAAATAGACTGTTCTTTTCTGTTAAGGGAGAAAGCGATGGATATATTGTCAGTAGCTACCCAGTTCTGAGCTGGTTTTGGTATCCTGCTTGTCAGGAGACATGTTCTGAACCTGTTGGGGCTGCCGGATGGGAGACGTGGGCATTGCTCCGAGGTCTGTGTTGAGTTGTGGCGTGGGGACCGCAGCTGCACGGCAGTCCATAGGTGTGGGAACCTGAGTTCCTGGCTCTTGGCTCCTCTCCATTGCCCCTTCCCATAAATTGCTGACTCTTCTGAGGCAGAACCGTTTTCCCTCCATCTGTGAAGGAGCTAAGGGAGCCGTGGGGACTCGGTGAAGGTGGTGGCTGGACAGCATACAGAGCAGTGACATCAACAGCAGGGCACCTGAACTGAGAGATAGATTGAGCCTTCTTGATGTGTTGATACAATGCATTTGTGTTTCACATCACCTACATTAAAGAAAAAAAGGTAAAAAAAAAAAAAAAAAAAAAAAAAGAATAAGATGCAGCCACTTTGGGCTAAAACTGTGAGAATCT
Source organism: Apteryx mantelli (assembly GCF_036417845.1). NCBI lineage: Eukaryota > Metazoa > Chordata > Aves > Apterygiformes > Apterygidae > Apteryx > Apteryx mantelli. Next base: position 19,851,807 of record NC_089987.1, on the reverse strand, counting down.
AATTGTGAAAAGGGCCAAATAAGCCAATGAATAGATGTCTAACAGTTTCTTGAAATCTCCCATAAACAGGCAAGAACTGGAGGCTGAGCCGATATGTCTCTGAAATAGTGCTGCCTGTCCAGGGGACACCGAAATTCATAGGCTTCAAGCTGTTTCCACTTTGTCATAAGGATATGGACCTGTTAAAGGTGTATCAGGACCTGGATAAACCGGCAGAGATAGACCTGCAGCTGATGTGTTGTGCCAGCATATGAGGAAAGATTCTGGTATTTCCACTGCTCCTCTTATATAAGATGGCCTGGGATTATATTTGACTGCAAGAGCCCAATGCTTTGAAGTGCAAATATGGATAGCATATTACACTCAATGATTGAAGCATTTGTATCATGTTGGTCAGAATGATCCTCTTTGTGACATTTCACAAGAGGTTAAAATAGGAGGATGGAAAATTTCAGGGAAAAAAAAAGCAGTGTATTCAGAGAGCGCTGTGGGCTCAAGACAGAGCAGCAGTGTTAAAGGGAGCTCTAGCTGTGTTCAGGTAACTATTTGGTTAAAATAAAAACACCATCTACTGGCACACATTCTTAGGTGCAGCGCTGTTCGTAAATGAATAGAACTGGTCAAGTTGTTGATCTTGCCCAAGACTTTCAGTTTGCACCTTGTAACAGCTGGTATGTGTTAGTTGTTGCAGCTGAGATCACTTAAAAGTGCTTTTTTTTTTTTTTTTTTTTTTGCTGAATGTTCTGTTTTTATTATTCTGCCTCTCCTCTTTGGTTTACTATCACTGATTCTCTGCTATAAATCCACCAGCTTTGCTGCAAGTCTTAAATGACCTGCTTTGCTGCAGCTCCTGTTGTGTTAGCTCCCGGCCCGGCAAGAAGTCCTGGGAGGGGGAGGCGTGCTCTGCCTTTCTGCAGGGGGCTGCTTGCGGGACGAGGACTGGAGTCTCGCTGGGGGTTTCCCTAGGCGGCGTGCCTGGGAGAAGCGCCCCGTTTGCTACCCCTCCTCGTGGGCCCGTCCGCCGTGGCTCCGGCTCGCTCTGGAACCTGCCAGTCGCTCACTGACGTGCAGGGCAGCCTGCCCGCTCTCTGCTCTTCTACGTTGCTGCTTCCTTTGGGTTTCTGAGGCTGAGCTGGGCTCGCGGAGAGCTTTGGATGAGACAGCTTCCGGGAGGAAGAGGACGGGAAGCAGGTCTCCACTGCTGTCCGCCTCCCTGGCGGTACCTGAGCGGCGCGAAGCATGCCGGCAAGCGTGGCGGGTGGCTCTCGGGGAGCCGGCAAAGGGAAAAGCCAGCACGGCTGGACCGGGCACGGTCCAGGCCGTATTGAGAGGTTATTGCGTGCGAGAAGGCATCCTCTTCCCCCCTGTCCCTAGCGGAGCCAGGTGGTAGCGTTTCAGGTGCAGTTTTGCAAGCCAGGGCTGCCCACGCTGGGCAGATGCCCGTGCGCACAGCCCACCCCGTCACAGCAGAAGCGAGGCAGTGGCCACCCCCGTTCGGCTGTCCTCTGCCGGCAGCTGCCCAGGGCGTGCAGTTTGGTCCGTGCAAAAGCTGACACGGCCCCGTATCGCTTTACACAAATGCTGCCAAATTATAATGGCTTTCCTCCTGCAGCCATGGACGTGATGGGGTGTTTCAGCTCCTGCTTTTTTTTCAGCACTGTCTTTCCCCTGTACATGCTCCCAACGGTAGTGCTTTGCTGTCCTCTACAGAGCAGAGCTTCTTTCTCCTCGCTTTCCCCCTCTTTTAGTAATCTCCTCTTTGCAGCTGATTTGAGTCCCTGGAGACTTCTCATAGTCTCTGACTTCTGCATTCATGTCTTCTTGAGTTATGCCCTCTCACCAGTGATTTTGTTGCTTTACTGGAGTCCTTCAGCCTCGTTCGGGGCATTTCATCAACTACCAGACAGGTAGGCATGCTGTGGATCCAGATTTGCGTTGACTGCTAAAGGTATAGATGATCCAGTTATTTCAGGCCACTTACTTCTCCATGTATTTTAGGCAGGTCTGCTGACATCCCAGCCAGCAATTGCACCATCTCTTGCTCTTTTAAGGCATCTCCCCACTTAAACTATAGCAACATAAACTCACTTTGGGCCCAGCCTGCTGTGGCAAGAGGTTACCTGTACCCTGACTGGTGCAAAGTTTGTCATTCAGGTCATCTCTACTTGCATTTTGTAAGCAAACTGGATGCTACAAACCTCCATCTGTCAATTTTACATGCCACGTCGTGTTATGTCTTGCACAGACCCACCTCCCTTCTCCCAGTACATTTAACTGAAGTGAATGCATCCTGAAACAATCCGTTTTGTAGAGATAACTGCTTTGTTATAGAAATACGATGCCTCCCAGGCACATGCCTATTCCTGAAGGTAAAGTTAGCAAGACCTGAGATTGCCGAAGCCAGCCATCAGTCCGGTCTGGTCCTTTCCCCTTTTGAAACGGCATGGGATGGGTAGGGGTCATTTATCAGTCTGTCTCAGACTGTACTCATGAATAATAAATGGTCCCCAGCCCAGGCGTTATGGCTCAGGGAGAGAGAGACCTTTTGGTTTCACTGAATGAAACCACAATTGATTTCAAGAGTGGCAGGATCAGACCCTTAACGCAATTTTGATTCACATGTGAACTGTAATCTGATAATCAAAAAAAAAATCTTGTTAACATTATTCCGACATCCTTTAAGAAAGAAAATAGCTTCAGAGGGATGTTGATTGGGTGCTGATAATGGATGTGAGATGGGTAGGTTGAAAATGAGTTGGGAGAGAGAAAAAGAGAAGGAAATTGTGGAAAATCAAAAATGTTTGTTTATATTTCACAGCCATACAACTTTAACAGGTGTTTTGGAGGGAAGGGGGTTTTTTTTCAGAGAAAAATTGTAAACAGTTCAGAGCAGTTCTGTTCTTGGCTATGGGTGTTACTAATGTATTGGAGCTTAAAATGACGTCTAGCCCTCTGTGTATCCTGCACTGAAAGGTTTGGAAAGCACCAGCCTATTTCCTGGTATGTATGACTTGTCTTAGGCTGAGTTTCCTGAGACGTGAACTCGCAAGGTCAGCCAGAGGCAAGCACAGGGCCCGGGCCTAGTTTATGCTGCATCTCTGTAATATTTCAGCGTTGCCAGCTGTGGTGATTTGATTATGAATCTGTGGATATTTCATAGTACTTTTACTCCTGGAAATAGGTGAAAATATGAGAGCCTCACCTTCCATTTATAAGAAAAGTTCTTAGACCTCATGGTTGCAGAGAAAAATTTCAGATTGTGGTTAGAGTGTACAGTAAAGGCTTTTAAAGAAGCAATCAGTGGGAATGTAGAGAATATACAGAATACATTTATTTTTTGGGGGGGGGTTATACCTTATTATTATCTAAGGCTTCTGAAAATTTGAGTTTTGCAATACTGGTTACCTAAGTGTTGATATATGTTTAGACTTTGTGCTTGGAAATGGTATCATTTAGCAGTCAAGGACTAGCAAACATTGTAACTTGACCTTCTGTAAACCAAAATTGTGCATATGAAGAGGTACCATGTGCATCTGCTGAATTCTTCCTGGCCTAGGAACTGTCATCTCTGCTGGATTGCTGCTAATTCTGTGGGACATAAGTGTCTGAGAATGTCAGAAAAATATTTGAATCCCAAGTTTTTGGAAGAGACAGATCTCATTTGGACAGAGGCCTTGTATAGCCCTTCAGCAGGCCTGGTCCTGGCCTCAGTTGTAGGTTCCTCATTGAATTCAAAGAAGCTTGAAGTTACTGTCATCAAATTCAGTCGGAGAAGGGGCTGATAGGAGATGTGTGCACAGTACTAGCTGGTGATATCAGGGACCTGGGTGGCAGAAAATCCCAGGGGCTCATCTGCTTTTTTCTTAGTATATCTTCTGGCAGGACCTCACCGAGTCATCATTCACTCTCTAATGCAGGCCTTGAAATATGGCAGAATGTCCGTTTATAAAAATATTCAAAATTCATTTGTTACTCGGTCCAATCTTGCTGCTTTCAGAGCTCTTGCCATCTGATGTGTACACTGTATTTTGGCTCAAAACAGAAATAGTCTAATAAAATTTCTTGCTAAAAGGAAAGTTATTGCATATGTACATTAGTTATTTTTCATTGCCTCGAGGGGAACCACAAATGTGTGTTGTTTCTAATTAATTGCAGGGTTAGAGAGTGCTCCGCACAGCAAAATGGAGAGGGATACTTGACACAGCAGTCAGATTTTTTTCCGTTCTGTTGATGAGTTTTCCCCAAATTTTTCCCAGTCTCAACCAGGGTATAAAGTTGTTTTTGTCCCAGTGTCTTCTGATTTCCAGTGAATGGTTCTATTTCTTTAGAGTGCAGTTTTTATAAATAGGCAAGTATTTCCAGCAGTTAGCACAATATTGTCCCTTCAACGCCTGACAAGAGAATGGGTTAAGAGACTTCTGAAAGAATGAGAGAAAAAATTACTGGTATCTGTATACAACTGTTAATCCTCCTAGAATCTGTATTTTGGCTTTAAGGTTTCTTTCCTTTGTAAGACCCCATACTCCAGACGTGTTTCCCATGTCCTGTGTCCGCTTAGCATGTAGGAACTGGCTCTTCCTTGCTGTGAGCTGCACTAGTCATTTATGCTTGGACAAAATGAGGATTAAAAGCAACCCTGTTCACTAGAAATGATAGCAACTCTTAAGATGTTTTCTGTACAAGTGGGAAAGATAGTCCAAGGTGCAAGAACAGATCCCCTGCTGTGCACCAGGGGTTGCATCTACAGCTTATCAAAGCCAACAGAAAGACGTATAAGCTCTGATTCCCAACTCTTTGTCATGACTATATTTCAGGTGCAGTTAATGGTATTTGTCTTGGCTGTCCTGGGTGTGAGTAAGTGAAGGATAAAGCCCTCCGTGTGCCAGGTTAGGTAACCGTGTGCGTAGCACAGTAGGCCAGAGGAGGTCGGGCAGGGAAACTAGGCACGGCAGTTACAGTGCCATTGGCCACAGGCACATGTAGGGGCAAGAAAATGTTTTCCATAGGTATTCCAGGCTGACAAAGGCCGTCAGATGCTGAGTTAACCCTCCAAAATGGTTCCCTTTGCATTGCCGCGTGGAGGTGATGGGAATGCCTTCATCCCACTGCTGAAGGGAGTGCGAGGAACCCAGAGCTGAATCAGGTCTGGTGCCTTCGAGCAAAGCACGTTTGGCTTTCCACAGCCCAGAGCCTCCTCATGCTCCCAGAGAAGAATATCAGGAGAAATTCAGGTCATCTTTTGGTTCTGTTTTGTACCAGGTTCAAAGGGGTTCTGACACGAATGGGCTTCTAGGTACTACCATGATGCTACTAATATTAACTTTAATAGGTGTTAAACCTCTAGTAGGTTACTGGATCTATTATCTTTACATTTAAATCTCCCTTTTCAAATGTTTATGGACTCACTATTGCCTTGACTGAGCAGTAGGTTTCTTGTGTAATAGCTACTTTGTGTACCTTGAGCAAGCACCAAAAATCGTTTTAAATAGTGTGTAGAAATCCATATGTTGTCTGGAATCCTACTCTGTTTTTTGTGCGGAAGGAGAACAGAAGAAACAGCATGTATTTATCAAAGCCATATTTCTTCAGATAGCTTAACTTCTGCATTATAAATTGTATTTAACATCAGTATCGTATTCTGTCTTAACCTACTATTGCATTTCAAACTCTGTTCTTGTGTTGATCTGGGAGTGGTCCATGCAGATCGGTCTACTGGGCAGCAAACAGCATGGTAGTATATAACGGCTCTTCAGTATTGTGTTCGGTTTTATGTTTTGTTGAGAGGCTGAAGTCGCACTATAACAATCACTCAAAGGCTCAAAGCTAAAGGAACATTAATCAACAGCAAGTGTCTAAAAATCGTGTCCATCTCAGAGGAAAGAAGCTTGTATCTGGTTCCATACACTCCATCTGATGCCTGGGACTTTTATCAACTAAGGCTTAGGAGGAATCTCAGAAAAGAAATATTTGAGTGAGAATGATTTATCATGTGATGGGGAAGAGTCCACTGGGAAAGGTGACCGGCCAAGTCCATGTTGACTAAGTAGATCAAGAATGAGTGCCACAGATATGCCTCAGTTTCAAATGCCTTTTGCTGGTCTCATTAATCTGCTAAATTACCCAGCTCAAATTGCTTATGTGTAAGTGTTACATCAAGGTACACTATTTTGTATTAGCTGCCATATAAAAAGGAAACAGCCACCGAAGGTAGGAGAGAGTGAGGGTGAGTTATTGGCTGTTAAATAATCCAGCGACAAAGTACTTACTCACAGTGAACAAAAATTGCCAAGAAATATTCACATGGGTCTCTGATAATATCTAATTTGTTCCCAGAATCACACATCATTGTTTCTGCATACTCAAGCAAGAGGCAAAAACAGTGAAGGAGAGAAACAAATACGCATACAGCCACACAAATAATTAACACTCATGCAACCATAGAGTCCAGGATTAGATCTAGAATACACTGCAGACACAGAATAAGGAATGTTTATTATGAACAAAGATGAAAAAACTTGACATTAGGGCTAGCTGATCACAGTTATGAATAACAATTCCTAAATCATCCATGGCAAACACTTCTTACGAAGGAAATGAATTGTTGCAACACAATACATCCTTGTTGTATCGATATGATTAGCTAGTTATCCATAACATGTTGTAATTTGTTTTGATTTTTAAGTGTTCTTTAGCTGCAGAGCCTTAATGAGGCTTCTCTAAATTGATTAGGTACTGTGGGATACAGCATGTTTCGCAGATTATTTCAGAGAGCTGTCAAGATCCTGTGACTTTCATTTCATTGGATTTAATGATCGTTGGAAAAGGTGTGCATTACAGCCAGATACAATCACATTTGTCAGCATGATCCTTTTAAGTGCAATTCAATTAAAGTGTTATTCTCTAATTTTATTATTGCTCAAGCTGAGTGCTAATGCTGACTACCAATAAAGCTACAGGTAGATAATGGTATACAATTTAATTTAACTAATTGGAGTTTAGTGATCTAACATGCTTTTCATATCTTAATTCTTTGAATAATCTTTGATTTTTGCATCTGCTACAATTCTTTTAATGGAAGAGGGCAACTCAAAACATCAGTTACATTTGAGATTAAATTATCTAGTAACATCTGCCTTTAACAGTGTATCAGTATGCATGCGAATTTCCTTCTATTACCTGCCACTTGCATCCATTTTCCATTGTCAGTGTGCTTGACCTTGAAATTAATTTATCTAACTGTGCTTACATTCCTTATTAAGTTAACTGCAGCCTTGGAGTGCCAGAAACGTTCTCACCGAGGGGATTCTGGCTAGATGACAAATTAAAGGGTCAGGAACAGAGATAAACCAGTCCCTCTAACTAAAGAAAGCCAATATTTTTTGCTTACAGTTCTGAAGAGTTACAGATAAATAAAGTACAGATGCAAGAGCACATAGATACATGGGGATAAGATTATTTTATTTACTTGTAAACTTCTTACTGATGCTTTCCTATACCGATGTTTTCGTTGGTCCTATATTATATATCTGCTTTGTTTTGGGACATGGATATTAGTGCTTAAAAACTGGGGAGAGGCAAAATTATCTTTGATGCAGTGCCTCACGCTCTCTGAGTTAAGGTATTTTTCTGTGAGCTGAGTGAACCTTAGAATATTTCATCATGGCAAAAGGAGAACCGATCTTGGGGAAGGCGGTGCTGCCCTTTCTCTGCTAGGTAGCTGTTGTGCCTGCGCTGACCACTGTCGGAAGTGTGGCCATGGTCTCTTGGTGCAAACTGTAACATTTTGAGTTCGGCAAACTGTTTTCTATATAGAAAATGGAAGAAATTGAGGCCATATCACCTTGCGTAGCAGGTAGCAAGTCACTGCACTGGCAGCGAGTCCAAAGAACTCCCTGAATTTCTTTGGCTACCTTGCTTAGGTACTTGCAGCAAACGCATTGCTCCACTAAGCAGATGCGTCTCTCTCTTTAATGGATTTATGACATCTCTGCGACAAAACAAACTGCTATCATTGTCAAGATATAGATGGCAGTAAAGGCACAGGGGAGCACACAGATTTGCCTAAGGCTGTACGCAAAACTTGTGTGCAGGTTGTGGTGTACACAACAGAAAAGTGATGAAATGGGAAAGTAACCTAGGTCTCCTTCTAATGCTCCCATCACCGGGCTTCTCCAGCGGAGATGGCAGCTGTAACCAAAAAGTGAATTCTGCTTTTTCTGCTCTATTGCATATGAATTCATGTTTTTCCCTTGAAGCAGCTTTTAAAAAGAAATCAAAAACACTTAACAAACCCCATGGCTGGATGTCATGATGTTTTTTCTCCACCAAATATAAAGAGGTTCCATTGAAACAATGTTGTCTCATTCCCTTCCATGTTCTTCATCCATGATTTTTTCCAGAAAGAAACAGCATAAAGACCTTCTCCATATGTCCTTAGTCAGCTGTATGCTCCATTTCTAGCTATGTTTGGCTGTGGCACACTTTCAAAAATACATAATCCAATATCTAACATTAGTCATTTGCCTAAAACCATAGCTGATCAGATAGTTGGGCAATCACAGTGTCCTTCTTCCTGGTATGAGTCATTGCCTGCACTTGACATGATCTTTCACACTTCAGATAAATTGAGTCCAGATTTCAACAGCTGGCTTCTGGTTAAAAAACAAAAAAACCCCAAAATCTGAATCTGTAAGAAAAGTGGCACTGATGTCAAATACAGGGTGGAGGGCTGACTCCGTATATATACATATTGGTCTTTCTTTGATACAAATGTGAGACAGAGGATACAGGGCTGTAATCAGTGACTTGACATTGGAATAAGCACGAGAAGGTCTTTAATATTACTGCAGGCTGCTAATTATTCACTCTAGGTATTCACTGAGTATTGTCAAATATGTTCTTATTAAAAAGTCTTGACAAATGATTCACTCTGTCCCTACTGTCTTTCAAAATCCAGCAGTTGACAGCCAAGGCAACATTACTACTCGTATGTGCACAGTGAGTGGACTTCATTATGGTAATGGGCTGCTTGAGTTTTCCTGCAGTGGCTACAGAACGTAGTCTTTTGACTTCCCAGAACAACAAAATTTGCTCATTCTGTCACTCATTCATCATGGCTGCTGTACCTGATGTTGGTATTTGACTGAACTACTTGTAAGCTATGGATACTTACTGGTAGAAGTTTCCTAATTAGCCTAGCAGCATGTCATTTGACGATGCTGAGCTTAGCATGTAATATAGCTCAACCATAAGAATATTTTAAAATAAAATGAATCAAGACATATGTCTCCTTAAAATGGCCAGGCTGGATTCTATATTTATAGTCTTTTAATGACATCAAATCCGATTCACAGGAAAAGAAAAGGGTTGAGGGGCCTTTTTTTAGCTGTGAACTTAGCCTAGGAACTGAGAGCTAAGCCAGGCTCCCTCTGGGGCTTGCTAAAGTGAAAATAAAGATCCTACTGATCAGATTCACTTCTCATTCACCCAGTGCCAATCTCTTCCCTCAACAGTCTCATTTTTAAAAAGAAATGAGTCATTTAACTATCCCAGTGCTGGATATCATGGTGTTTTCTACCAAATGCAATGTGAAAGAGGTGCCATTGAAATGATACATCTTCTCTATGTTTTCTTTGACTGCGAGTATTGAAGAAGGATCCTGCATAAAGACTTGGATTTCCTTGCGTGATTTGAATGTCTGTTGAGCGATGGCAAACGCTGCTTTTCACCATACTCAGGATTTCTGTTAAGGTCACTTGAAATGTGTCTAGTGCAGAAATACTTCTACAGATAATTTTCCCCATACACCATCACAACCATAGCTATTTCTTGAATTCCAGTGCATCTTGCTGAAATACTTTTATTTATTTTATGAAACATTCCAGATTCATGTTCAGAGAAACTCTTGAGAAGCACAAAGATACAGTTTTTGTAAATGAAAGAGTGATATATTCACCCTCGCTCAAACAGCTCTATTCAGATTTTCCAACTGGGATAAATAGAGGAAATGTATTTAGATCTAAGTACTTTGTCATGATCCAGTGAAGTGTAGTCTGTACACCAGACCTAGCAAACTGTTAAATGATGCCATGGGTGCAGTGCTAGCGGAATTTAAAATGAGACGGATTTATTTCATGTATATTACTTTTTTGTTTCTTCTGTATCTTTCAGAAATGTTTTATTGCTTCTATCAATTGCAAGAGTACCTAAAACTTTAATGATAAAGCAGTAAAAGAAATGATCTCCAAATATTACTGCAGATCCCTGGATAGGTTTCTGTGCACTCTGCAACCTTTGTTGGAGCTAATTAAATAACAGGCAGAATGATTCTGGGGATGCTTATGGGTAACACTACTCTGATGCTATTTCCAGAATGATTTTTTTCCTCTTAAAGCTCTTTTTCTAGGAAACATCCAAAACCCAGAGCAGTTTCACCTATGATAGGTACCATGGTAAACACTGCCTAAATCTACCTACAGTAATTAACAAAGTAACAGGAATACAAATATATGTGGAGGCAAGAAATATTCACAAACACAGCAAGACATCATTAAAGCTGTGTACAAATGAATAGAGGCGACAGTAAAATATTTGGTGGATTCTGGAACATCTGCTTTTCAAAGTCATCATTAAAATGATATAGACAGTAGATTTTTCAATTCAATGGGTTATGCGTATTATGTACAATTTGTGGTTACGGAAATTTCTGTTTTCCAGCTGAGTCTTAAATAAGCTGTTCAACTACTATTTAGTGCCCAACTAGATGCTAAAGTCTGAGAAACATGTGTTTTCAGAACCCAGAACTTTTTGTTTCTAATCCGACTGGTTTGAGTTACTGTAGTACAGTAAGGTCCCAAATGGATTTGGCTCTCTGTTGAATTGAGCCTCAGTGAAGAATAGAAGAGTCTCTGCCCTGGAAAGCTTAACCTAAAAGAGAGAAAAAAATCAATCTAAAAGGGCCAAAAAAGGGGAAACAGAAGCACTGAATGGTAAAATGGCTGCCCATTGCTTTGTTATCAGCCGAGCGGAAAACAGTATCCAGATTTCTTGTCGCCCAGTGCAGGGTCCCATTCTTTTGTGGTGATTCCCTGACTGCGTTGAGTTTCATTGTCTTTGCTGCCCTAGCAGAAGAAAAGAACAATGCTTATTCTCTCATAGATATGTTTGATTCTTGTCAACATTTTAAGAGTTCCAAGGAGGATAGGACATCTAACTACATCTAAGGTAAATGTTCAACTGATTTGAAAACTAAATATTTCAAACTATTCACCAACAGCACATACATAGTTTTGACAGTGTGTTTTCAAGCCAAGTGACAGCATTTCAGGTATAGATAAATGTAAATACAAAGTGCTTACAGCAATTAACAAAAATGTGCAATCTATAAAGGCATGTCCAGCAGCCCCACATCTGAGATAGAAGATCAAAATTCCTTTAGATTGTCCAGATGCTCCTAGGACAAGTGTGTGGTCGTTTATATCTACACACACTATGAGCAAAGGCCAGGCAAGCTGAAGGACAGCAGACTGGCTCTGAAGACTTCGAGTTCTCTCCTCCAATAGCTTGCCCCTGGGTTGCTATTTTGTGTGGTTGACAGAAGTACCGTGGCTTATTGCAACAATAAGGGTGCTGATCTCAGCTATAGCAAAGATCAGATTTGGAGAGAGCCAAGAGGGACCTGGAGGGCTTTATAAATTAAAGCCACTGGGTTGAATTGCAAACAGCACTATGCTGAGCTCAGATGTAACATGCTTAACTCAACTTACGTACTAGGCTAGCGCTCCATACTAACTGAAGCATCTTGCTTGAGGAAGAAATTTGTGTTTCCTGCTAGGCAGCAGAGGACTTGGGTTATCTGCTCTAGTGGGAGCAAAAATTACGTTTTAGGGGATCATGTGAACATAGTTGGGATGTCTCAGCTCTGGACTAGATCTTTGTAGGTAAGGAGATGGTCCCCACAGCTTGAACTGCCTCAGCATTGTGCTAAATTATCATGGTGGACTGGATTTGCACAGATCCTTTGAGTACATGCAGGAGCTCGCAGGGAACATGCGGGACACCCCTTTGTATGCATGTCTTCTACATTATGAACTTCTTGGCTGGAACTCAAACTTGGTCTTCCTCTATGCATAGATGTTGAAGCAAGACAGCAGTTGGCTTATTACAGTGAGTATTAATTCCATGTATTAGCCACTAGTAGAATTAAATGAGTCAATTTATTTCATTCTTAGGACAAATTAGGATATTCTTGAAGTAGTCCCCATATCTACTAATGCAGAACTCTGTGTAGACTCTGTCATTTCAAGGAAATTTTTCAACTAAGATCAGTGTTTACTTTAATGCTGAGCTTTTGCCAAGGCAGGACAGGGAAAGATGTAAACACTTTCTGTGTGGAGGTGTTTGCTGCATTTGAGACACGGATATTTTCCTGCACCTGATACAACTTCTCTCTTGCTCTGATGATGACAAGATCTTGCAGTGCTTCCCAGAGTCATTGATCTCTCCCTTTCAAAAGCAGTAATTCCCAGAATGATGATGCTTTAGAATGGTTGCTAGAGTCATCCAAAGTGATGCAGGTATTTTAGGACACTTGTGGAATGGCTCAGTTCTAGATTGTGGTGTTGTATATTTTTGTTTCTATTTTTAATCACTGTGCTAGTTTGCAGAGAAGTTTTTTATGATGTCAATGCCAGTGTGTCTGCTGCAACACATGCTGTATAAATCATTCAACAGAGCTATGTATTGCTTTAGAAAGCTGCATCAAGTCTGAGCATAATAGCAAATGATAAGCAGTAGTGAACAGAAGAGAACTGCATCCATGATATTGTTTACATTTGATTTGGTCTCCTCAGCTCTTTAAATTTACCACCTTGTTTTAGAAATTCACGGGGAACACTGAAGAGCAGCAAGTTGCATTATCCTCTCCCCGATGCTGGGGGCAGCTGAGAGTCAGCCCCCTCCACTGTTTTAGAGTGGTCGTGGGGCTGCTGTACCTGGCGGTATCAGCAAAAGCTCCCATGGTGTCACGTTGTTGGCCTGCAGTTGCCAGAAGTTAGCAAGCTCTAAGGGCATAAGCATATGCCCTTAAATTGCCTATTCCGGGGGGCCGGGGAAGGCACACTGGCTGCACAGGTTTTAATGCACTAGTGACATTGCCTGTAGAGCAGGCTTTCCAGGTCCCCCATTGGCAAAACTTGACTAGACTAGACACCATCACGGATAGCCTCTCTCTGAAGTCCTGCTGCTGTACCTCTGAGCACAACATAGTTTGAAGTGAGTTGTCAGGTTTTTGTTTTTTTCCCTGGATCATTAGCATAAAATTCAAACAGATTAAACATGATTCATCTCTGTAACACGAGGAGTGGACAGAGGTCTGGCTATCCCAGGTAATAGTAAAGGATTCAAAGCCCATGATTGTGCTTTCAAGCAGCACATAGGTTACTCATCACCATGGCTTTGAACAGCTTCCCTGTGGGCTGTATGCATCTCAACCACTGGCACCACTGCCACCAGTCAATTAGTGTCACCAGCAGGTTTAGAAAAGGGCCAAGCAGTGAGTGTATGTGGAAATCTTCTCCCACCTGCTGTTGCTGCTGGTCCAGCTGGAGGGATCTGGTTGTGTCCGTGCTGGGCCTGTTTGGCAACTAATTAGTTTGGGAGACTACAGAAAGCAGGATATCTGGGCTGCTTGATCGATCTTCTTCATAGCCCTGTAAAAGGAATAGGTAAATGCCATTTTCATTCCACCAACATAAAAATTGAGAACGGAGACCAGATCTGCTCTCTGGACATGGTCCGCAGCCTGCCGATGTCAGGAGTGCCACCTGTCCCCAATGGCCGGGACAGATACATCCCTGTGAGCACCGGCAGAGTGCCAGACTGCCCCTTTCAGAGGCAATCCCAAGGGAGCACAAGCAGCAGGCGACTACTGTGAATGCAGGAGGAGAGTTGATGCAAATGTAACGCTTTAAACCTGCTAGAGTAGGTCTTCTCCAGAGGGGTCACCTGATGGGCTCTCCTACACCATCCTGCCCCATCCAGGCACCCCAAGTGCAGTGCACTGGATTATGCTACTTGTTTGCACAAATGCTTCTCTCTCCTCCTTGTTTCTGTAGCCTGTGCTGTTTGGCTGCTTGAGGGAAGACTTGATAAGAGTCTGCTTTATGCAGTATGTTTCGCCAGTCAGGAAGCAGGGGGTTCTGGTTTGTACCTAATTACTCAGGTCAGTGGAAATAATGACAAGGTTTTTCTCAGATGTGCATTCAGAGAAGTCTGCGGTTAAGATTCTATCAAAAATGAAAAACAGTGTGCAGCAAAATAATTATTTTTGTAAAGCTTTTCAGTTTTTACTGATGATGAGGGAAACAGTGGGAGTTCACAAAGGGAATATATTTTATTGATGGCAAGGAATTATTGCCTCGGTGTTAGAACTTCAGGAGCATGTAAATGCTCAGGACAGTGAAATATTGCATTGTTATGGAAAAATGGGGCTTTTGAATAAGAGAGAAGAAGCAGTTAAATGTTGCGAGAAAATTATTTCTACAATTATCTTAGTGATTTGGATACATGCTATTGCACAAGTGGGTATTGGGCAATTCTTCTTGTCCCTCCTCTTATGCCATTCACCTATGTCAGTGGGATATCTCTAAAGAGGAAGAGAATTTTTCACTTGTGTTAAAAAAAAAATCTGCGCCTGTTTAAAAAATCTGTGATTAAGACTCACTGTTCAGTCACTGTCTGGAGTTTGCATTCTTCTAAAATATTCTAAAGCTTTTTGTTTCAGTGAGTTCAGAATAGTGTTTTCATTTGCCTTGGTGTCCCCTTTCAGCGTTTTAGTCACTGGCATAAGCGGATGCCAAAATTTGTTTCCTGATGAGTCAAACAAGAGCCCCCAGCATGAGCAGTATGATGTGTGTAAACCTGTTGCCCAGCTTTGCAACCAGCAGGACTGCTTTCCAAGGCTACAGAGATCCATCCTGGAGGCATCCACATCTCCAGCTGCCATCTGAAGTTCCGGTTCTCGTTTTTCTGTTGCCCTCTGTGCCTTTGAAATGCTTCTTTACCTGCACGTTTTGTTCACTTAAATTTGCTTCTCATCCTCAGGAATGAAATCTGGGTTCTCTCAGGTGGAGAAATGGCTAGTTGGGAGTCTAGATCCACTTCTTCCTTTTCTTTAAACCCTTCTTTCTCCATACTGGTAAGATGATATCGCTTATAAGTGTGCTTTCTGTTTGTTTTTAATGCCATTTCTGTGCTGGGCAAAACCTTGTTAGGCAAAAGTCTAATTGTAGTTGTATCCATGTATAGCTTGCTTAATTAGAAGGATCATCGTATGCTCTGCAGAAAACATATTTTGGGGATTTGAAAATTGCTAGAACCAATTTTGCTGGAACAGTTACAGTAGTGGAGCCTTTTTGATACAGAGCCCGGTCTTGTCCGGACCTAGCAGCTGACCACCAGCCAGGGAAGTGTAGCGCCTCAGTGGGAACAAGCCCTACAGTGCCCTGCCTCTGCCTCTCCGTGGGGCATCGCTCTTGAGTCTGTGGGTTAAAGCTGCTGAGAAGTTTGGAGAAAAGCACCTGGAAGCCCTTTGGAAGTGAAGCTGAAGCTACTCGGAGACGCTCTGCATTTCATTGCCTCTCCCACTCAAGCTCAGTTCTGCCCTCATTCATCATTTAACAAGACCACGTGCTCCACATTTACATCTCTGTGGTCCCCGCCCCCCCCCCGAAACAATGCAAGACTCTTTGACCTACTATTCTTAACCTTTACTGACAAAAAGATTGTAGTATAAATAGGACATTTATAACCAGCATTGGAAATCTCTTCTGTTGTGTGATTATCTACAAAGTGTTATTACCCCCTTTTTGCACAGGAAAATATGCCTAGATTTTCATTGATCCATCTTGAATCAATGCTTTTAAAAATCTTAGACACATTTTACTTAAGAGCAAAAGCATGCATTTTATGTTTTGACATGGTATTATTGATTGGAAAGGAGAGAGCAGTGCTCTCCACCTGACTGTCTCCTCAGTTTCCTAGTCTGGCAGTGTCTGGTAGCACAACGTCATTAATGGCTTTGCTCCTGTTTTCTCTGCTTGTTGCCTCTCCTCTTTATCCTCCCGGCCCTCAGCACGGTGCCTTTCTCAGTTTTTTAAAGTAATCAATATTGCGCTCAAACCTCCTGCTGCTTGCTGTCACTCATATTTGGCACAGCTATAAATTATGCAGGGCTCTTTCTCAGCCCATATAACATTTCTATTGCGTTTGTCAATTGCTAATCGATAGCTCACTTCTCATATCCTCAAAGACACACATGTCCTGAACTTTTAATGCAGACATGTTTTCCCCTTACATGTAGATGAGGACAGCAGTAAGAATTCAGCTAGGAAGTTAGAAGCAGTGAAGGTTTGAATTTAGACCTGGTATAGTATCTGAGAAGACATTGACATAAATACTCTAGCTACAGTGCTTTGGTTTCTGCATTTTGCTGCGTAGCTACTTCCTGCATATGTATCCCAGGCAGTGTTTTATCGTGGCTTTGCTTACCTGTGACCCTTTCAACCTTCGCCGCACAAGATGCTCGCAGTGGTAGACTGTTTGAACTTCCAGAGCTAATGGCATCTGACATTTAAGTCAACCTTAAAGAAATCTCGGCAAACCCCGTCACTTAAACTAATATGGCAGTGTCTCTTTAAGGAGGCATATTGACATTCTTTGTAAAATGTCATGTTAAGTTGATGTCTCAATCAAGTACATAAGTCTCCCCTCCCTCTCCGTGAGTTTTTGCAAGCTTTGAAATCGGGCTGTAAAACCAAAAAAAGGAACAAACAATTCTTTTAAATAAAAGGTGCATTTTAAAAAAAGTTGGATTGCTGACTGCCTGAAATAAGTGATCAAGCCCTGTAGCATCAACTTCTGCAGCAACATCTTTAATACATATACAAGTGCTGTTAGCTGAGGCAAGGAGAAAGTACTGGTGGAGTGAGACTGCTTGAAACCATATTTTGCTTTAGGCAAAACAGTGTGCTAAAAGAGCTGAAAACAAGAGAAGCTGCCGACTGCTATCCCTGCAACATTAAACATCAAAACTCAAGCCATTTGCTACTGAAGGCTGGTGGCTCAAATAAATGCTCAAGATTTGAGAAACCACTGGTCGCAATGGGGAGAAGAGAGAGCTTATTCCTTCAGAAACATGATGCCTCTCATCACTCCGGAAGACCAGCAGATACCTAAGTAAGTGCTCAGCTAGGACCAATGGCTGCAGATCTTGGAGCTCACCGACGGCGGTGTTCAGCAGAGCGCTTCCATGTTGCGCCTGTGTGTCCTGCGCAGCTTTGTGGTCCTGAGTCCAACAGTGTTTGGCCTTCAGGGCATGCTGCAAAGGCCTCTTCGCTTTGGACCAGATGAGGCCACTTTTACTCATACTGGGTATGGGTACTGGCCACTTTTACTTGCCTGGAGAATGGGGAGATGTGAGCCAGATGTGTACAGCGATGAAAGACTGTTAAACAATAAAAAGCTTGTGCAAAGGAGATGAAAGGATGGGGCACCTGGCAGCTCATCTGTGCTACAGGGGCTGACACTGCTGATGACAGACTGGCAATTTAAATGGTAAAGAGACAGTACAGTATTATTAATGGAACAATAAATAGTAATTTCCTAGAAAGTGATTTCCTAGCATGGGTTAAACCTCTTCCTCTGGCCTGGGTTAACCCTCTTTCTCTGCGACAGTTTGAAGTTTTGGCAGGGACAGTTTGGGGTGCTCAAAAAGAGCAGTCGGGCTGACTGGACAGTGAATCAGCTACTCGTAGAGACCTAGAGAGTCTCCACTGGTTTCAGCTGTTGCAGAATTACACCTGAGGATTTCAGCTGTCGCAGGATTACTGAGCGTGTTATGGGGCACGTGGCTTCAGCCTGCCCGGAGGCCCTGCTGTGTTGGCCCTCTCTGAATGCAGCAAGAGCGAGTCCCTGACCAAAAAGGTACAGCCTGAACAACCAAGACAAAAGTGAGAGGACAGATGGCAGTGAGAAGAAGAGAAGGGACTTGTCCAGTGTTGTAAGATGTGGTAGTGGCAGAACCAGGTGCCAGGATCACCTTTGCTGCCTTCGTTTTGACGCTAACTGTCCATCAAGAATGCACCATTAAGGACCTCATAGATTCATTTGGGAAGGGCTCACTGCCCCCTGCGCTGTGCTGCGAATCGGTGCTACTTCCAGATCAGCAGCACATTTCTGTACACAGAAGCCCTGTGTCTGGGTGCTTCTCATCCTCACTTCTGGTGCAGTTTTAATCAGTCAGTTCTAGTGAAATATATTAGGTTTCTGGACTGACCTTACAGAAAGAAGAGAAAACATGGGGAAAAGATGAATTCTGAGGTTAAATGAAGCTTCTCTGCAATGAGAGAAACAGGTTGTGTATGTACCTCATAGCAAACACTCAGTTGCGAGTCACTGCTTGTCTTCAGCAGCATCTTCTCTGCCAGAGGCTGAGCTACGCATCAAGTCAGGCAGTTTAGGAAGACTACGGGCCTTCATTTCATAGTCATAGCAGAGTCTTTCAGTACATGAACCCTATGGGATAATGGCAATTAGCTAAGAATCTAGAAATGTTTTTTAATCTTATGACTTTTAACTCATCTTCTGATTCTGGAGGCCTGGTTATTTTTGAATGTGTGGTGCTGGACTGTAAGGGATGTTGGCCAGCAGCCCGCTCTTCTTTGTCTTCTCTTCTTTCTTAACTTGGCTCTGGCAAATGGGGACAGATTAGCCGAGGTTGAGTGGTGAGGTCACTGCCCTTAGCTAGCTGCATGGGGGTGTCCCCACTGCATGGTCAACTGAGCGCTTTGCGAATTAGCTGCTGAGCCACTGATTCCTACAGCACAGAATTTTAAAGTGGACTGAAATTGTTTATGGTTAACCTGCATGTTAGTTCAGAAGCTGAACCACAATGCCTACGTGGTTCAGATGCTTCAGGAGCATGGGTGGGACAGACAGTACGGGGCAGTAAGTTGTCCGTATCTATCAGAGCTGATGCTAGCTGGCTTTTTATTTGTGCAGTCTGAAGCAATGATTAAGGCCTTTGTATCATGTTGTAGTTTGTATTTGTCCCTACACAACTTATGTTCTTTCCCTCTCTGAGAGCTCTTGTAGCCATTTCATTTGGAGCATCCCTGGGATGCTTCTTTGTAAATATTGCTGCCATATAATTATTTTTAAAGACATTTGACAGATTGAAGACAGGTTATTTTCTCTGACTCACTGGTCAGCTTAGTGTCTGTCCACAGGCAGTATTCAGGGTGTGCTGTTTTGATGGACTTAACTGCCAATTGGATGTAGAACTGACAGGTACATCTTTCAGCCTTTATTGCTTACTTTTATAGGGCACCATTCGTTTGTTGAAGTGGAGAAGAAGGAAGAGCTAATCCACTACAAAATACATCACTCAGTGCAGCATTGCATAATTTACTTTTCTGGTTTGTGGTTTACCTAATGTCAAACACCTCCATTTTAGAGCAGATGATTAGGAAAGCTCGCAGGGAAAGCACGCTGCTATCAAATCCTCGTCCTGCTGAGGCCCACAGAATTGCCTGTTCGGACTCCCTTTCCCTGAGGTCTGTGCTAGCCGGGCCGCCCTCTCATGGTGTTGCAGAGGACAGAGCTCAGCGTCCAGCAACACGATTCCCAGGTAAACCCGACTGCAGCCTGTTGAGTGCTGCAAAACCTTTCCGGGAGTGGAAAGCCTCCACAGTCCTTCCAAGCCCTGCTGTGCCGCAGAGCAAGAGCCGAAGTCCTGTTTGCTTCCTAAGGGCCCTAATTCTCACAGCAGCAGTGGGAGACACTCATCCCTCTCTGGGGAGAGGATGGGGAAGAGGAGGCCAAGTTCCCTGCCAGAGTCGGCAGCCGTAATTCAGGGCAGGTGCTGCATTTGCAGCCATTGTAAATCCTTTGGAGCAAGAGCGCTATGTTAGTTGATCCCAGATGAGGATCAGATCACCTGCCTTGCAGGCCAGACCATCTCCCCATGACCACTGCACTGGCTCAGCTCCTCTTGGCTCTAATTCCACCCCTTGCTCTATTTTGGTACAGTAGGCTTTTTAATTAGTAATTCTGTTGAATTTATAACACATTGCAACTGCACATCCCCTAAGCATAAATAGTCAGAGCACAGAGAAGAAAAGAGGCAGTGATTTAAAGCCAGATCATTGTGGGCCCAATTCATAAAACTGTTATACTTTTTACGTAGGAAAAGGAGCATCCATGTAGTGTATTTGGAATTCATTGAATCTTCTTTCTTATGCATAAAAGTTGCCAACTGCTCATTACTCACCGAAGGGATTCATAACTCAAAAGAGGGCAGAGGCAGAAGAAAAATGAGCATGCCCTACTTAACGTGTAAAATTCAAATATTAAAAAAAAAAGAAAGAAAATCTGGCAAGGATACAGGGTAAGTAAATCATACCTCTAAAAAAGAAACCTCTTATAATTACCTAAGTACAAGATTCATGACTGATAACTAGTCACAGCAAAGATATGCGCATAGCCTTACTTTGGCTTTTAAACAGCACTCGTGATTATTGTTTTAAACAATGGCAAGTCTGTTTTCCTAACAAACTGTACACTTCAAACAGAACTTTAATATATTTATTGGAGGAACTAGATGCAGGAAATCAATTATTATGGGAGAAGATGTTCTTCCATTTACAGTGCTCCTAGAACAGAGAATACAGAGAAAACACATTAAGAATCACTTCACATTTTTCCTTTGCTGTAACCCAAGCCAGTCTTGCGCCCAGAAGAGACGGCCTCCTTTGATCATTCCAGATCCATATTGACATGTCCCATGCCATCCTTCACTCTCTAATCTCTCAACACTGAGCACATTGAACACATTGCCATATACACATTCATTAACTTACTGAACAAGAAACTACGCATACTGTACCAGAAACCACAACTAGACAAAAGTCATTGGTCAAAGATCATTTACATTCCTTTTTTGTTGCTCCTGCTTCCTCCAGAGAGACTCTGATTTGTCAGGAGATTTGAGTTGCAGTTCCTTGGCTGTGCTGGGCTTCCTTACGCTTGGGTGGGGACAGGAGAGCCAAGGCAAGAAGGAGCAGCTTTATTTTGTTGGATTTTTCTCTTTTCAATTGCCTGACTTGCTGGCTCTCTCTTTCTCACAGAGGATGAGAAATTTCTGCTGGCTCTTATCACCTGCCTTGGCACCCATCTTGGATGACAGAGACAGCGGAGGAGGCAGAGTGGCATAGAGCACATGTTGTAACTCAAAATGCCCTTAAAACAGACAGAGATCCAGTGATGTGTTAGGAAATGCAAAGCTGTTGTGTATCGAGTGACAAAGCAGTACAGGCTCAGTGCGGTGTAGTTCCACAACAAGGTGTGGTTTAGAAATTTGAACCCTTAGATGGGGAATAGTGCTGATTTCAAATGGTAGGTAAAAAATTAAAGGATGCTGAGAGTTTGTTTTAAAAGCACTAAGAATGTTAGGCAATGACTAACACCTCAGCGCGAGTCCTTTTTGTAAGGCAACATTTCAGCGTGAGACCAGCAGCTCTGTCACAGCTGCACCAGTTCCTCGTTCATGATGGTTAACCTGGTACCAGGCCCCTGTAACTGTTGTGAGCTTAATTGGTCTTGTAACTTCTTGCTCCTCTCCTAGGAGAGTGAGTGAACATGCACCTCGCCTTGTCATCTCCCATTTACTGGTAGCACCTTGGGGCACTCGGTGAAGCTCCATCTACTCTTGCAGACACCTCAACTCCCCCAAAATACATTAAGAAATCTGGTGAAACTGGCAGATAGAGCAATAGCTGAGCATCTTTTGACTCTCACATCTAACTAGTACATAGACATCCCGTGGAAAACTGTAGAAATGGTTGCCATCAGTTTCAGTGGGAGTAAAATATAGCCTTTAATGAGGTCAGCTACAAGGGCATGGGTTTGACATCAGAAGCAATTCCTGATGTGCTTGTTATCAGCTCCCAGAGGAACCTTGGCTTGCTTTCACAGCCTGCAACGTACCAAATCCAACAGCTTATTCTAGAGTCCTCTTTCTTTGTTTTTTTCCTAACAGGCAAGATTCTTGGGCCAGACTGAAAGACCTAATTACTGGAGACAGAGCCTAAGATATGACTCTGCACTTATTACATACTGGAGGTCTTAGGAGAACTACATGCAACTCTACCTGTATCTCAGATTTTTGCAGAAGACAACACTTTCACTTGGCAAAAGGCACTGAGTTCCAATTCCTTGTTACATGATGCATTTAGAAAGAATATAGCTATCAGATCCAGTACCCCATCCTAGTTCAAAGAGGGACGATTGCTTTCTCACCACCAATATTTCCTCCTGAATTTTCAAATGGATTTAGCATTCTCTTTCCCTGCTGTTGCCAGTTAATGTGTAGAGTTTCTACAACTGTTGAAGAGCTGCTGAGTAGCATCATAGAAATGACTGCATTTTAATAGTGCCCCAAGCAATTCCTGTCTATGTAAAGTTCATTAAGAAAAAATTGCCTAGGATAAGAAGAGCTGTGTGAACATAAGATACTTTATTTTATTGGGCATCTGATTTGTGTCTCACTTACGCAATTTTTTCACTGAATTGACCTCATTGCCCTCGTTGAAGTTTACTAACAATTTACACAGATCTGAATCAGTCCGTATAATTATGTGTCACAGTTATCAGCTGCTATAAATTGGTGTTGGTCCACTGAAGTCTAATTACACCACCTAAGGAGCTGACTCTTTTGTTATGACTCTGTTATACAATAGACTGAAACTAGTTATGCTGTATGTATATATATGCGTGTTGGCGTGTGTTTTCCGCCTCTCTTTATCCTCTTTCATTCCCCATTGCTTCTCCAGTGTTTCCAATTATATTAGTTATTTTGCTCCCCATGTTTCGGAGAGACACTTTGGGGAGCCTGGAATTAACCAGCATTCTGGAGGCTTAATTTTGTGGCTTCGTATTTGCTGTGATCTAGAGGTGTCAAATTGCCTACATTTTTACAAATCTAACCTTTCAACACATGTCAGAGTCAAATTTATAGCTGGATATGTGCTTGGAGTTGGTTCATTCTAGCATCCCAAGTAGAGATTTTTGATGATCCTGTGCTCCGAAACACCCAGAAATCAGTATTTTTTGTTAGAGCTGATGCAACAGTGAGAAGTGGAATCATTAGATAATGCTCTTCTCGAGAAAGGCAGGGTGAGGACTGACCATAGATCATAGCTATTAGTTTCTGTCATTCTTTGAATTAAAAAAAATCCTGCACATATAGTTTGTGCGTTCCCTTTCCGGAGCAAGCAGTGCTGTGCAGCACTTCAGCAGGATCTGGGAGAAAGGCCTACAGGCACAGCTCATCCCACAACATGTTTCAGACAGCTCTGAGACATGTTTTGCTACAGTGCCATATGATCCTAACTAACTTGTCTGATGACTGGTAGCAAGTTTCAACTGTTACTAAATCAACTGAGGAGGGCTACTAGAGATGATGTGTTGGGTATATGAGCTGCAAGTGTCCAGATAAAAAGAGCATGCGATAGGTATATCTAATGCTATCAGGAATTTCCAGGAAACAGCTGCCATGGGACATGTTGGAATTTCCAGAGGCTGAGAAATTTAAACATAGCATTTTTAAATATAAATAGCATTTTCCTTTGACTCAAAAGTTCTGCGATCAGATTGCCATTTTCTTTAACTTGTTCTGCATGTTAGCATATGCAGTCATTTTACTCACTGATTTGTTCTGTATTAATTGTAATGATGTGGCTTGCTGACTAACAGGGACGTGACCGTTCCAGTACTCTCATTGCTGTAGGGGTAATGCTGACCCGATAGGTTAGCAGAAATTGCACTGTTTAGCTTCTGCCTCCTCGCTGGGTGCTGCACCACTGTTTCTGCAACACAGGCTCATGCATGCTGCAACATTTTGCTCGCGTATTTGTGGAAAAGTTTGCTTTTCCATGGGTGGTGGCTGCTGAGTGTGGTGGTAGGACTGGATTGCAGGAATGATGGTGGTGAGTGGAGATGGAGCAGTGGCGTGACATCTCAGAGGGATGTATGAGCAGTGCCCAGGGAAGGCAGGGCAGCCAGATGGGAGCGGAGGTGGTTTGCTGGCCGCAGGGTTGGGGACAGCGCGGCTGGTGCAAGCACGATGAAATACATTAATGCAATGGATGCATAAACAGCGTTAAAAAGTAATCTTGTGTTTAAGTGAGCTCTGAGTGCAACGCTGCAGCGTGCTGTGTTTTTACTTAGCATCGGTGGTGAACCCTGTGTCTGTTGTGGTCACCTTTTCTGTCCTAGCAATCCAGGCAAATGTCACACAACATTGATTATGGTCTAGAGAGGTAAGGGACAGGAACACTAACTTTAATCAAACTTACTGCATCGTAATAGCTGTAGAACACAAGAGTGCTTTCACAACTACTTCCACATTTTCTCCTGCGTATGGTGTTACCTCTCAAAGGCAAAGACCAGAAGAAAGAAACGCTCTCATCTCATGCCATAGCTGCTCCTCTCATCCGTTTTCCATAAACTTGGTGAAAAGCCCAGGAAGGTGAAAAACATCAAACTCCCCGAAAGAAAGATTAACTTTGCAACTTTGGTTTTTCTTGGTCTGTGTAACATCTTTCAGGTAGATCACCTCTCTGCTCAGGATTAGAACATCTCCGTTTCTTCCAGAAAAGTTGCCTTTGTGACTTTGTAGTGTGCAAGCTCTAGGTTCATGTTGTGTAATTATAGTATGAAAAAGAGGGATCTTCTGTCAGGTACTTCCACTTAGGTGAGCAACTGATAAACAGATTAAAGTTGAAACTGTGGAGATAAGTAGACTAGCAATTAAGCCATCAAAGCAAACCTACAGCAGATTTTATTAAAGGCCAAATCGCACAGTTTTTACTTGGGTTAAACCTAATCACTTTAACAAAGTCAATGAGGCTGTACTTTTGGCAGTGTGACAACTGCAAGAAGTGACCCTCTGTGCAGGTCTCCATCTTCAGTTCTTTTCTAGTTTTGTCTGCTTTTACTCACTGTGTGAATTTATTAGTCGCTTGTAATTTCTTTATTGATTTCTGTTAAACTGTTTCCTGGCTCATAATCTTGGCAACCTATTTCTGTTGTTTAAACAAGCTTGCTTGTCAAGCAGGTTTTCCCAATGTCACAGTTCTAGTATTAACTCTCTTTATTGAGTAATGTTACTTCTTATCCAGGATGAGATCAGACTTCGTAACAAGTGGATCAAAGCCATGAAGTTGAGATCCAAAATCAGAGCTGGATCCAAGCATTCCTGAAATTTGAGGATGTTTGAATTGAGTTCTGTTTTGACCCTGCCATAGAGAAAGATTCAAGCAGTAAAGTTCAGGGCTGGATTCATATTATCTCATTAATAAAAGGAGTTTCTAATCCAGTGTTTGATGTTGGGTCCATCTCTGATAACTAATGATCAAACATGATGAGTGCCTAAACTGCCCAACGAAGAGGTGTAACACTTGTTGCGATGTGCCATAAGATTTCCCCGCAGACGCTCTTGTTTTTAAAGAACATATCCTATAACCAGTGCTGGCAGCTGCAGAAACCTGGTCAGTTAATAGGCAGAAACCTGAGAAGCACCAAAGGACCAAACTTTCTATCAGAGTACTTTGATTCATATTAAATACTACACATTTCTAAAAACACTGCTCAGGTTTCTACTCAAATACCAATGGACTGTTACAGTAGTATCCATAACAAAGCCAGAACTACAGAAACCTCGTGTGAGAAATGCTGTCCTGAAGATTGCCAGTTGAGTTTGGCAAATGAAGTAGTGTTGGTTTGTTCAGATATGGCCCAAATGTTTGTATGAATTTTGTGGGGTGTACACTCAAACATCTGAGCCACTGCAAAGGGTTTGACCCATTGCCCTCACCGACACCTAAAACAACACATTATGGCATGCAATGAAGTATGCCATATTGCATTTCCCAGAAGCTTTTAACTCTACGATATAATGAAGAAACATCTTGGTGCATAAGTTTCAAATCCAGAAACGAATATACATCATCTCTATGCTACTATTTCCAAAGAAACTCCTCAAAATGCATTTTAATAATGTAGATACATCATCTTATACTTTAGTTATAGGTAAGGAATTGTGTTATGAATGATTAGTTTCATAATTTTTAGTAACAGGAGTAACTGTTTTCCTGTATAAACACACTTTTACACTGACGAATATGCAATGTGTTTCAGCCAAAAAGAAACACAAGTGTAATAACTGTGTAACTAGAGTCATTCTGGAAAGAGCCATGAATTGTGTAATTGTGGCTTGGTAGTTTATATAATCTAGGAAAACTGATGTAAACCATTGAAACTCTCTGAAGTTTATTTCATGCCAGAGTTTCAATGAACTCTCTGTTCCTGCTCTCCATGTTTTAATCTCCAATGAAAAAGGATGTATCAGTAGACTCTTCATGAAGTATTTTTAAGTATTTATCTAACATGAAGGTTTTTGAATTACAGACTCTTTGCAAACTAGTCAACTTGTTTCCATCTGCTAATTGCATTAAAAGAGCCTATATTCCTCTTTTTCTCCCCTAATACAGAATCATGGCAGGGAATCATCATCCTATATGGATTCACACTACGATGGCCTCATGAACACATCACTTCCTATTTGTAGCTGTTCTTTATTACAATAGATTTCATGCTGAAAAGCTTTGATAACACTGACATAAATCAAAAGGTTTTTAGGAAGTAAATATGATTTTCTAATAATGCAGCCAATATTGTTATAGGTTCCCAGCTTTCACAGTTACACACGCTGTGACCATAGTTTGAGTTTTATATGAGGGGACAGGACCAGAAGAAGTAGAGGGTCTATCCTTATATGTGTACCAGCTGTCTTTGTAACCATAAATTAGAGGGGAACTGCTTCTAGCATGTGCATTGGATTGCCTCTCGTGTGCACCTTGTTCAAGTCACTTTTCCTCCTCTGTAACTGGATTTAGTGACACTTATCTATTGCAGAGAGATACCATGAAGATCCATTTCATGTTGTAAAGATGCTCCATTGAAAGGTAATTTCCAGGGCTCAATACCATCGATACCTCTTATTGATTTCAATGGGGTTTGCAGTGAAAGTAACACTATATCCAATAATAATGTGAGGAGCAAACATCAAGTTTAGCAGAAATATTCCTGTCTTCCTATCTCTGTTGGTTTCCTTCCTCCTTTATCAGTTAGCCTGTAAAGATGAGTTATTCAGTTTTGTTCACAGTGAGCTATGGCAAGCACATCTGAGAGGAGAGGAAGGAGTAGAAAGTTTCCACTCTTTCCTATTTTCCTGGGTGTTTTTTTTTTTTTTAATTATTTTCATGTGTTCAGCTTGGCTATTGCCAGTTAAAATCAAAGGAGGAAAAAAGTTTAACGTGTAGTGTTTAGCTAATTGCCAATCTCTGAGCAGTGCTGTAAATTCCAGCAACTGCACATAAAGGTAATTTGGGCTCTGTCCCTATTTTTGCTGGTGAGGTCAGTGCAAAAGTATTAGATGCAAATGTGAATGCAGTAAAATGGATACTTTTATTTTACAGTGTCTCTGAAAAAAATGTGGATTAACAGAGACCCCCTTATTCTGAGAGGGTAAACCTTGTGCTTACAAGAGCGTTTATGACCTGAACATTTATATGTAGCATTCTCTAGATCCCTGTGCTTTCATGTAACATTTGTGTCTGAGAGGGATGAGTGGATATAACAGACTCTGCTGGAGATGTTGTCCTGGAAGCCCCATACAAAATACCTGACATATTTCCATGCTAAAGGGAGTACCTGTCTCTGCTTTCCCAGCATGTTGTAACACCTTTCATTTCTGTCTAGTTGCATTTAGACCACATTGCCTTGCTAACTGCAGTAGAAGGTTTTAAACAGAGTCCTAAACTGTGTGTTTATAGAGAGTGCCAGATTTCAAGCGCAGGAGAGAATCCCGGTGCCAATTTATTACTAATTGTCCCTTCTGGCTGTGTCTGTTAGACTTCTTGGAACAGCCAACCCTACAGATCACCGTAAATACTAATCTTCTTATACTTAAGGTATCAGGTTTTCTTTGATGTTACCAAACATGTTGACTCTTATCGTGGTTGAAGTCACAATCCAGACACAGTTATCCTTAATAATATTGTGTCTGCATCTTCACGATGGAGACACTAACAAGACGCTTCCTTTCAAAACTATAACTTTTCTGCACTTGAGTAATGATCAAGCCTGATTTGCCCCCTACATACTCTTCAGAATGACACATTTGAATCTAGAAGGAAAACTAAGGCCCTGATCCTGATAATCCATGTGCATGTGCTTCTCTTCCCATGGACGAGCCTCTCCAGCCAGGTAGTGTACCTGGGCGGGTGCGTGTGGGACTGAGCCCCAGTGCTCCCCTGGCTTGTGCTGCTGTCTCAAGGCGAGGGTTTTCTGGTGCATGTAGTCAGCTCTCAGCTCGCAAAGGGCCTGAGCCTGTTAGCTTTGACCAACACGGGCAGGTCCATTCCGTTTGAGAGCTCTGTTCATGTGGTATTATGCCAAGTCATTAGCTTAAGTAGAACAGTTCTTTCAAGTAAAGATTTTCAGGTGAAAAATCTCCAAAGAGTTTAAAAAATTATGATGTGTACCAAATTTCATTACATAAGTCATTCAGTATATTCCACAGTCTTGTAAGCATAAGGCCTGATCCTCACCTGAAGTAAATTGGCATAGAGCTATTGACGTTGCTGGTGCCACAGCCATTAATAGCAACTGGGCAGAAGTCCATTTTCTATACAGTGACATTTTAGTCTCATCATGACTCATTAACTTGACCACATACTTGCCGTGAACCTGATCTAAAACCTGTATCTCAATTATTTGATCATCCTAAAGAATTGCTAATTAACAACTGCATGTTAAAAAAAAAAATAAAGGAAAGAAAGGAGAAGAGATACATTTTGATGTTTTCCATTTGGCAGAGTATTATGTTATGAATAATATAATATGCATTTCAAAATCTTGTTAATTTTGATGTGATAATGAATGGGAATTCCTAGTGGAATTTTTTGTCCAGAAATATGAATGGTATTAGCTCAACAGTTATATGATTAAGCAATAAGACCTGCTGAGGCAGGCACTACTGGGGGATGATTGACTACTTTAATTGATTGACATCCAGAGGTAAAGCCAAGGGCACCAATTTACAGATCAGGTCAATTATCTCCTGGTAATGCCCACTTGGTATGTCTTATTACTATGCTAATATTAACTGTTATTGAAACATTTTAATGAGTTTTTAATTTAAAAGTGGTAAATTTAAAAAGGGCGAACATTAAATTATTCAACTTGAAATAATGGGAACTGAAATATTCTGCTTTGCTAATGGTGATGTAAAAGTTTTGTTTTGCATACCAATACTTCTAGAGATCATTTTAGTTCATCTCTAGGGGAAGGCGAATTCTGTTTGGCATTTAATAAGGACTCATGGTAATGCAGCGTGAAATACCCAGGAATCACCTGAGCACCTGCCAGCCCCTGGCAAATAACCAGGTACTGCCACATCCCAATGTCAGGTGGAAAAGCCACCCCAGGGAGAGGGTATTTCCTGTAACGATGTTAAAGGTCTGCTTAAGGAGGCCACGAAGGGTGCTACAGTACAGCTCTGAACAGGAAACAGGGCTGAGCTGAGGACTGGGCGAGTTTCTCATAGCTCTTCAAACCAAAGCGGGCTGCACGGCCCCCGAAGCCTGCTCCCGGCAAGGCTGCGTGGTAGGGAGGGTGCACACACCACGTCCTCTCCGGCCACGGGAGTGCACGCTGATACCCAGCTTTCAGCAAGTGCTACTGGAGCGTGGGCGCAGAAGAAGGGCCTGGGAACCCAGCTTTGTTTGTTGTTCTTGACAAGATCTCGCTCCTGTAATTTAACCCAGCCTCTGCCAAGGAAGATTTAATTTCAAAGTGCCCCGTGACTTTTTACAGAGAAAGGGATGCGAGTCCGCTGACTCACTTTCATGGCGTAACCAGCTGCTCAGTGGAGGACCTGAGCGCTGCCTCTGCAGCTGCTGGTTACTGCTCTCCGCGCCGGTTACCCCCAGCAGAGCTGCCAAGGCAGGGGATGCATCTGCCTTGTCTCCAGGGTGCACGTACTTGCTCTGAAGGCCAGGTTGTAGAGGGTGATAGACCTTCTGTTAAAGAAGATGACAAAAGTTCATCCACTATTCACTAGGGAGGAAAAGCTACCAACAGCTAATCCTGAGGCCTAAGGGATTTCATCCTAGTTCCTTAAAGAAACGAGATTGACCACTGGACTCCTGGAAAATGAACATGGCAAGGTTAGAACATGGCAAGTATGCTGTCTGTCTTTAAGAAGAAAAAAGGTGAGGGAATGAAGCCGCAGGAAACTATACTGTAGTCAGTGCAACTTGAACTTCCATATTAATGAATAACTATAGTTATCAAACCAAACATAAGTAGTCAGAAGATAATAAGAAATAAATGACAGTTATCATGAGTCTGTCAAGAACAAATGATGCCAAAGCAGTCTCATGTCCATCCATGACAAGCCTGTGGACAGAAGAAAAAGACTAGACATACAGTGTTTTAGTAAGGCTTTTGACATCATCCCACATACCATTTGCATGTGAAATCTAGGGAATTGTTTGGAAAGCCATACCTAGAGAGTAGTTGCTTTCAAAAGGAAGGGGGATTAAAACCAGTGGGGCTTCATGGGTGTCTGCTGCAGGCCCTGTACTATTCAGTATTTTCATTCGCTACTTGGATCATGTATCTCCAACCCTGGGAGTATTTAAGAAAATGTCAGACAAATATCTGACAGGCATGACACAGAGCAGTTGATCCAGCCTTCAGGCAGGAGCATGAACTAGGTGACCCCCAGGGTCCTTCCAGTCCCATAGTTCTATGCCTTGCACCAAAATATTTAAGCTAATATGCCAGAATATATCCTGGAATGGCTGAGATGCAGGAAAATATTCTCTTCTGCCAGGTCTATTATGTGGGCTGTAACCTCTAGCTGAAGGGTGGGGGGAGAGAGGGATGCAGTAACATCTTAAATCACCACTGTAAGATTCAACAGAGCTCATCTGTCAGCAAGTCTTGGCAGGAGAGTCCTTCTAAAAACAAAACAGGACTAGCAGGACTGCAGACTGGGGCTTTTTTTTCTTGCTTTTTTTTCCCCTTCTCCCTCCATTTACTCTATCAGCCCTTATTTAAGGGAAGACAAACTCAGTTATGCTTGAGTTCAAGTCAAACTTTCCAACCTACAAAGTTTCATTGAGTACCAAATGATGCCAAGCAAGCTTGCCTGTCCCAGCTGACATAACATTGTGTGACTTCTGTCTCTGGGACCTGCACAAATACCTGTTATCAATCTCGCAAGCAAGGGAAAGTTAAATGAAAGACTGAGGGAAACGTGCATGATGTCAGACTAGCTTTGCTCACCTCCATTTGGTGGTGCAAGTTGCTCAGTTGTAGTAAAGGTGTAACTGTTGCATTAGAGGTAAATAGCTTTTACATTTTTGGGGTCAGTACTTCAGACTCTCTGTAAAAAAGGACTTTGTAGACATGGAGTGGGAGCTGGGAAATTTGGGTTCCTAATCACCTTTCTGCTCTTTAGTTTCCCTAACTGCAGAATGAGGGTAGTGAACATCTCCCGGCCCTTATGAGTGCTCTGAGCTGAATAGATGGAAACAACCATGTGAGAGCTAAGTATTTAATCATGCTAAAAGGGTTAAAAGATGTTACTGGGAGTCTTATCCAAAGCTTGAAATATGTGTTTATACAATGTACAATAAGGATCCAGATTTACAAAAGACCTAATTTATGCTACTAGCTCTATGCTGAGTGTGGGTTGCATAAATAAAAGCTCTAAATAGTTTCAATTCTGTGTGTGCGTTTTCAAAATACCCTTTGTTAATGCTCTTGACTTTGGAATAACTTTTATGGGCAAGGGATCAACGGTGATGTGAGGATGAATTTCACGCCACTCTTAATCCATGCCATGAAGTCGTTCAAAAGTCAGTGAAAGATCAGTTCCAGTTCAAGCCACACTGATGCCCTAATCTGTGTGCTGTCATCAGGCAATAGTGCATTTGGAAAGTGCCATATGGGAGCCTGGCAGATGTTGCACCAACTGCCTTTTCCTTCCTGCTTCCTGGTTTTTCAGCAGTCATATGCTTTTTCACAGCAGGGTACAGGAATGGGATCAAATCAACCCCTCAGCAGGTAACTGGTTTAAGCTTGCCTCATTTTGCCTGTTGCATACGCGTGGGTCTCTGCAACGTGCTGTTATTTTCCAGAATCCAGCCATGTATCAGAACTTATATTGCAGTATTATCCCCGTTGCTTCTGTCTGTAGCCACATGAGTTGTACAATTGCCAGCGGCTTTGTGGACAGATAATTTTCCAGAGTGTGCAAAATCCCAGCTAATGCTGCTGTTTCCGTTGGTGGGTGGTTACAATAGGATCCATCAAATCATACGACATTTTGTCTTTTTTTGACTGTCCATTAATTGGGGAATGTCATGGCATGTCATGGCAGTGTCTGCAGGAAGGTACAAGTTTGACTGCCCACAGTCCAAGCCAGCCAGATGCCATCCAGCATTGTGCAGAAAGCCATGATCAGCATAAACCTGAGCCTGAGCTAATAATCCCTGCTGAGACTATTTTGCATTAATATGACTACCTGGCTTTTGTATTAGAAGAGGTGACATGAGGATGAGCAGAACAGATACACATCTACATGTAGAGGAGCATGAAGCCAAACCTTCAACGAAATCACTGTCTTTTGCTCCTTGCTTCTATAGTTGTCAATAGCACACTGTTTCCTGGTGGTGGAGCACTTCTTTCCTAAGTGAATATTTTACCCACTAGAGTTACAGGTTTAGTTCTCTGTTTCATCTTCTGAATGGAAATAGACTTTCCATTTCAGCGTGTCTCTAAAATAGGATGTCATCCTCGTTGTTGCCTTTTGTTCATATACAAATGGGCTCCAAATAACCATGTTTACAAATACAACTACTTTGCAAGGCTGCTTCCAAATGCGCACTACTGCTCTGGTCTGTAACTGAGGCTCCCAAAATACAGAACATTGTGAGAACCAGGAGAGAGCTGACAGATTATTTGAAGAGACACATCACTTGCTAATCACCACCTTCAATTTTGCAAATAGCTGAGAAATTAGTAGATGCAAATCTGTACTGAAGTGCATAAATATTATAGATCTTGGCTTGGGCATCTTCTTTTTAGAGTTGAAAAAATAAGATTAAACACTGCTTTCAATAAACCC
Organism: Apteryx mantelli; assembly: GCF_036417845.1. Lineage (NCBI taxonomy): Eukaryota > Metazoa > Chordata > Aves > Apterygiformes > Apterygidae > Apteryx > Apteryx mantelli. Next base: position 19,818,485 of record NC_089987.1, on the reverse strand, counting down.
TGTAAGGTTCTCAAACTCAGGTATTTTTAACTGTTTTGGGCCTTGAGCCTGCTGGGAGGTCCAAAAAAGTTGCTTCCGTTAGGTCAGGTGAAAGTCTGTCTGTATGAAGTTCGTTAGAGTATCAGCTGCTTGTACAGAACATATCATGGTCTATTGCAGAGGCAAACATTACTGGGCAGTGTTGCAGGCCATTGTAAAGTATTTATTTCCAGATGTGAGTAAATGCAGAAAAGCATCAATCTTTGATGCGCACGTAAGAAATGGAATAGTATAATGCAATGCCCTCATGTAGTGTATATATATCTCAAAGTGTATGTCAATCAGAAGAAAGGGAGGTAATGGCACTTGCTTTTAAAGGGTGGAAGGACGGTGTGTCCTACAAATAAGCAAGCATAACTGGGTTGTGCCAAATGTTATACCACTGTAACTGACTGATTTATTTCATTTAACTTGATCGCTGACAAGTCTACCTCTCAAATCGTTGGAGTTGTAGGAAAAAGGGGAAAAGTGCACATTATGCATGTATAGACAATTTGTGCCAAACTATTCAAAAGCAATATGGGTTGTCAGCAAACAGGGCTATTTGCTGTGTACTGGTATCTGCTGTGTGTCGCATATTATCCGTAACAACTCTGCAATTCGTTCTTTAGCTCTTGTTCTCTGTCTTTCATCACATTAGATTATGTAGAGTCACTTCAAGGTAAATTTTTAAAACTGTGTGGGAGATGCATGTTGGAGAAAAGCTAAGAAGCAAATATCTTGAATGTTTTTTAGCACAGCTCCATCTGTCACCTATTTTGACAACTTACCTGTTCATGTCACCCCTGTCTCACACTGCTATGTTAAGTCATGTTGTGTTATCTCAGAATAACATATTTGGGAGCCAGGGCTGCCTTAAAAATGCCGCATACTTAGTAATTACAAGGTAGGCTTCTCCACTTAAAGGATATATGGTTTATTGCTGTTCAACCACCTCCATGGCCCTCCTGTCTGAGGAGCACTGTAGTCTAATGAGTCCGCTCAGTGCCACCGCACACTTGTGGGAAGCTCAAGGTCAAGGGACGCATTTGCATCAGGAGTGCAACACCTCTCGCTGAAGCATTATTCCCCAGTCCCAGTCCCCCCGCCGATATTTCGTATTGCCAAACTGCTCCTTCCAGATTGTGCACGATAACTAGTCAGCTAAGAGTGCTCAGAGATGACAGTGGTATAAAATATTAATACGGCCTTATCGAAAACAATCTATGGGCTCTTACGGCAGCTGTGATTGTGTTTTGTAGTTTACTATATTAAAAGAGCCCATCCAGCTTGCAATTGAGTACGTTTCCAGAGAGCGTTACCTGTAGCATTCCCATGCTGAAGCTGTCGTCGCATCTCCCTGATAGTTTTTGTTTTGCAATCACAAATTAATATTTCTTTAAGCCTTTTCCATCTTTTCTGTCACCCTGTATGGGGGGAAGGGGAGAGAGAAGCACCAGAAGCAAAGAGAAACTAGGCTGAAAATAAACAGGGAAGCTGTCAGCTACGCAAAATAAACCAACAGGAGGAAATAAAAGGAAATCCTCCCTCCCAAACCTCTTTTCCTTAATGGCTGCTACTTGGTGTTTCAGTTTACACATTGAGGTGCACGTCTCATGGAAAAACCTGAGGCAGAGTGCGGCCCGTTAGCGAGCCGGAGCAGCAGGGCCAGCCCGCGGGGCCCGGGAGGGCTCGGGCTGTTCTGGGGTGGGGGGCTTTGGGGTGGCAGAGCGCAGGGGTGACGGTGGCAGCAGTAATTCCCTAAGGTAAGACCCACAGTGGCATTTTCCAGGCTTGATAATTAGTCTCTGGGGGCACATGAAAATGAATTTTAATACAAATGGGGGGGATCGTTGTAAAGACTGCATTAAGCGCGCAAGGTCTGATTCTACAACTTGTTGCAAGCAGCAAAGGGAGCCTCGTTGCCGCTGTTCAGCTGTGGCTCGGGCCATACCCGCATCCACATGCCGGAGCTGTCTGGCCAACTTGCCCGCTCACATTCTTGAGGGAAGTGTGATACGGGAAAGTCCGCTGGAATTTGGAGCCTAGATGCTTGTGAAGTATCACAGCGCTGCTCCCGCTGCGCGCTGCCGGCAGCTTCGCCGTGCCCGGCATCTCACCTCACAGTGTTTGGAAGCTGCTTGGAGAGAAACTGCAGATCCTGGGAAATGTCTGAATGGGAAAAGCTTTGGGATTTTGATTGGCGGTCATCCCTGTCTTAAAATGCATCAATCCCCTAAATACTACTCCCAGAGAGGATAAAATTGCTCTAACCAGCTCCATAGCCTAGGCGGACAGGGCGAGAGGAGGGTTCAAAGGCTTAGCTTTTGGGAATTTCCCCTCCTCTCACCTTTGCTAATGGAAGTCACCTCAAATGCAGCTGGAAGAGGCCTGATGGACCTGGGAACCGGCGGCCTGGTCCAAAGGCATTGCGTCGTAACGTGCGTGCTCCTCCCACCAGCCAGCAGCCGTGGAGGGAGGCTGTAAGGCGAGAAGGAGAGTGCTCACCACCCTGGCACCCTTCGAGACATGAGCTGGTGTCAGCACAGTCCTTTGGCAAAACAAAATACGAGTGTCAGATCACAGTTACGCTGCCTCGAATGCCTGTGGCCAACCCGTACTGTGCAGCCGCACGGAGCTCGCCCAAGCGGGATTCACGCTGCTAATAGGTTTGGGGACACCAAGTGGTAATGGAAATGCATTGACTTACTACGCATTCATGAGCTCTGCAGAGACTAAGCTTGTTTGTTTTAAACCAGCTCTATACTCTGAAAGATTGTTTTGGAAGTCCAATGTATACCTGTTACTGCTGTGGTTTCTACTGTGTCACTTTAAAGCAGATTTTCCTGGACTAGGTCTCACCTAATGCTACGGGAAATGGAACATGCTAAGAGGCAGCTCCTGAGCTGACGAGCACCAAGCATGGGATGTAACATACAGGCCCTTGAGTAATAAGCTAAGGAGTTGATCATCTGGCGTGAATGGTACATCTGATTGCACGCAGCAGATTCCTTCACTTGGCAGTGGGAACCGAAGTCCCAATGCAGGAGTCACAAAAGCAATTCAACGTGTGGCTTCTATCCAGTTTCCCCAGCACTTCCCTCTCTCTGTGGAAGACAGTAGCGGCAGCCTGTTGCATGTGTGGAAATGCAGCTGGTTATAAGAAGTTCACCAGGCTGAGTAGCTGGTGTAGCACTCATGTAGCTTAGTAGTGGATCACTGGCCCAGGAGGCTGGAGAGGCAGCTCCAGTCCTGCCAGTGGCTTTCCCATGTAAGGCTCCTGTATTTATTACTGCCTATTTCTGTTTACTCTAAGAAGTATATAATGGCTTGTAGTTGGGCTTTGGATGGTGAGGAGGGATAAGACAAGCTGCCATTCATAAAGAGCAGGGCTCCTGTCAAGCGTTTCCTCTCCAAATATCAGTGTAGCTCAGTACCCTTGGGGCAGGGACAGGACGGCCTTGAAGCTTTGCGTTCTCCCAGAGGCTTTCTGTCCTTTCTGACACACTCAAAGTCCTTGTTTCCATGCCTGAGCCTGGTGGACTGTGTAAAATGAGGTGTGTAAAGTGGAATCCCATAAAATATGACAACCTCAGGTAAGAATGAAATGCTGCGTTTCCTTCCTGGGGTTTAGATGATGCCGAGTCACCCACCACAGAAATGCACAGCTGCACTGTGGAGCAGTGGCAACTGGGTCCTTGTGGGCCTAAAACAGCATGGTCCTGTGGGCTCTGGCCAGCGCAGCCCAGCAGAAGCCCATGTAGCTGGAGGAGGTTTAGCACTGGGAAGGTGGTGGATTCAGGACAGTCGTCCTTGCCCAAGACCTAGACTGCAGTCGTCCTCCTCCTCCTCCTCCTCCTCCTCCCTGAGTGGCACCATGACCACCTGGCACCCCCACCTGAGGGGACCTCTGATCTCCACTTATCTTCTGCTGGCAGCACTGAGACTTCAGCAATGGATGCTGCCAAAAGTTTATCTTGGGATCAAACATCAGGTGTTATAAAGGTCATTAATGTTTTCCAAGTAACGTTCTGTTTGCTTCTCAAAGCCTCTGCCAAGTTTCTCTGAGGTGTGTTCATAAAATGCTCTGAATGCCTTGTACGGTAAAAGAGGTAGCAGGTTTCTAAACCAATTTGTGATACATGGGAAACATCTCAGAGAGGGTGTTTTTATTACCTGGAGTTGTTCAGGTTGGCTGTTTCACCAACTGAACTCTTACACTTGGAATAAAAAAATCTATGTTGTTTATATTTTAGTAGTTTTGCAGATTTAGGAGTGTTAGATTAACTAAAATGTGCCCCAGCTGTTAATTTAGGTTTCACAGTCTATCCCGACAAAATGTTATTTTTACGATATAGTGATCTTGGGATATATATTACTCTTGGCTGATATTCCTCTGGCAATCAATTCAACCAGTTTAGAAATTCAGAGGAGGATGAAGGACTACTTGCAGAATGGATGCATCGAAAGACACGTTCCAGTAATGGTCAACTATGATTAAAACAGGTCAGTTGGGGATGGTGATGATACGGTTTTGTTAAATTTTAAAATATTCACTCAGACTTGATACATTTTCCAAATCAATCTATATAAACAACTTTATGTAATATTTGTCACCTGCTGCTTATTGTCTCCCACCCTGACTGCTTTCAGCTGGAGCCAGGTAGGTTGCTTCAGCAGTGGCAACACCAAGTCCTTATTAATGTGGTTCGTTGTGGCTGAAGGGACTTAAGGAACAATTATATGAGCAGCTGAACGAGCAGATCAGAGGAAATAACTGCTTCCAGCAGAGGAAAGTGGCAAGTGGATGGAGGATGGGCAGAGGCACCTCTTTGGCTACCATAGCTGCAACCAGGCAGGATTTATAAATGCAGTCTTAATTGTTACCTACTTCCTATCAACCAAGGACAGGGTGTCCAGGTATTCATGGCATGCCATTTTTTATCCACATGTGAGATTTTTGGAAGTTCACTCCAATGTAGTTAATTTTGTCATTACTGCAATTGAATCTGCTTATTGGGAAATATTTATGTATATGTATTCAGCCTAGTTATTTATGCTATTCTGTTCTGAGCTGTTTCAACATTGCTCATGCCTTTCTAGTATTGAGATATCAGATTCAAGTACTGTGTTCTTTAGGAATGGTCCTACCAGGGAAACGTACAAGGAGGACTTTGACTTACTTGGCTACTAACATGATTTTCTTCATTAAGCTCCAGCTTGCATTAGGCTTCCAAGATCCTAGATTTGGTGCAAACCAGTCTAATTCATGAGCCACTTCCATGTTATCAGAAATATATTCTTCATACTGATTTTCAAATGCATATTACCTCTTTCTTCATATCTTGTAAAGCCAAAGACATGGGCAGTGTTCTATAACAGCATTCTTGGGGACCATATTTGTCCATGTCAATCAACTCTGCAAAATGTATTTTTGAATCGGGGATCTGTCTTCAGAGCAAAGTAGCAAGAATACTAGGATCCAAGCATAAATAATTAAGGCCAGAGCCTTAGCTAGTGTGAACAGGAATACCTAAATCAAGGGTTATATAGTGGATGTTACCAGCTCAACATGAGCTTTTATATTACAGCTGTGATAAAACACTGACCTTATATTAATGAGTAACAATTAGACTTTGCATATTGTAGCTACTTTTTTTTTCCCCCTACTGTTGAGATATTTTATTAGAGTTCAAAATCTGGACAAGTCAGGCATTCCTGATAAACCTGTGTTACCAGCACAGCATTTAGTCATAAAACGTCAGGAAAAAAAGGGAATGAAAAGCGTATTTCACAATATTTATTTCCTGCAGATCTTGGAAGAGACCAATATCCTTCCTAAACTTCTTTGCAAGTATTCAGGTATAATTTGCATGAGTTAAGTATAGAGATGAGAGGCCATTTTTCAACTACATGAAAGAGGTTTATATTGTCATTTCAGAACGGAAAATAGAGTATACATAAAAATATGTCTTGCAATTTAAAGAGCAATGTTAAAGACTGTGTATCGGTTAAAAGCATCCTATTGCTGGACTGCTCAAAATATTGGCTGGCATAGAGTATGAAGAAGGTGGCTCCTGCAAATGCAAAGTCTGTCTCACATGATGTTTAAAATGAAATATAATAGGTACCTTTCAGTACATAATAAGTCTCTCAGGTTAAATTCCTGCTCAGTTTCCATTTAGCCTTTCAACCCAAACAAGGGAAAAGGTAAGGTTTAAATAGCAAAGGTGCCTTTGCCTTGAGTGAGCAGTTTTATCCTGCGGTTGGGAGACTGAGTTTAGAGCAGTGCTGGAGAGGTAAGTGGAGAGCCCGGAGCACGCTTGTGGGGACGTGACTCTTAGGATGCCTCCAAAGCTGCTTCCGCAGTGTCCACTTGCCCATAGCTGCAAAGGGCCTTGCAAAGAAAGCTGGAGGATGAGAAATCCTGCCCAGGAACATCCCTGCTCTCCAGTCAGAAATGCCTGATGGGCAGAGACTCTGTGTCAGGAGATGCTTTGGGTGCAGGGAGAAAGGGGAAGGGCAGACAAAACATAGGTCAGAGGAAGAACCAGCCGGAGTGAATGAGACAAGACTGAGCTGGAGCAGTCAAAGAGCAGAGCCCCTTTTTCTGACATAGGAATGAATGGTTAAACTTTACGATTGAACTCTGCAATTGGCTTGAGCTCAGTAAGAAAAATAGATCTGGTAAAAGTTCAAGAGGAATAGAGCCAGTGTAGGCTCAGAAGAAATGCATCAAGTTTTTGATGCAAGGCCTATTTAGCCTTTAATGCCTGCTGCACAGAGGTGAGTCCCACCTTAATGTGTGGTGGCACTGCTTAAACAGTTTAGCTGCTCAGCAGGAGTAATGCTACGAGGGAAAACCAACAACGTCCATTGAGTGCAAGTCACTGCTTTTGGCTTTAGCTAGCTCTAGGAGTTGATCTAAAGGTAAGGATGATAGAGTAGCATTTTTATGCTGTGGATGTGCTTAGTGTACCAGGATCACTGCCATGGGCAATCAATATTAGATTATAAGCAGATAGTTTGTGACTGGCTGCTGCAAGAGATCTCTGGGATGGCAGGACGCTGCCTGTGCGTTTTGAGTATGAGATCCGAGCTCTTTGCATGGTCTTTCTGTGACACGACTTGTGGTACAGCTACACCAAATATGCAGTGCTCATTCTGAAGCAAGCCTAGACACAGTAGCTCCTCTGACACTGTCACCCAATCGTATTTGCAGTGACTATGGGCTGAATTGCACAGCGCTCTAACCAGCCTTATTCCACCAAAACCAATACAGTCAGGAGAGAGAGAGTGCCATTGCAGGACGCCTGGTTTCCCGTATGGATCCGCGACTGGTTTCGTTTGCGCTTGTGTAGACCTACCATTCTGGCATGCGTGTGTGTGTGTGTGCAATTAGATTGTAGTGTTAATTGTATCAAACAAATTGTGTCCGTTTCCTATCTGCTGCAGAGGGAGACTAGGATGAGTTGCCTAATATAATCAGTTATGCAGGTTCTCTGAAATCCTGCCCTTAGTGTGCTACATACGGGCTTTGGAAGTTACATTAAGGGTAATTTCCTTGATGCATACTTAAAAATCAGTTGCTTTTTTTAGCCTGTCTTCATCTGTGTAAATCTGACTTGGCACAGTTAGTCACAAGAGCTACAAAATACTTGCAACAGCTTTCTTTTATTTCTTTTTTTTTTTTTTCGCCTATCCCATCAGTTAAGGATTCCTCCCTGTTGGAATCTATAGGAGGCCTCATGTCCCTTCTGCTCTTCAGGACTTGGTCTGCAGTTACCAGTAACTGGGAGCTTAAAATGTATTGCTACCTGCTCATCTGCTTCCTGAATGCTAGCAAATAAGTAAAAGCTGCAAAGATAATAATAAATCTTCACTTGGTAAACAGCAAAGGAAAAGATTAATGAGATTCATTATCTGGCTGGAAATGGAGTTTCACCTAATCTTCCTGACCTAAAGATGGCATCCATAAGATGGAGGGAACCGGAAGCTTTTGGGAAATAGAGAGCATTTGGTGCAGAACCACCAGCTTCCAGGAGGACCCTGAAGCATTTATACTTCGGAAAGGAACGAAGCTGGTCAAGCAACGCTGTCAATCCAGGCCATATGGTGTGCTCTTGGCCGCGCTCCGGCGCTGTCTCCAAAGCATAGACCTTTATGGAAGTTAAAGGTGTGGGGGAGATGTCTCTGGTCCTTCAGCCCAAGTAGCAGCCAGTTGTCTTCCTCTGCGCACCGAGAGGTGCAGGCATCCTGGGTTAAATCAGCATGCTGCACGGGATAACGGGGCCTCTGGAGCCGCAGTCCTCCCTCAGGGCACGCAGGGAGTCTCCCAGTTGTTCTTTCCACCTGGTAGAAATATGTTAGTGTGGGAGGCTGGGATCAGCTTGCCAGATGACCCCTGGCAAAATTGTCAGGTTCTGAAAGAGAGGAGGGGGGGAAAAAAAAGTTCACAAAGCAATGCCGCGTCATAGCCCGTGTAACCCCGTAATAATGATCCTGATAGGTCTTATTTTGCAGTAGCATCCTAGCAACCGTGCCAAATAGAATACAAAATACAAGAACAAAGAGTGCATGTTAGAACAACCCTGAAGCATGTCTGAATTAATTATGCCTCTTAATTTTTTGGATAAAAATCAGATGCTTATTTCATTATTTATAATGCAAAATCACATTACTCTTTTATTTATGATGATGCTGATTCTGCCCAGGTTGTGTTGGTTTTCATGCTCTGAACAGCAGTTCTGAAAAATTTGACATCTTTTCCATATTTTTGGAGAACCAGGAAGGAAATGGCTTTTCCCTGAACTGGTACAGTAGTTTAACAATTAAAAGAAGAAGGAAAATCACAGTTTGTTTTATTAGGGGGGAAAAGATTGTTTCAGACTTTCAGCAAATTTGTGAAATAAGTTGTAATAACTATGAACACTGTACACATCAAAGCAGTACAAATTATTAACCAATTAATCTTAAACACTTCTGTGAGGCAGATAAGTTAACTACTAAGCTAACCAAGTTACAGGAAAGTTAGATTTATCAAAATGAGTGCTAGCCCTGCAACCAAAGAAGGAGATATCATTTAAACTCTATGGGATGATAAATAAAAGTTTAGAAAACATGATTTGCCAGCCAAGTATTACCTGAAGGATTAAATTTAGTATATAAAGGTAATATATTCTCCAAGTATTTCACCAGGAGCCTGTGCACATTGTTAACTTAAAAATAGCTTATTTATTTTCATAGTTCAGTTCTCTTTAGCAAATGAAATGCAGTTGAGCAAACTGTGCATAACATAAAGCATGTCTGTAATCTGTATGTAACATACAACCAACAAACTCTAAAAATGAAAAGTTCGGCCCATCGTTATGTCCCTCGGGCTTTTCTGTCTGCAGAACTGTCCCGCAGTCAAAGCTGTGCTGCTGTGAACAGTGACACGTGAATCGGGTCCGTGTTTTAGGGCAGTGACACCAGCCAACCAAAAGCGCAAGCAGATGCTCCTTTCCAAAGCTGACTTAGTGTTTCACAACCTCCTCCTGTTTAATCAGGATGTTTGAATTTAGTATTATTTTCTCCTACCCCTCAGTTCTCTTAGTATTGATCCTTGCCTCCACACTAGCACAAGAGGTAGGAACAGTATCAGTGATGCTGCAGAGTAATTGCATTTATAACTGTAAATACAATTGATTGCAGTTTCATCATATGAGCATGAACTTACACATATAGGATCTATGACATTGTGGAGTAATGTTTTAAGTGAATCCCAGTGTCAGTTAAATTGATAGTTAAAGGTATGAAATTCAGCACTGATAAATGGAAATGCTTTTTTATACAACACATGATTTAACTGTGGGCCTGTCTGCCAAAGCAAATTTTTCAGACCAAGATTTGGAACAATTCAGAAAGAGTTAGATGCTTATATGGAAATCAGGAAACTAATATAATTAATGCAACAAATAGCGAAAAGAATATTGAACCTCACGTTCTAGGGTTTGAATAAGTCTCTAATACTAGAAAGCAGGATAGGAAAACAGATTGTTTACATCTGCCTACTAACGTGCTTTTGTATCTTCTTCTGAAATACATAGCACAAATCTGCATCAGACAACAGATACGCAACAGGACTTTGGTTCTGACACAGTTGTTGCAGTACTGTTAGACTGCTTGACTCTTTAATACTGCTGTAGGTACTTGTACCCTTCCTACAAGGAAGGTGTTGCTCATACTGTGATAGCACCCAAATTCTTTAGTCCCAGTTCAGAACGGCAAGGCAGAAAGGTCTGCAAACATGCAGAATTGCATGACTCTTCCCCAAAGACCCTGTTTAACTTGCATGGCTAATGGGCTGTATTCACATTCAGTCTGATTACTTCTTTTGCAAATTTAAGATTAGCAGCTGGTTCACAAGTCATGTTTACATCCTTCTGTTTTACCTAGGCATGGAGTCATAGGCCAGCATTTTTCAGGGAGGTAGTAGCTTTTGCGATAAAACTTTCGTCCTAATATGGTGTAATGCCTACTGAGAACAGACCTTTAATATATGTATCTTATGATAGGTTTTGCAGAAAGAGTGTATAATTAGCACATTACTTGGGGTCAGGAGTGCACCACTGAGGCAAATTCATGATTACTGCCGCTTGTTACTCTTTGGTTCACGTCATGGAGTGCTCTGAGAGCACACAAACTGTACTCCTTTGGTATAACCTAGATGAAAAGATGCTCTCCAGGAGTATATACTCCTTCAGGTCATGGGACCAGACTAGAGCTAGTCTGCAGTAAATCCCCTGAAATAAGCACACCGTGGACATAAGTTTTGCAGATCTGCTGCTGCTGCTGCTGGGTGTCCTTGTCCCCAGTAAAGACCTAGCCTGCATAGGTTGCCTTTGTGCGAAACGGTTATTGCTGCTCCAGTGTAAGTTGCACATAGCAGCTTTCCTCTTCCTCCCATGTCTTTTAGCATCTCACTTTTTTCAAATGTTTTGCCACCCCCTGCAAAGCTATGCAAGAAATTTTACAGGTCTCTGGCTATATCAACTAGCCTGGTGTTGAAATAGATAACTTACATGGACTATAAATTCATAGCTTACAAGCAATGTTAGGTAGTAGAGCTGGGAAGAAACTGGAATTTCTCTTCCAGAAAAAAATACCTACTTTTGAAATAACTAGAAACCTGATTGTCTTGATGATCCTCCACTTACCATTATCCAAGCACTCTGTAAGACATTAAGCTGTGGCCCTCGATGGCCCCCCCCCCATGTGTTGGGGAGGTGTTGCCTTTTTTACTGTTTTGTGTAAGCCGCATAGCAAATAATGACAGCTACATATCTTGTTCTGCTAAGGAAGAGTTGTGACCATCCCATGGGAGGTGGATCAGGGCCAGGTCGGCATTGACCCCAGTGGTTGCAGCAGTCTTTGCCCATATGCTGCTGAGAACATGAATATCGCTAGTGGGGAGCTGACTATCCTTGTTCTCTTGCTGTCTCTGTTGAAGGGGAGAGGGCTGCCCTGATCCAGCAGGCAAGCGGCAGGGCTGCACGTTAAAGCTTTACAGCCCCAGTGCTGTCAAAGCCACTGCTGTTGCCACATTGCAGCACCTTTGGGTGCGCGGTGCTGAAGTTCACAGGAGATGGGTAGCCTGGCTTGCTGCTAAAGTTGGAAGAAGCTATGCAAAGCAAAAAAAAAACCACTGGAAAGGGATGATGCAATGATTTACAAAGCATTAGCAGCACAGCACTATCCTGCAGTAGAGGGATAGAGGCTGGACACTCAGAAAACCCAGCTATATCCTATAATAACAAATACAGAGCTAAAGTAAAAAGAGAAAGAGCAATATGGTTAGTATCTGATAATATATCTACCCTCTAGCCACTGCTGAAAGACATTCTAGCCCACACTAGATTTAAGATGGATGAGAAGTTTGCTGTCAAACAGGCAAGGCTTAAAAGAGTGGAGGAACTGAAGGTTTGATCTTTAACACCAGATGGAAAAGAGAAAGATGAAAGAAAAGTTAATCAGAGACTTTTCTTAAGCTCTACTGATTACTGGAAAGCTTTTGACATGGTCTGTAGTATGCAGAAGTGAGTGGTGAGCCTTGATATTAACCAGCTCACCTAACAGGGTTCCCCCCCGCCAGAGTTTAACAACTCAGTCAATAGCTTGCTGGTGAGTTACTACATTTTCCATTGCAAAACTGACAGGGTATTTTTTTTTCTTTGTGACCGTCCCAAATAGCACTAGTGAGCGTTTCCTTTAAAAGTCAATCTCGCCCCCAGTAATACCAACAATGAATGGGAGAAGGTTGGGAAAAGAAGTGGTTGTCTTCCCCTGAGATGCAGAAAGTGCTCTGTGAGCAGGTGCTTTAGGTCAGTGTTTGAAGGGTGACTGCATGGTCAGAAAGGACTCACATTGTCCAACTATGGCTTCAGCAGTCAGAGTACAAATCTGTGTGAAGGTTTAGTGGTATTGGTTGATTCTGAAGAACTCTAGTTCCGCCCCAGTTTCTTCAGGCCACATGGGACACTGTTGTGATTTCCTGGACCGGAAGGGAGGAGAGGGCTCGAGGGCTTTGTTGAATCCTGAAATACTGAGCACCCTCAGATATGGATCGGTCCTTTCCTAGGAGTTTCCACCTAGCCAGAAGAAGCTTATAAACACTGTTGTCAAACATTTCTGGAGAAGCTGTCAGCAAAGAGAATCAGTTCGTTGTGTAGGAGGGTTTCTTGGGCACCTTCTGAACTAGAATTATCCAGAAGACTACTGGCAATGAGTGTTTGCACCCAACCAGATCAGTAGCATTTGTCGCAGTCTTTCTGAGATTTAAACTGGTAACCCAACAGATCATCTCCCTTACTTGCCATATGACTTACAGTATCATGAAGCTGCTATTCATCTTCACAACTTCCTGCTCAGCAGAAGATGAGAACAATATTATCCATAGTTTGCATATGGGCAACGGATGCGCAGAAGACTATGGGATTTGCTCCAAGGTCACATTGTCTGTGGCTCAGATCTGAACCCCTTAAACACCCCTTAAACACAAGACCCTTCTCCCTCATTCTTATATCTAATGTCTATGAATATATTTTTCCCTTATGGTTTAAGCTGGTCTCTTGGTTCCCAACTTTGAAGCAGTTTCCTGCTCTTCCACGGCATGAATTTTTAAGTCGTCCATTGAAAGCATATGGGCTTTTCTTAGCAAGCAAGTGAATCTACAAGCTTGGAAAGGCATGTGAACCAGAGTTTGAAACTCTGCCAAACAATTTGTTCTGGCTTTAATCAAGATGTCGTCTTTTAACTTCAAATATCTTTTTTTTTTTTTTAATCCCATATCAAAACTTCTAGTGTGACACTATGAAATCAATAAATGCTACCAGTCATTCAACTCAGAAATACTTCAAAGCAGCCTGAGTGATAGCTATTATTTTATTTTTAAAATTACTCATCAAAGTGATGCAGTTAATAAGATGGCAAAACAATATTAATAGCAACAAAGAAATGTGCTGGTTACGTTTTGAACTTGTAAAATCCCATAAATTCTGCTACTGGTTTTCCATGTAAAGTTTCCCTTTTCCTATTCCTGTATGGACACCTTTAACACTTTCTTTTTTGTTGTTTTTTTGTTTGTTTGTTTGTTTTCATCCTACCTAGTAACTTAGTCTTGGAAATGCTACTTTTAATGTACTCATCTGATGAATCAAAATTGTGATGTTACATTGCACCCTTGAGGAAATAGTTACTTTGGTGGACCAGATTCTCATGCCTACGGCCCCATTTCAAGAACCTGTCCTGATTCAACAGCACACTTGAATTGTGTGTTGAAGTCTCATTAATTTCAGTGCCTCTGCACCTAAAGCTAAGTATGTGATTATGTGTATTCCTGAGTAAGGGTCGTAGAGTTTTATCTTATTCCATAAATATTTCAATGGAAGCCAGTGGACGTGCTCATAAGTAACGTTCCAAGGTAAATAAGAGTTTTGAAATCTTGTCCATTTATTGCAACAATGACCTTCCAGTTTTATTGTGTACTGTGACTGTACTTAAATTTATGTAGTAGAGGTATTCGGACTGTAAAGATTTTCCCAAGTGATGATTTCTAAATACTCTGTAACACCATTTTTAGAATCAGTAAAGAGAATTGAAGCCATATGTATTTTACAGTGGATAGATCTGTTTCTTGTTAGAATCAGATTATTAAAGTTTATTTTATAATTCTAAAGATGGGTAACTAGCAGGGAGGGGCCCACCTGTAGCTTTGGGTGAATTCATCTCACCTCGCTTTAGACGTCTCCAACGCAGACACCTGATTTAGTCTCCCTGGGGTCTCTTTCTAGTCAGTAGAGCAAAACGAGCACGTTCAAGGTGTCAATGCTCTGATCTGTTTTAGGCATTGATTTTAGGATGAAATGAATCATGTTGTAAAGTGCCTTTTCTTGCTATTAGAAAAGGGTTTAGGGCTGAGATTCAGTTGCCCACACATAAGGCATTTTCTCTTATTTGGGATGCCCTGTGGTACCTACCTGGCCTCCAGCTGCCACCCCGAATGTGCAAAAGGTCTGTGTCCCATGCGCGTAGCGTAGATACCCCAGGGGGTCTCACATGTCGCTAGAGGCCCTTTTTAGGCAGCTGAATCCCTGCCAGGTGCCTCCCCAGATACAGGTGCTACCTTAGGGTCTGATAAATCCTACGTCCTGTGAGAACATGGAGCGTATTTAGAGCCTGGAAGGTCTAGGCTGACCGAAAACTGGTAGTGTGTTCTCCAGAAAAAGGATTGTCATAGAGAAAACGGTGGCAGCGGCTCTTAGTGTTTATATTGAACAGGGGACAGCTTGGCGTCAGATCTCGGCAGCCTCAGTGTTTAGGCAAAGAATGGCAAATTCAATGGATTGATTCCCAGTATCAGTTCAAGGTCAGAACTTCCACTGCATAGTGTATAAAAAAACAGACAAAACAGTAATAATAAATCTGGGAGAGAACTGTGGTACTGAGGAAGGTGAGCCACTGGTGTTCAGTTTGCCAGTGGAGAAAGGTCAGAAAAGGCAGAGCGGGACAAACCAGCAAGCTTTCTCCTCCTGTCTCCCCACGCAGGGCCGTACCATAAACTTGACCCCTCTTGCCTTTTGGTTATTGCCCCTGTTCTGCTGCACCCTGCTGCGTTCTCCACCGCTGCGGATGGCCTGGCAGAGAGCGAGGCCTCCCTCGGCGCACCGGTGGAGACCGGCGTCCTTCTCTTTCTCGTGTGCACTGATATGCCAGCAGCCAGCCAGCAGGTTGGGACAGATTTATACATTTATACACAGATTTACCTATTACACAATAGTGTCATAAGCTGCTTTGTGGGTTCTTTCCCCTTTTCTCTGCTAAATAATTGAGTAATTCCTGTTCTGTGGGAAATTCCAGCAGTCTGAGGAAAACAAAATTGAATTTAGAAATGTGAAAAACAGTATCTGAGATCCCTAATGGTGCAGAGGTGCTCCCTACCACCATTTCACATGCATCTGGTTATTGCTGGTCACTGGAAGACAGATCTTCCTTGCAGGGCCCTTTACGAAGCCAGCTGATGTGGTACCATTTAGATACCTGGAAGCAATCTGTGGGGAAGCAGGGCCTTTTCTAGGATACCTCAGGAGCTGCATTTTAGGTACCACCACATCCTTGAGAGAGAAATTCTTTATGCTTTCCAGTTACCTTGAAATCATGCTTAGCTCAAGCCAGATCAAAACAAATGCACACACAAGTATTTATTTATAACATCCAAAAGAGGTGGTACCATTACAAATATTTATAAAAGACTTGGGTGGAAAAAAATGAAAGAAAACCACATGGTTAATCTGCTTACACGGATGTTAAATCTGAAAGGTCCTTTCTCCTCTCCCTGTATTGACCAGATCTGCCATAGATGCTTGTTGACCTCGACAGCCGAGGAGCCTCTCTTCCCGCAGGCATCGCGTCCGCAGCAGCATTCATCGGAGAGGCCCTTTCTTGGTGTGGCCCATGGGCTTCCAGCTCCCCCCAAAAACTCCCCCAGCTTTTCCGGAAGTGGTCTAGACACTTCTCCCCTTATATTTATGAACTGCCTAATTTTTTTGAAGATGCAAACACACTGGGAGGCCAGGTGTGAACTCCTGGTACAACAGGCCTGTTAACAACTCTTTGATTCAGTAAGGCATAAAGTTTCCCTCACGTGGTGATTCAACATGTGTGAAATGTTTTTATGCAACAAATCTCATAATGTGTATCAGTCTATACATAGACAAACATCTATAAACGGCCCTAATGAGGTGGTGAATCTCAGCTGTCATAGGATGCCTTAGCATAATAACACATTAGGATAACCAGTCCCCCAAAAATCTTTGAAGGAGGCCACAGCAAAAGTTCTGGCATGCACAAATGGTGAATGGGTTGAAAAGTGCTGTTCTGGTGGCACCCAGATTTGAAGACTGATCACAGACTGAAGATCTGCTGCACCTACTGTGTGCTCACACTGGAGCCATAGGCCAATGGAAACTTCATTTTTTTCCAAAATGAAATTTAATCAGATGACTCATTCCTACAGAAAAATACTCACTGATTTTTTTTCAACCAGTTCAGACTGACTTTTAACTATTTGCCAGTTACAGGAAGTTACTTGGACAATTTTCCCACTTACTCTTCTCTTTCACTGTATTATGCACAACTTCTAATGTACGTTCTTGCAGAGGACTAAAAATATGTTATTGACTCGACTCCGAAAGTCCCTGCCATGCTAGCTGGAAGGGCTCTGCGCTTGCTGGCTTCCCTTGAAACCTCCTGGCTGCTGGACCTGCCCTGGTAGCAACTCTTATTCTTTCTCTCTCCGGGAGTGCTCCAGTCCCGAAACACTTGTTTGTGGTTGAAGCGCAGAGCGCTCGAGCAATCACCACCTACGTTTCCAGCCTACTGGGGATTCTGGCCAGATGGCAGGAGCCAGAGCAGTGCGTCTTGGCGTGCAGGAGCATTTGTGGCTGATAAGTTTCTTTAATAATGTCTCATGAGGGGCTTTGTCAAAGAAGTTTGGAAGTCGTGTCAACCACTTCTCCTTTACCTATGACTGAATCGACATGTTCTAGGAATTCCAGTAGGCTGGAGAAAGGATTTTCCTTTGCAGAAGTCATTGTGCTTGGTCACTTTCACATCGCTTTATGTGAACATTTCAAGTTTTTATTTTGAATGATCAGTTAAAGCAATTATCCTGGTATGCCAGTTATCCTGCAGCGACCCTTACTCCCACTTTTGCTTCTTCTGGGAAAGAATATGTGTGAGTGTGAAAGGAAGTGCAACACTTGTTATCTTCCTGTCCTTCGGATTAGTAGCTGATTTTACTGAGCAAGCATGTTTTTGTAAGCAGTTCAAACACTTCATTCTTTCAAGGGCTCCCGGATGATTACTGCAGGTTTTGATGGCTAAAATTGTTCAAAGTTTGTATTTGGGGTGAGTAGCACAAACAGCATAGCCAGGGACCACGCAGTTCGTGTGTCTTACAACTTGTTATGCAGTGTAGTACATAAGTGCTGCTGTTATTATGGTGTTATGACTATAGCTCCAGTAATAATGTCTTGATAGCAAAAGGATCTCTTACTTTATGCAGTCCAAGATCTGATACTGTTTTGACACGGAATGTAGCAGTTTTGCATTTGAAAATGTATTTAACAGGTGAAGAAGATTCTCACATGCATTGGTGATATCATACACAGTTTCCGTGACTTTTTCCAAGAGAGAAGCTAGTTGGCCTTCTTTAAAATGCAGGACAGGGAGGTTTGTTTGGTTTTCAAATACGAAAATCAGAGTTTAGGAAATAGCAGTAATCACTATAAGTTTGTTTGTGCTGCAGTATTTTGCACATGCAGTTACAGTAGTCTGAAACATGTAGCAGCGTTATCGCTCAGGACTCTGTTAGGAAAGTTGTCTCGCCCTCACACCCTGCCTCGTAGAAAGATACAGGAGCCTCCTCAAGGCAGGATATTTCTCTCTTATGTGGACATAAATCATTGCATTGAATAATGTTTTGTATATAGTCCCACATGTATTCCACCTTTTGAAACCTGGTTATAAATCACCTTTATAAAAGTTTATTATATCACAACAGATCTATCTTCCCGAAATAACTAATGACAGGCAATATCAATTTTGAATCTTTCATGATATTGATACCCAAAAGCACTGTGATGTTACCAATTTTTGTGATGTTATTAAGTCTTTTTGAGAAGGAGTCAGTGAGATTTTAAAGATCTGTGCGTGGGGATGGAGTTTCTGTCTGACTGCTCAGACCCTGGTGTGCCTGGTCTTGCTCAAAGACATGGGGACATTCCTCAGGCACTTCAGCCCATCGCCAGCCCTGTGATACAAGAAGGCCTTCCAGGTGCTGGATCATCTCCATCGCACGCTGCCTTTACGGGTCCTCTCCTGCTTCCAGCCCCTGCGGGGACGCAGATTTCCCCCAGCTGATCCTGATCTCCCAGGCTGGCTGCTCTGCTCTGCGCCAGCAGCTTGCTGGGGAAGGGGGAGATCACCATGGCCAGCGCTATGCAGCACAGCCCCGGAGCAGGGCGCAAAGTCACAGTGCCATTGGCACCTATTAATTTTGATCTCCATTCGGTGCTGTGTGCATTTAGGATTGCAATTCTGGCATGGAGGAGGTGTCTCAGCCAAACTGAGTCACTGTTCATCTGCGAACATGGTTTCATGGGCACTGTGTTTTTCTTTTCATACCTGCTAATGTGATATAGCAAGGGCTATTCTGTACCGTGTGTGCAAATCAAAATGAAACCTGGCACGCAGCTGGGGAGCCCTGCCACGCGTCTCAGCTGCTCTCAGCGTTTGCAGACTGCTCCGTTTCCCCAACTTTGCTCCCGCGCATTTTTCTCCCGGCAGCTTGGAAATAAGAGTCTTGTGGTCAAGAGCTTCCTGATGATTTGGCCTAGAGGTGTAAACAGATAAAGTTCATTCAAGAAGGTTTCTTGTAAAGAAGAATCGAGTTTGCAGTTCCTTTTTTTTTTTTTTTCCTCCCCTCTGTTATTTCAAAGACAAAAGTGTCAAACTCCTCCCTCCACAGGTGGAGTCAGCAAATTGGCAGGGACATTAGAGACTTACTTTCAGGAAAAAGGGGGAAAAAGGGTTTTTTTTTTCTTTTTCTTTTTTTTTTTTAAACTCTGAGCACCATTACCCCTCACCTCTGAACCAAGAAAGACTTTACGTGGTGTCATAATTTAGCAAATTACTTCCTCAAAGGAAGGTCAAACATTTTACCATTCGATCAATAGGAAGCGACTTACAAATCATGTGTATTGATCATTGTAATCATTCAGAGGAATGTAGGGCAGACACTAAAATCACATGCACTTAGTCTTAATTGCCCACATTAAAGCAATTATGCCCCAAAACTGTCATTGTCTAATGCTGTGCACGCTACCCAGTGTGGTAACTTTTAGCCATACATATTTAATCATAAATCAGCCTCTTAGGTCTGTTGCACTAAAGACCTACAATATTGCTGTAATTATGCAAATATGTCTTTTTTTCATCAGCATGTAAGATCATGTTGCTTTTTGGAGCCAAGAGGAGGAAAATAAGCCACTGTATTAATGCAGTTGGTATTTAATACATGTATTTTACAGCTGTGCTATGTGCTCATGACACAAGTACTCGAAGTGACCTGAAATTGCTAATGAACAGAGAGCCTTTGTAAAAGCAGTCACAGGTCAAGGACTTGCAGATAAAACTTGTTGAGCAGTAGGTTGATGGTAGGTTTCTGTCAGGAGAGTGCTATTTATTTGAGGATGTTTATAAACATTGTTTTCCAGAAGATCATTTCAGCTAAAAATGTCTCGGACAAATACCAATTTAGTAGAGCTAAAGTAAATGTTTTCTGATCTTCTAAACATAAAGTGGGTGCCTAGTTCCTTATGTCAGGAAAGCCAATGTATAGTTTCAGGAAGGTTTTGTTTTGATTTATTCCCACAGCCTCCAGTCCGAAAAGATTGGTCAGGGATTTTTGCCTTGCACCATTACATAAATGATTTCTAAACAGATCTGAAAAAATGATTCTTGATATGTTAAGTACCTTATATTTTGCAAACAAGAGTGATTGAAATTACAATATTACCTAGCAAAGGACAGATAGATGTGCCCTTCACAGAGAATATGATCTAAAGTCCCTTAAATTAGATGAGAGCTTTTCTCTTAGCTTCCAGGGCTCAGGTGTAGGCCTCAAAATAGGTACAACGGCCTTAAAAAGCAGCACATGTGTCTGATGGGTCAGCATTAGGTTCTGGCCAGCTTCATGTACGTGGTGCTCAAGCAGCTGGGTGGTTCACCGCAGAATGGGTCACGGAAAGGAAAAAAAGCATGAGACGGGATATTAAGACGGATGGGTAGCAAAAGGAATGAGTTTCCCGCTGCTTCATCCAGAGCCTGCTTTGAGTTCATGACTCCCCTTCAAGGCCCGCGTCGCAGGCCATGCTCTCTGGCTTGCATGCAGAGGGCACGAAGGGAGGGCAAAGCGGGAGCGTCAGCGCAGCAATAGGGCAGACAGGCCGCCGTGACTCCTGAGCACCTCTCCAGTACTGTTTCCTGCTCCTCTGAGCTTTACTGGAGCCCAAAATACCACATCATTTCAGTAAGTGTTCATCACTACCTCAGCAGTTCTGCAAAATGTTCTCATTGCACCTTCTCAGTCTTCAGCCTGGTGGCCTGCCGACACGCACGGCCTGAGATGCTGCTGTGAAGTCCCAAAAGGTAATGAGAGAAGCTGGCTTTCTGTCGGTCAGCTCCAGCTAACCATATAGGCATGTGCACCTTCGCTGGAAGATGTGCGAGCTGCAGCTCCCTCAACAAGCTAAACCCACTGCCCTGGAGCTGCCGGGGACAGGACGTGGAAGCGAAGAGCTAACTTGATTCAGTCCTGGGAAGATGCTGGCTTCAAATCTCAGGCAAATTTATTTAAACAACTTCGAGAGGATGTCAGCAATGTTTCTGATCTTCTGGGGTCCCAAGCTATTGAAAGCATATATATTGCATATATCGAAAGCAATGCATAGAGCATAAGATAGTCTGTTGGTCACATCTGTACGCAGGTGAGCACTGAATCACGAGTAATTTAGGTCATTTAAAGGGGGGGAGGTATGTCATTTCTCTTAGAAATCCCTACCCCCAAAACAGTGATTCAAACATTAAACAGTACTCGGAAAAGAAAACCCCAAGCTGTTTCAGTAGAGGGAAAAGGTATAGGCTCAAAACAGTTGCATCAAATCCAACCAGAGCACTGACTGGGTTACAGGGCAGCGTCGGACATGGTCATGTTGGGGGGACGTTGCCCGTGTCTCCATGCGTGGCCACATGGTGAGGGGGTGCCCATGTACGATTGCTCGGGAATGCCAGCAGTTCCCTTTACTCATTCTTTCTTTCAAGCAGCAATAAAGCTGTTTGGCTGGATCCTTTATGAAAGTTAAAATTGGTTTGTCATTTTCTTCTCGCTTCTCACACCTTATCTAGTTTCTACATTCTTCCCACTTCAGTAGTCAAAGTGATTGAAAGCCGAAAACTGAGCAGATCTGTCCCTGCAGCAACTTTCCTCACATTTCTCATTTACCGTTTTATCAAACAGGCTCTTTGTCTCTGCCGTCCCCTGATGTTGCCTCTGTTACATGGAGATATTCTTCAGGTCATGGGGGTTAAAAGGGGGCTAAAAAGGAGATCATATTGGACTTGCTTTACACAGACATGTAGCATTAGACCCAACGCCCAATAGAGGAAAGATATACTACTCCTATTTGATGAGCAGCAGGCCAATAAATTCATTAATCATCATTTTATGCCTCATCAAACACTTCCCAAGTTCCTCCATGGGAGTTATACAAATTAGCCACTGAAAAGGCAGTAATTTTAGTTTAGCTAGGTAAGTGCTTTTTGATTGCCTTCCTGAACAATGCTTCCCTTGACAAGCTAATAAATCAGCCCTTTCTGAATCAGAAGTGCAGCAAGTGCGAACAATAACTCCACATAGTTTCTCCGCTGATTTCAGCTGGAAGGCCTAAGAGGATGATCTGGGATCAAAGTCTCTTACTTTATTGCAGAGCAAAAGCTTTCTTTATGAAGAAGAGCTACAGAGAAATGAGGGAAGGGGGGATTTTTTTAATCAATTAATGAGCAGAAAAAGTCTTGAAACAAAAAGGGGGACTAAGGCTGGGGTGCGGGGATGGCGGGGCCATGCGGGGCGGTGGGCAGTGGGGCGGCAGGTGAGGCCGCGGGCTGCACCGAGGGGCTGCGGCTGCCGGCAGCGGCAGATTACCGGGGCACGCCGTAATAGAGACTGCATTTCATCTGCGACCAATTGATTCCTTGAGTGTTTCAGGTATTTTGTAGTGTAGGTTTAGATTTGTTGGGTGGCTTTACAGTGGAAAGCCTTGAGGCTGTGCTGTCTTATCTTTTTTTCAAATTGCTGCCTTTGACAGTATCATTTTTTTTTAACTTGGCCGTAAATCATTTCACTAATCAGCTGTCACCAGCCAACATGCATACATTGGCATTCAGCCGGAGAATTTGTTTTGGAAGGCCTTTAGCAACAAAAACTCTGTTTGTATCAATAACCGTCTGTTAATGCCTCATGCATACGGATGTAGAACACAGGGAAGAACAAGGGGAGGCAGCAATAAAGGAGAACAATTTGGTGGAGGGAAGGGGGAAAGAGCATTAATTGCCTCGCGCAGCGCATCCTCCCCCCGTCCCCGCCACCCCCTTCCAGGCGGAGGCAAAGCCATTACCTGGGGCACCGGCTCTGCGCGGCCGCGGCCCCGCCGAGCCGGCTGCGCGGGGCTGCGCGCAGGGCCGGGCGCTGCCGGCACCCCGGGGCCGCCCGAGCCCCGCCGCGCCGCTCCGCGCCGGCGGCGTCCGAGGCTCCCCGCTCTCCTAGTCTAGACCCGAGGTATTTTAAGTACAGTGTCTCTTCTCCTCTTCATTAACTTTCCTTCCACACATCGCTGCATGCCTCTGAAAATAACTTGGCAAACTGGGAGCCGTTTATCTCTTTTATCTTGGGACCTGATCCAATTAAATAAGTGCACATTTACATTTGCATCCATCAGGCCTCAGCGCGGAGAGGTCTGTGGTTTGCTTTAAGCGAATAAAAGTCGATTTCGCTGGAAAAGAGGTGTCTGGGCGAAATACGCCCCGTTTCGGAAACGTGGCCGCGCTCGGCCCGGCGGCCGGAGGGGCGTCAGGGCCGCGCCGCTCCGCGGGCAGGATGCGGCCCCGCGCTGCGCCCCTCGCCGGGCGGGCGCGGAGCGGTCCCGCGCAGCGCAGCGCAGCGCAGCGCAGGGGGCTCCTTGCAGAGCTGCCTGCTGCAGCCCGAGCCGCGCTGCCGCCGCGCTGCGAGTTCGCACACGCGCTAATTATAGCGGATGAGTAACGGCGTGCGGAGGCCGCTCATTTTCTGGTGTTTTGGGGGCGCAGAGCTTTCTGGCCGAGGAGGCCGGCAGCGTCCGCGGCCCGGGCGAGGCGGCGCGGGCTCCCCCGCGGCGGGCGGCTCCCCCTGCGCCGACGGCGGCCCTCAAAGCCGCGCAGGTTGCTCCCGTTTAATTCAGGATGTTGCCCAAACGCGGCCGCCCCCACGGGCAGGGGCACCGACGCGAGCTGGGCCGCAGGGCGCGGGGCTGCCGTCGGCGGGGCGGCCCGGGCTGGGGCAGGCGGCGCCCCCCCGCGCCCCTGTGACCCCCCGGCCGGCGGCGGCGCCCGGAGCGCAGCGCGGCCCTCCGGGGGACCTTGCGCCTCCGGCCGCGCAGGAAGCGCGCAGGGAGACGCCGCTGCCCTCGCAGGGGAAACGCGCGCCCATGCGGAGGGGAAGCCGGGGCTGCGCTGGGCGGAGGCAGCGCTGCGCCGGGCGTCGAGGGCCGGCGGCCGCGGGGGTCCCGTCGAGCTGCGGCGGGGTCGGCAGCAGGGGCCGGGGCAGACGCTGCGGCGGCGATGCGGCCGCCCCGCAGAGCGCCATTAGACCGTGAAACGCGGCGCCCGCGCACAGGGGCCGCCGGCCGCAACGCGAGGGCTCCGCACCCGCGCAGCAGCCACCTCTCCCGGCCGCGCCGTCGGGCTGGGCCAGCGCCTCCGCGGGGCGCGCCCCGGCCGCGGGCGAGCCCTTTGGGCGGCAGAGAGGGGCGCGGAGGCAGGGCCCGGCCGCTTGCGCGCCCGCGGAGTGCGGCGCAGGAATGCGGGACAATGCGCCATCTGCCACCGCGCCCGCGCCGCGGCCGGCAGCGCCGCCGAGAGCGCTGATTTATGCTGAATGCGCCTTAGAAGAGCTCGACGTAGACTTTGTCTTTCTCTGTCAGAGCCAAGTAAAAAGAAACAGCTGGCCTGAATTTTTAGCACCCATAATTAATTAAGAGCTTCATTCCTGGGATTTGATGATTCAATAAAGCAAGACCCTTATTCCCCTATGTGATTCCAGTGAATATCTACTCCACTCCAATCCTTTTGGGTCCCAAGATAGGGCAGATTAACACCCTTTTTCTGTGGGAGAGAGAGGAAAAAAATGCCTCAAGATTGCATCTGAGGCGCACACAAAAGGTAAATTCAAAACTGCCACTTGTTCTCTGCAAAGGCTCCTTATTCTCCGCTATTGATGTATTTGTGCCAGGTTTTAAAGAAACCAGAGGGGGGATGAGGAATTAACATATTGCTCATTTGGAAAAACAGCCGGTTCTGTTTTTGGTAACACTTGTTCCATTGCCAGCCACAGATGTCCTTACTAATAATCTAAGCAGGTCATATAAAGAGGGGAGCGAGGGAGGGGGTGGGGAGCCCCGCGCACTTTCCGTGCCGCAGCCCCGGCGGCGCCGCGCAGGTTTCTCCAGCAGTTTGTTAATGCAAAGCCGAGCGGAGGAAACCTGACTTCTAGAGCCGCGTAATAACAATAATTAACAGCCCGGCGTTGTTTGTCAACAGAGCCGAGCCGTGGGATTGAATAGCCGCGCTGGCCGCAGTCAGCTGGCGGGGCTGCGCGTTGGGTGTCTGGGTGCTGCTCGCAGGGTCTCGCCGGGCGACGCGCTCCCGCCGCGACCCGTGCGCGCTTTCGGTTCGCCCGCTCGCTGCCGTCGGGCTCGGGCGGGTGTTTTTCGTTATTTTTTTGCTTGCTTGTTTTTTAACTTCACGTACATTTCCCCCCTCCCGAGTTTGATAGGCGAAAGGGTTCAGGTTTAAGCTCCTATACTTTATCGCAATTGAAAAACTCGGCAATTTTTTTTCCCCAGTCGCCTCCTTTAAACTTGTTGACCGTGTGATTTCCCTTGTCCTCCTAGCGGAGGGGCTTTCAAGTAGGTTCTAGGCACGACAAGAAAAGGTGCTGCTTAGATCCTCTTACCAGAGTGCGTGGAGGGGGAGAAACCCTATAAGCCAATTACATCCCCGTGTGCTTTTCCTAGAGGCTCGCTGCCCGCCGAAGAGGCCACGTCGCTGCCGCTTCCCTCTGCGAGATGCCAGGGAGCGGAATAGGTTAATGGGGACAATTGAAAAAGCGACAATTGCAGGGGAAGCAGCGGGGTAGCTGTAAACACGGGCCGGGGCGCTGAGGGGCTAAACTGGGATTTGTTTTGTTTTTAAGCGTGGCAGAGGAGCCAGCAGGCTGCGGGCTGCCCTGCGAGCTGGGCTTTGGTGCCCGAGCGGTGGGGCCGGAGGTGCGAAGGGCCCGGTCCCGCGTGGGAGCTCCGGGCCCTGCGCACCCCCGGCTCCGCGGTGTTCTCGCCGGACGGGGCGGCTTCCGCGCAGCGGCCGCTGGCTGCGGGGCCCCCCGGGAGGCTGTGGGGCGACGGGCGCCCTGGGCCGCTGCCCTCGCGGGGGCTCCGGGACGGCCCGGGAAGCCGCTTCGCTCCGCGGGGGCGCAGGCGGCTGCGCGGCCGGGCGCGGAGGGGGGATGCCCGGTCAGGCCGGTCCTCCTCGGCGCGGCCAGCCGCAGCTTTCCGCAGGCCCCCTCGACGGGTTGGTTTTTTTTTTTTTCGGGGGGGGGGGGATAGTTGGGCCCATCGTTTGCTGGAGAGCGCGGCCCGTGCGCCCCCCGCCGCCACCTGCCCCGGGAGGCCGGGGGATGGCGACGTCCCTCCCGCGGGCGCGGAGCGGCGCCGCGCAGGCCGGGCCGCCCCGCCGGGAGACACCTGCCGCCGCCCCGCGTCCCCCCCGGCCCCTCCGCAGGCTCAGCCCGGGCAAGCTTCACTTGGCAGCAGGCGTTATCTTTATTTTAAGATGATCTTGATTTTTTTTTTCCCCCAGCAACAAATTAACGTGCCAGAGGCAAAAAGGGCGGGCGCTGCCCCCCCCCATCTTTTATAAGAAGAAAGCAAGAAAATCATGCTTATTTTAATGTAAAGGCAGGCTGTATGGTACGTCTCCCGTTGCGGAGAGAAACGTTGAAGAATAAAATCGGTGTATGAAATCGATGGGGCTACAATAATAGTTAAGGTTTTAAATAGGTGACAGGCTGCAATCTAAAGGAAATGGCTAATTCCCTTAGGAATTTATACATCAAACGAAAACGGTATTGAGATCGCTGATAGATCTATTCAAAATAGCCCTTATTATAAGGAATAGGGCTTTTGAACGAGCGAAGCTCCTAAGCTTCTTTGCAAAGTAGGTTTTTTTATAGATAGGAAGATCAGCTGGGGAAAGGTAGAGCGACAATTAAAAAAAAATCCGTAGCTAGATGAATAATTAAAACCTATTTATTTTGACATAGCCGTTTAACTGCGAGACCTGTTGTCTCTGGAGCACTGTGGGGGTGGTGGTGGTGGATATTGTCTCCCTATTGCAAAAAGGGGGCTCGGAAGTTTTACCCGCGTTCAGGCAAATAGAAAAGTCCGCCTTGACTAAAGGTGCCCGGGGAGGGCGAGGGCTTTCGATAACACGCAGCGATTTACTTCGAAACCAGGGCAGCAGCGGAGTTTCCGTACTGACATTAGCCCCGCACCTTCACCCCCCAGCGCTAGGCAAACTTTCTTCCATTTTAAATACGGCAGGTGAGTTCAACAAAGCTAACTTCCCTGCGAAAAATACGGCTTCCTACAGGTCTCCCGACTGTAAAGAAAAGATCCAACGGAGGAATCCGAGTGTTTTTTAAAAAGTCATTTATAATTTATAAAGTGACAAAATAACATACTATTATCCCAGGAATATTTGATTTCTTTACACATTGTAAAGCTTGAAACAATTTTGATTTTTAAACCAGATTATCTACAAAGATCGTATAACCAAGTGAACATTGACTGCATCTTTAAAACATAAAATACAAACTACTATTTAAAATCCCGTAAAATGTAAATATGCATGAATAAACCTGTTACAGCTAATAAACGGCTCTGACAAAGTTGAAGAGATTACAAAATAATTAGCTGGCTTGTTAAAAAAAAAAAAAAAAAGAACCACAAACAAAGCCGAGGGGTGACTTAGTACCAGTTCCGACGGTACCAGCCCTGTTCCCGTCGAACTGAAGCGGCCGGCGATATGCTCGCGTACCGTCGCCACCCGCAAAACCCGATCCGAGCAGCAGGAACCGCTCCCGGCGCTGCGCGGCGAGCGCGGTCCGAGCGCTAGCAAACCTGCGCGGGGGCGAGGCGGGCTACTTGCGCGGGCGCGCAGCGACTCTGGGGACGCGGCTGCGCGTCGGGGCTCGGCACCGCCGCTCTCCGCGCCCGGGGCGGTGCGAACGGGGGTTGCGGTGGCGGAGACCCCGCGGCGCTGCGCGCTTTGCTGCGCGGCGGCGGCCAAAGCCGGGCCGAGTGTGACACCTACCTGCGAGCGCGGGGAAGCGCCGCGGGCCCCCGCCGCCCCGCTCCGCGCCCCGCTCCGCGCCCCGCTCCGCGCCGCCCCCAGCGCGAGGGCAGCGGGGCAGCGCGCCGGGGCAGGGGGCGGCTCGGCTCCCCCCGCGGCCGCGCCGGCCCCGGCTCCCGCCTCCATAACGCGGCAGCACCTTTGAAATTGCAATAAGGGCTAAATCTGGCATAAAATCGAACTCATTAGCAAAGTTCACCAGCTGATTGCTTTGCATAAAACACGACACTGATTGGAAGTAATTAGGTTAAAAGATGGGGGCCGCACTTCGGTTTGGTGTTTCTAACAAGTGCTTTTGTGCACGTCCCGATTTAAGCCCTCACCTACAAAACCACCGTTTCTTGACGTCCGCTGCTAGCGCGGCCGCTCGCTGCGGGCTCGCGGTTCCCCGCGGAGCTCTGAACCGCCCCGCGCCGCTGCGAGCTCCTGGGAGCCGTTCCCAGCGGCTCAGAAATCGTCAGTCACTTTGAAAAACGCTTCAGGTATTATTACAAGGGCTTAAATTGAGCTCCACTTTTCCCTTAAAATATGTATTGTCCCCCCCACAACCTATGCACGTATTTGCCCGTTGCAGAAAGAGAGTGGTTTGGATTCTGTTAAAAATCTCTTTTAATTAAATATTTGCATTTTACAAAGGCGACTGCAGTTTTTGTATCTAATAAGTATAACCTATTTCCTTTTTTTTTTTTTTTTGCATTAAACTTTAGCTCACACCCAAGGAAAAAAACCAATAGGCATAAAAAATTAAATTAAACTTGTATATATATATTTTTAAAACTATGAAACAATTCGGAAAAAGACACAGAAATGTATATATTTATATTACGAAAACAACATTAATGCCTGTACAGGTGTCTTGATTTCATAATTTACTTCAAAGATACTGTATTATCAATTTAAATACAAAAAGCTACATTAAATATACAGAATAAGATTTAATACAAATCTTTCTTCTTTGTGTGTGTGAGAGAGCGTGTCACTCGTTTGCTTTTCACTCGGTTAAGACATTTCTGAGCAGTTTCCACCCAGCCATTTCCAATAGACTCTAAACTTTTGAGCAGAGTGTTGGGGGCAGGCGGGGGGGGGGGGGGAGCTGGTCTTTTTCTGTTTGTTTTGTTTTTCTTTTGGTAGTGGAAAAATAACTGCCAAAGCAATTTATTATTTCTTTCAATAAATTAAAAAGAAAAAAGAAAAAAGAACCAAACCCCAGTCCCAGGAGGGGCAAGGAGGAGAAGCCGTATTAAATGTTGGACATACCTTTCTTCGGTTCGTAAGGCGAGTCTTTGCAAGGGTCCGCCTGGGACTGGCTCCGGATCATCTTCGCCTCCTTGGCCAGGGCGTCGGCTCTGCCGAGGACAGTCTGGTTTAATCCATTGAAGGGGGCGGCGGGCGCGCCGGCGGCGCCGTGCAGGGCC
This sequence comes from Apteryx mantelli, assembly GCF_036417845.1. NCBI lineage: Eukaryota > Metazoa > Chordata > Aves > Apterygiformes > Apterygidae > Apteryx > Apteryx mantelli. The sequence continues at coordinate 19,789,233 of NC_089987.1, read as the reverse complement.
CCGAAGGAGCCGTAGTTTGTGTAGCCGGGGTAGAAGGGCGCCGTGTAGTAGAGCGGCCGCGGCAGCACCGCGCCGTTGGGGAAGGGGCACTGCGCCGGCGGCGAGCGCGGCCGCGGCGGCGAGCGCGACGGGCCGCCGCCGCCCAGCGCCGCGGGGCCGGGGGCCGCCGCCGCCTCGCCGCCGCCGGGCTCCTTGCCCTTGTCCGCGGAGGTGGCGATCTCGGCCAGCGACCAGAGCTTGGGCTTGGCCAGGGCCGCCTGCTGCGGCGAGTGGATCACGGAGGCGCCGGCGGCGGGCAGCAGCGCGTGCAGGTCGGCGGCGTGCGGCGGCCCGGCGGCGGCCGAGGGCGGGCGGTAGAGCGGCGGCTCCTCGCCGCCGGCCGCCGGCTGCAGCCCCCGCGCCGCCGGGCACGGCCCCAGCGGCGAAGCGCCGGGCGCCTTGGCGGGGGCGGCGGGCCCGTCGAGCCGCTCCTCCGCCGCCTCCTTGCAATCCGAGTCGCTCAGGCCGCCCTCGGCCTCCTTGGGGCTGGGGGTCTCGCGGAGGCGCTCGCAGCCCGCCGCTGCCTTGGGCTCCGCCGCTCCTGGGGGGGCAAAGGAAAGGGGGGTGGGGGGGCCGCCACGGAGCGCTCCGGGGCTCGCCTTGCGCCCCGGCCCGCCCCCCGGCTCGCCGCCGCCGCCGCCAGGCCCGGCTGCGCTCCCCGCCCCGCTCCCGGGGGTCCCGGCCCCGCCGCCCCCGGGGGTCGCCGCGCCGGGGGCAGCCCCGAGGGCGCGGCCGCCTGCACAGGCCCGCTGCGCTACCTGTGTCCGGCGTGCCGGGGTCCCCTTTCTCCTCCGGTTTCTGGGGCTCGTCCTCGTCGTTTTTCTCCAGGTCGATGTTCTCCTCTTCCTCCTCGTCCTCGCTGCGGTTCCGCGGGGTCCAGGTCATTTTATTCTCCTTTTTGAGCCGCCGGCGGGCGTTGGCGAACCAGGTGGAGACCTGGGTGAGGGTCATTTTGGTGATGATGGCCAGCATGATCTTCTCGCCCTTGGTGGGGTAGGGGTTTTTGCGGTGCTCGTTGAGCCAGGCCTTGAGGGTGGCCGTGGCGTCCCGCGTCGCGTTCTTGCGGTACGCGGGGTCGCCGTAGGGGTAGGAGCCCAGCGGCGCCGCGTACGGGTGGTAGCCCAGGGAGCCGGCCATGCCCGGCGCGTGGTCGTAGGGCGAGCCCTGCGGAGAGAGGGGAGCCGCCGGCGTGAGCCGCGGGCCCGGCCGGGGCCTGCCCGCACCGCCCCGGCCCCTCCTGCCGCGGAGAAGGGGCGCAGCGGCCCCGCAGGTCGCCGCGGCCCCAGCAGGCGGCCGGTGGCCGCGGCCGTGCAGCGCCTCGTCCCCGAGGCCGAGCGCGGAGGGGCCGCGGGCGCCGCGGCGAGGGAGCGCGAGGCGGGCGGAGGCCGGGGGAGCCCCGTCCCCGCGTCGGGGACCCGGCGGGCAGCCTGCCGGCCCCGGGCGGCCCCCTGCCCAGGCCGGGGCGGAAGGGCAAGAAGAGAAAGAAGGGAGAAGGAAAAGAGAAGGAAAAGAGAAGGAAAAGAGAAGGAAAAGAGAAGGAAAAGAGAAGGAAAAGAGAAGGAAAGACGGAGGTACGCTCTGCCTGAACCCGCGTTTATTGGCCTTTCGGAGCAGCGCGGGTGCGGGCGGCCGCCAGCGCCGTGCCCGGCCTCCCCTCGCCGGCAGCGCCCGCCGGGCGGCTTGCGGCGATGGGATTAGAGCCCCGCAATATTTAAGAAGCCTAATTATCGCCGCGCGGGGGAAAGTTGCGCGGCTTTAGCGCCCGGATTTCTCCCATCGCCCGCCGCTGTTGGTTCATTTCCTTCTAAATCGGAGCGGTCAAACTGTCGCGGAATTAAGATTGCTCCTTAAAAAACATTTTTTTTTCGGAGCGCGCGGAGTCCGCGCTTGCGGCCGGCGGTGCCCCGCGGCGGTGCCCTCCCCGCAGCCCCGTCTCGCCGCAGCTCCCCGGCCCTGCCCGGCGCTGGGTCTAGCAACAGTGTGTACAAACACACGGGAAACAATGCGGGAAAGTTGCGAGGCGAGGCCGGGAGCCGGGCTGCCTTTTGTCCCCGGGGCCGGCGCGGAGGCCCCGAGCGGCGGGTCCGCCGCGGGATGCCGCCTGCCCGCCTGCCCGGCGCTGCTCTTACCACGTAGGAAGTGAAGGCGGCGGCGGCGGCGGCGGCCGGGTCGGTGCCGTACTGGAGGTGGGAGTTGTAACCCGGGGAAGGGGCAGTAAAGGCGGTAGATCCGGCATAAGGGGAAAAAGCGGAGCCCGAAGAAGATCTCCCAAGTTCATCGGTCCTGGGTCCGGAAATCACGCTGGTGCTGTACGCCGGGCAGGAGTAGAGAGCCAAGGAAGCTGACGGCTGGTACAAGTAACCCTGAGGATACGACATGGCCAGGCGCACACATACACCCGGGAGCCCAAGGCGCCGGGAGGGAGCCGCCGCGCTGCCGGGCTGCGGCCGCTGCGGCCGGGGCTTCGCGGGCGCCTCTCCGCCCTCGCCAGCCGGGCAGCGGCGGCACCTTGCCTCTGCGCCTGGGCGGCTGCTCCTCGCTCGCCTGCAGCCTGGCACCGCTTCCTCTTTTTCCTTCCCCCCTTCCTTTCCCCCCTCTCTCTCTCTCTTTTTTTCCCCTTCCCTCGCTCGCTCGCTCGCGCTCTCTCTCCCCCTTGCACGGGGCGGGGGGGCTTTTATTTTCCCCCTTCCTCCTCGCTCTCGCTTTCCGAAGGGTCCTGCCAAGATGCTAAGTTGGAAATTGCAGCTCCCGACGCCTTGTGCGCGGCCCGGCGAGGCTCCTCCTTCGCGGGGTGTTGTCAGTGGAAGGACGGGCAGGACCCCGCTGCGCTGCCGCGGCCGGGCCCAACCAGCGGGAGGGCTGCGCGCTGCGCGCTGCCCTCCCCGCGCCCGCGCTCCAGTGCGCCGGCTCCCGGCGCGCCGCCACCTCCGAGACGGCTCAGAGCAGCTCCAACTTTCTGCATGTGCTAAATACCGCGCGGAGCCGGGCTGCGCTGGAATGCAAGCCAATCAGTATATGAAAAAAATAGATATTTAATAAGATTTATTAGCCACCCATCTCCCTCCACCCCCCCACCCCCGGCTCCGCAGCCACCCCTCCTCCTGCTCTCTGCCCCCTGCCCCTCCCTCCGCTAAATCACTGGAGCCGCCAGAACGGGGGATATACTGGTGGCGGTGCTGTGTGTGTGGGGGTGTTTGTTGGTTTTTCTTTTTTTAAACTTAAAAAAAAACAACAACGATTTTCAGCGGGGACGCGGTGTGCGCGGGCCGGGCCGGGCCGGGCCGGACCGGACCTGTTGCGGGGCTTGACGAGGATTTGGGTCCGGTTTTTCCAAGGGCTCCTGGAGCCGTGACTGGGAGCGGGCGGGCGGCGTTTTTAGTCTTTCCCAGCGCCGGTCCCGGGGGAAGGGGGCTCCGGGCTGGGGGGCAGAGATGGGTCCGGAGAAATCTTTCAAAATGAGGCTTTACCGGCGGATCTAAATAATAACCCAGGTATATCCCCCTCCCGCACTCATAGAAGGGTAGAAGCGAAAGGAGATTAAAACCATATGAACTCGGATAAATCCCCGCCGATCAGAAGATGTAATCTCCTTTGATTCCCCCAGATATATTTCCCACCGGGAACACATCCCGGTTTATTCCCCCCTCTGGCGCGGTTTCCCTCGCTGCGGAGCCGGGCGCTGCGCGGCCCCCGCTGCCCCAGCGCCGAGCGCCGCCTGCACCCCGGAGCCTCCCGGGAGCGGGACGGGAACGGGACCGGGAGCGGACCGGGACCGGGAGCGGCTCCGCGCGGTGCGCAGCCCGCAGCCGCGCACGGAGGGCCGCTTGCCCCGCTTTGTGTTCTGGAGGTGAATGATCGGCTCGGCCGCGGGCGGCCCGGGGGCTGCCCGGTTTGGGTGGGTTTTCCCCTTCCCCCCCCCTTTCTGGGCGGCGTCGCGCGGGGGGTTTCTGCGCTCCTGCCGCCCCCTCGCCAGCCCGCTCCGCCGCCGCCGCTCCGGCGGGGCCGCCCCCCCCCCCAGGGGCGCCCACGAACACGCGCGGCGGCCCGAAGGCAGCGCACGGACGGGAGCGGCGAAGCGAGGCCGCTGCGCGGCGCAGGCGGCGCCGGCGGAACAAAGGTAGCGCGACCGCGGCGGCGGCGGCCGCTCGGGAGCCGCTCGGCGAGCACACGGCGCGCTCTTTTCTTTTTTCTTTCTTTCTTTTTTAAAGACGAGTGTTGCGGCGGTTGCGGGCTGCCCCGCGCCCCGCTGCGGCCCTCCCGAGGGCGAGAGGCATAAAAATAAACGGGAAAGAGGAAAGACAGGCTCCCGCCGCCACCGGGTTTCCTCGCCTCCCGCCCGGGGGGTGTCTCCCCCCCCGCCTCCGACGGGCGGCGCCTCCCCCGGCCGCGGGGGGCCCGAGGGCGCCGGGGCCGCGCTGCGGGCGGCGGCCCGGGGGGGCGAGCGGGGCCGGCGGCGCCGCACTACACTACCCACGAGCCCCTGGCCCTGGCCCCGCCCCTCCCGGCGCCCCATTGGCTACGCCTTCGGCGGCGGCGGGCCCGCCCCTCCTCCCATTGGCCTCTCGGGCTGTCCCTCAGCGCGGGGGCAGGGCGGGCGTGTAGGGGGGGCGGCGGGCGGCGCCGGTGCCGCCGAGTCCGGAAGCGGCGCGGGCAGGACGGCGCGCGGAGGCGCTGCGGGCCGAGGCGGCGGCGAGCTGGGCGCTGCCAGCCCCGCGAGGCGCGGCGCGGCGAGGCAACGGGGCGGCAGCCTGTCCCGCGGCGGCGGCGCTGCCCCCGGCGCTCGGGCGCCCCCTGGCGGGCGGGCGGGCGCGCGCTGCCGGCCGTTGAGGTGGCGGCGGCCGTTGAGGTGGCGCCGCCCCCGCCGGTCGGTGCCGCCGCGTCCCGGCGGGGCGGTTGGGGGCTGCGAGGGAAGCGCTGCCCGTGCCGCGCTCCCGCACAACTCATGCAATCATTAAAGCGACTTATTGAAACCCTGCTTCGACTACGTGGCTCTGCGGGAGCCTCGGCGGCGCAGCGGCGCGGGCGGGCGGGTCTCTGCGGCGCTCCCCGCCGGTGCAGCGCGGTGCGGTGCAGCGCAGCGCAGCACAGCGCCTCGTCGCCGCGTCTCCCCCGTTTTTATTTTCCTTTTCGTGGCGGCGTGCGTGGTTTCCCCTCTAACGGCCGCGCCGTGTTGCGCGCTCGCTCCGCACAGGTGTGCACTTTGATCAGCTTTGAGCGGCGCCGCCGCCGCCGCAGTTTGTCTGCCGCGGGGTTCATTTCAGCCGAAGCCCTCCATTTTTTCCGCTCAAAAGAGCCCCTGTCACGCTCCTCCGACAGTACCCCTCGTTCAACGAGTAAGGCATCATCTGGTAAAGTTTTGTGTGCTTGACGTTTATTTTGTATGTGTGTAGAACGAGTAACCACTTTTCCTTGCCAATTTATTTGCAGGGAGAAGCAGTAGTTTTAACCGTTTTTCCCGGGCATCCGACTTTCTGAGGAGGAGGTAAGGTTAACGTCATGTAAAATTACCCTCTTAATTTCTGATGTTCTGCGTGCGTGCGTTTTGCAAACCGTGGTGGGTTCATGCGTGCTTCCATGCATTGCAGCGTAATGCCAGAGCTGATTAGTAAGAGGCAGCGGCAGGACTTGGGCACCACCAGGGATGTGAGCGTCCATCAAACCAGCGTTCTCGCTGCATTATTCCACTGTTATATTCTTTGCAGTTTTTAAAAGAACTGTAGATGATTCTTCAAGATATTGAAATATTTAGTTTATAGTTCTACTGCTGTGGTTGTCACCTTCACTTTATGTCAAATTTGAGACTCATTTCTTAAGGATGTCTCTATTTTCTGCTTTATTTGCACATTGATAGCTCTACTGAATGACTAGTCACAGCAACTCTTTCCTCCAATAGAAGCATATTAAAATGCGAAAGCCTAAGACTAATCTGCTTTGCAGGACTTTTCAGTCTCTCTCTTTGATTAAAGGGAAATAAGTTCATTTTAAAAATCTCGTTTCCTTGTTTATGTAATTCTGACAGTTTTATTAACAAATATGGGGCTTTGAGGATACATTTGCTTCTTTTTGTATTTACTGAAGGTAGGAACATCTGAAGGTATGGATATGTTCTTGTTATCAGGAGTCTGCTTTCTAGATGCCAGTGAAATGATGTAACTGCAGGCTGACCTTAAAATCCCACGCCTTATATATTTTCATCATTATTTCTTAGAAGCTAAACTGTTAATACAATGGAAGAAACATTTAACATTCAGCTCTGACTTAACGATGGGAAGGATTTACAGGCTAGCTCTGCAGTTGTCATTTTATTTAAATGAAGGCTTGTGAATTTAAATTCAGCTATATAAATAATTAAAATTCACTATTTTTATAGCCTTCAGTCTGAAGGGCAGATCCTGCAAAGCTTTTTAAAATGGTCTTTGCTTACTTTAGTAGTCTGACTCCAGTAGGATTTCCGACATGAGTGAAACTTGGATTTGAGATGACTGCACAAAATGTGGTGACCCAAAATGTAGCAATACTTGAACTTGCATATTTGTTTTTCTACACTGGTTTCATTTGCATAATTTCATTTAGGATGTGCAAACATATGTGGTACAGCGTAAAATAGCTTAATAAAATAGTGCATGAATGCATAATAGGGATCAGCTGTGAATATTTTCCTTCTGGGAAGGAAAGGGGGGGCAGGGTGATCTTGAAAATGACAGCAAACAATGTGTTTGAAAAGTACAATCATTGATAGTTTCTAACTGCAAGTGGTATGGGTGCAGGTGGCTTGTAGTGGATGGAGTTAAACATAGGCATCTTGAATATGATATTCCTTAATTTAATTACTTTAATAGCTACTTTCTTTTGAAACTTTAAAATCTAACGATCCTACTTTTATTGCAGTCTTTAAAGATCTAATCGTTTTTGTCTGCATCTGAGGTATAAAACTAGTGCAAGGAAAGGCAACAGATTGGTTCCGTCATATGATTTTGTTGTTTTCTTTTTTTTGAGTGTGCTTAAAAGATTATGATGGATAATGCTGTCTTGCCAAAGAATGCCGACACAGGTGTTCATCATTATCTTAATTAAGATCCTGAGAAAATGTCATCTTTCGGCATGAATTATGAAGGGAGATGCATTAGGAGATCATTTCAACATTTTTTTTCTTTTTTTTTTTTTCCAGGGGTAGATGAGAAGGAGGCTGTTTTCTCAGAACACTTTTGATATTTGTTTATCACAATGCTTAACCTTAGACACTTACTGATTAATTCTTTCCCCTCTTCAGTTTGTGAATGTGTTACAGAGAGGTACATATACAATTTCAAGAGTCTTTTTTTTTTTTTAATAATTTCCCTTCTCCCCCCCCGCCATGCCTTCTATTCTTTTTAAAGCTAGCTGCTATAAACAAATACTAAGATATGTTGTAGCAGAAGGTGACTGCTTAGAGGGTTTTTTTGTGGTGTATTTAAAAGTATTAACAATTCACACTAACAGCAGAACAAAACAAATGCATAGGTATTTTATGTATATGAATGCACTTCTTTTTAATTAAGCATAAAGAGAAAATATTTTTCTATCCCCACCATTACAGTAACATCGAAGTAAAACTAATTCGTGCATTTGAGGGGGGGGTGTTCTTGTGTTCTTCCATTTTAAATCAGTATGTTATTAGCTGAACAATAACTAAAATTGTGCCTCAAAAATATTGGCAGGAGCATTAGCAGTAAAACTTTGGGGCACTTACCTACAAATGCTTGCTCATGTATATATTGCTGTTGGCATCTAAGACAAGCTGCTGAGAGTTACAGGGTCAGTATTTGCAGCGGAGGTGCTAGTGTTAGGTGGTCCTTAGAATAAGTGAATGTTTTCACAGAAGAGTTCTGAGAGAAGTTCTTAATTCCTCTGCTCTTTCTACTGCCTGCATTTACTTGGTCTGAGAAATCTTGTTAGCACTGTTGCTGTGCTTGCAGTCTGAGACTTAGGTGTAAACTCATAGACACCCGGCAGAACCTTTGCCTTTTCTGTATCCAGCAATTGGGTATTAGGTAGCCAAGGTAGATTTTGTCTTGTTTTTCTTAGCAAGTCTCTATATGCAAAATCACTTTTTGTATACTGAAAGAAACTTGATTATTAGTCTTGGTTCTTTTTTAATAGATCAAATAACTTGTTTAGCATGTGAAATATTATCATACAGAGAAGTGCAGCTGGCAGCCTTAAGCACGTAGTTACTGTATTGGACGTATAACTCTCTGTATCTTGACAGTATCTTGGGAGAACCTGAAACTGTGTTTAGGCTCCCTTGAAGGTTTCTTTAATTAACTTAACTGTTGCTATTTGCTTGAATTTGTTGGCATGATATGGACTAAGTTAAAAATGTCTTGAGGGTTTATTTTGCTTACAGTTCTATGGGCATATGCAGAAAATAGGTTCTCCTAATGGTTGGCTTTAGTGGGGGAGGAAAAACAACAGTCTCTTTTATGTCTAAGTAAGTTTGTTCACTTAAAACGAGTCACATCTACTGTTAGCTGGTTCCGAGTTTTGAAAGAGGGGCGCCACAGCGAGAAGGGCAGCTGTGGCTCCCTGTGTCGTCTTACGGGACGTGTGTGTCCATAGCTCCCAATGCCAAGGCAAATTCTGTTTGTCCAGTTCAACCGCACATGCTGCTGCTGGGTGGGTGCTGCTGGAGCTAGTATATGACCCACTGTGTGAGTGTTGGGGGGGGGGGTGACTTCTAATAGCAGTGTCTTCTTCAAAAGGGCTTGTATTTTTCTAATTTACGTTCACACTTACCAATCCCGGTATATGTATTTGCAGTCCTAATGACCTGTTTTTGCAATAGCTCAGCATTAACTCTGTAATGAGAAACTCAAGGCCAGGGAGCCTTTCGAGTTTCAAACACAAAGAATTCTCTTTAATGGTTCATAATCCCTTATTTTTATTAATATCAAAGCTTTCTAGTTTCTAGTCCTTAATGTGGGTGATTCAGATATGAACAGTTCTTGAAGCAGTTTCCTGCAGATTAAAGTGAATGCATGCATACAGCCACAGTCTTCATTTGTTGCTCTAATAAATCTTTCTTTCACAAAACATAACTAGTCAGACTATTCAAGGTGGATCCAGATGATCCTAACAGAAATTCCACTATACTAACAAACTTGTGACTGATCATTCTCTCATACTCTCCCCCCAGAAGATGAATCTTCCTGGATTCCCTTTTCCCAACACAGCAAGTTCCAGCCTTTTCTTTTGATAAGCATATCCTTTTCACAGTATTTCCTAAACATTTCTGTCACAAATCAAGAATCCAGAGTTAACTTCTGAAATATTCTCTGCTGGCTTCTACAAAACTTTTCATGCCCTTCATATTTAATTTTATATGGAATAGTGCACGGTGTAATATTCAGGTCTCCTGTTTTCAATTAAGCTGTATTAGGTAACTAAGATCTTCTTTCATATCCCGTAAGAAAGTATCAATATCCAGATGGCAGTGTGCTGGGATAAAACAGCTACAGACTTGGCTGCTACTGTAAAGCCAAGAACTAACATTTTAGCCAGCATGATAAATAAAACTGAGTTGTGACTCTTAGTGTATTGGAGTTGCAGTAAATAATGCTACAGTAGTGTTTATTACTGGTTTCACTGGATAATATGCGGCTGTAAAACCTGTTTGAAGCTTTTATTAAGAATACTCTGTCATTTTAAAAAGATGCCTACAACTGCTTTTTTAATAATAATGTGCAAGAATTACTTTGTTTATGCTGACTTTGTCTGTTATACTGGGAGCCCCTTAGTCTCTCCAAGATTCTGCGTGCTTTAGGTTGCGTGGGCATGTCTTGGGAAGAAGACAGCTCTGCTGAGCCTAGGTTTGAAAAATTACTTTTAAGGTATTTTTGTTTTGCTTGCTTTCTGCTTTTTCTTAAGTTTATTCCAGCACTTAATTTCTTGCTTCAGTTAAACTTGAGCTATTACTCTCTAGGTATAAACTGTGCTATGGTGTCTGCAAGTAAGAGTTATACCAAGCTAACCCAGGTAGTTGTCTGAGAGGAGGTTGCAGAATGGCTGAGAAACTCTTATACTGGCTGAGAAGCATATGAGAAAGATTTCATGGTAGGGAAGGGACACTAGGAGTCTTGAATCCTGAAATTTTTTCCTCATTCCATTTCTGGCATATCATATGACCTAGATTAGTTTGTGTAACCTCTTTGCCTCTGTTTACCTAACTGGAACCCTTTGAATTTCTCAGAAATGTTCAGATTTAAATTGCTGTCCATACTCATAACTTATTAGACTGCTGTTCTTTTGAGCAAAAGCAAATTGTTATAATTTGTATCATATTATTTATTCATTACTAAAATGCTGTTAAATTTCCATATTTCACAGATGTGTGGTTTCCATATGCACTTGTTTATGGTGTACCTCTTAGAAAATACAGAATTGAACAACATCCAGTGGGATGTGATAATAACAGTGTAGGATTTAACAAGTCAGCAAGATAAATAGGTGAAGAAACTGGAGTGTGTATTGCTCAGTCCATAATCCATGTACGTAAGAGAAATTTGCTGTCTCAGTTAGTGACAAATATTATCTTTTCCTTCCATTGCCTCGTTCTCCATATGTCCATTCTTCACCTTAGTAGAATGCAACCAAGAGAAGAAGCAGTGAGCTCCACAATGAGGAAGATGAATCTAGCAGTCCATCCTAGCAAGCACGCCTGAGTACAGGAGGAGACCTCATACGAAGCCAGAATGTGTATTTTAGCTTGCAGTTCTTTTTAACCATGTTAAGTCCTACTCAAAGCTAATGGTAAGTGATTTGTTTTGTGTATGTTGTGATTGATTCATTAAGTAAGGCATTACAGTGGTGGCACTTGCTGTTTTCCTTTGTGGTGCTGGGTTCTGCCTCTTATAAAATGCAGAATTATTATTTCCAAGTACATTAGCTATAGTCTCGTTTGTTTTAAGAGAATCATATGGAGCAGATGGCAAATTTTGTAGTAAGTACGTTCTTTTTTTTTCCTTTTTTTTTTTTTTCTTCTTTCCCCTCCAGATGACCTCAGTGAGTCTGGTCTAAGCAATGCTGAAGAAGGGAAGAACAGAGTTGGAAGGCAGGAGATGTTTCAGAGGTACATTCTTCTTCCTTCCATGAAGTCCAAACATGAAGATTTTGTAAACTTCATTAGGTAGAGTATTGTTAATACAGTAATATTACCAGTAATACTGCATGATGTAACTGTGAGGGCACTGCTTTATTGTTATTGTTCACTGATCATGTGGAGCTGCATTTAATAAATGAACATATACTACTGATTAAAATCAACGTTGTGAGTGAGAGCAGTAAATCAAGAAGGTGGGTACTAAAGGAAATAATACTAGGCTTTTTTTTTTTTTTTTTAAAGACGGTGTCTGTCCTTTTTCAGATCTTTCCATAACACATAGTTCTTCTATGAATTGAGAAAGGCATAATTAAGGAAATACCTTTTCGTTCAAGAAAATGAAGTAATTCTTCTTAGCCAGAATGACTTCTGTTGTGTCCTTCACAGTCCCTTTAGCTATTATAGCATCTTAATGCATTGTCCAGCAGAAAGAAGCACTCGTGGTGCTGACCCATGAAATCTCCATAAACATCTGCGGTGCTGCAGCATATGCTGCTTTTTCTTCTCAGAGCTTCCTTTGCTGGGAAGTATTTGTGTAATGTCCGCCGCGGTGCAGCCCTCCGTGACCTCTTGCTCCCAAAGATGGAATTTGCGTGTCTCTTCCCGTTCGGGATTTGTGGGAGCTCCCTCCTGGGCCAAATAATTCTCAGATATTGCAAGAAAAGATCTGACAGTATTGTCTGGGAGATGTGACTGGGTGACTGACTTAATTAGTATTAACATTTATTAAGTGCCTTACAATGGAGGGGAAGAGTTGTTGTCCTCGTTTTTCACAAGTAGGAGAACAAGCATGCAGGACAAATGGATCTCTTCTATCTTCTGTGATTCTTGACCCATCTAATTGGGTGACTGTCACAAGAAATAACAACCCGTCTCAGGGGAATGGCGCTGGGGAAAGGTGCCGACGTGTTCAGTGTGGCACACTGCTTCTCCCTCCCAGAATGGCTTAATGTGCTAGGCAGGGTCTTCCCCCTGTGAGTGTCAGTTGGCCACTGAAGAGATTTAAAAGGGCTGATCAGCCTGAGGCTGTCCCTCTATCTGATAGCTTTATTCTAGATCTCATCCAGGGAAAAGGAAACATCTTCCACAGTGTGTTGCCATGACTCATTTCTAAGAGCTGCTCTTGGTTTTTAGCTATTCCTTCCCCCCAGCCTCTTTCCCTTTCACATTAGAGTGGCCTTTCCCCAGGATAAGTCAATTCACTTCACAGATGTTTGTTGCTGTTTTCCTGCACTTGGCTAGTCTCTAAGACTGTAGCTGTTTCTTCTGGGTTGAAATTTTGGATTTCTTTTTTAATAGTTTATTTTGCTAAGAAGAGAATCTCTCCAACTGCTCCAAACAACAGCGGTTCTGATATGTATCAGTGAAGGGTTTATCTTGGAGATATGTGGCTTCCATGTAGAAGATAGAGACTGAAAGTCTACTTGAAAGCACCACCATCCTTGGAGGTGCTTACTGAGGTTTAAAATATGCCCTGTTCTTTTATTGTTAAAAACAGTGTTAAGGGAAAGATGTGGTATTCTTTTGCAAGTTGATTCCTTTTTTTTTTTCTCTCAGTTTCGCAGTTGCAAGATAAATTCTCAGAAATAAGAGTTGGTAGGGTTCATGTGATTAAAATGGATATGTGATAATGAGTTCTGCACATTAAAGATTGAGAGCTCAGATCATAGACTCCAAAGTGAAACTCTCCAGAAGCAAGTGGGAATTCTGCTTGTGCGAGGAGTGCCGGCTTAGGCCCACAGTTACACAACAGTTTCACCCTGTCTGCTGCTTTTTTATCTTGACTGACCTGCGCATAGGTGGCTCAAACGCTGCAGCGCTGGGGTGAAGATGGAGTCTGGGGTGAGGCGGGGGGGCAAATGAGTAAATAATTTCAGTCCAAGTGTTAGTGTTACTCTATAAAAATAGATTGGTTTTACACAATGATTCACATTTACAAAGATCTGTTTATAGCATTTTGACTGCACAGTAGTTAATTCTTTATGTGTAAATTAATCCTTTATACAAATTTAATTCCATATACAGCAGTTAATCTCTGTGAGTATGAGCTGAAAATGTATTTTCAGTTAATTTATGTAGGGTATGACTTTTTTTTTTCCTTCTACTCTGCAGTGGTTACCTACACTAAAGTTGAGTCGGTGTGTGCTTAATGAAAATTAGATGTGAAATGTAATATCTAGAGGACAAAGAAGCATTGAAATCTATTGCTCTTAAAGACAAAGGTACTTCAGACAATTTTTCCTTTCTTAATCTCTTGAGAATTTGATGTGTTAATTCTGTTATGAGCAATTTGAAGTGAATGAAATTGAAATATTTTTAGAAATAGTATTAATACCAGGTATTATTGCATACCTTTTCTGAAACCTAGCTTCATTTTAAAATGCGTAGCATTTTGAGAGGCTAGTTTATAGAGAATCTCCTGTTGAGAAATAACAGCTATACTTGCCTCTGCACAAAAGGTTTAAGATGTTGTTCTCTCTGTGAAATTTGCCAGTGCTACAACTATTTAAGTAAAATGTTTGTTTACATAATAGCAGTGGCATTTCTCCTCCTCTTCCTTGTGGTTTTGTCCAACTGGATGTTATGAGTGGCAGTTGCAGTGACTGCTAAGTGTTTAAATGATGACACCATTATGTGAAGTGATTTTGAAATGAGAGATTTCAGCCAAGAATTACATCTGCTCTCATCTCCTTCAAATCATACTCTCTGACTGTGCAGATTATGATTGATTTGTTTGTGACAGATTGCAGGAAACAGTCATTGATTTTTCAATATTTTACCTTAAAATTATTTACAGTTGTAACCAAGGGGAGGTATTTCCATGGGCTGTCAGCCCCTGAAAGACTGGGATAATATTCCCTGCTCCCTGACAAGACAAATTACCCGTAATGAGTGCAGTAGCTGAAGGGTATACTTTTATTTTAAAATATGTCAATAACCCCAGTGACTAAACGAATATTGATTCAGCATAATGAAGCCTGAGTAATGTGAAAATGAGCACTTCAAGGAGCATGGTAAAGACTTTCTTTTTAGCTTGTAGCAAGAAGCTTTTCATTCTTTACTGTTAGGTAGTGAAAATATGCGGTCCTAAACAAGTCATCCTTGAACAGTAGTAATATGTAGTGTAAGGTAACAAAAGAACTTCCTTTTTTTAATTTATTTTTTTGCAAGTTCTTTTTCTTCTGTGTGGTTTAGCAGATCCGTTGATTGAAGAGAAAATTGCAAGTTATCCAGGGCAAAGATAGAATTACTATTGGTGTTAATGTCTTTTGCAATAATATTCTTCAGCCAGCCTGATGGCATTTTTCAAGTGGATTCTGCATATACGAGCATGGAAATGTACCTAAATAAACTGTAGATTTAATTTCTTATTATTGACTTCTTGGACATATTGATGTGTGTTCTATATGATCGGTCTAATATTCTTGGCCTTTAACAATTTAGAATAGCTGGTTTATGAGAACTGAGATATACCATGTTATAAAACTTAGTTACTGTAGTGCACATTTTTCTTTCTGGTGCCTTGTAACGCTGCATGTTTCTTACTGAATGAGGATTTTCAAGCAGTAATTCATTTAAATTATAGTAATTTATGCAGTGCCATAGGCGTGGTGTGGCAAAGCATATAATAGATTAATACGGATGTACTTCAATTGTTCAGTGTAGGGATTAGATTAAACGGCATGTTGAGGTACAATTTTTTTAACATTAAAAATATTGAACATAAACTGATCCTTTCAGATTATAATTTTTATTCATTTGTATTTGAACACATTGTGTGATGTTTGGAAAGCTCTGTAAAAGCACTGGGTATAAATAGCTATATAATTCAGACATGTACAAAGATATTTTGTTGGGTGTTCGTGTGTAATGTATCAATGATGAAACAGTATCATAGCCAGAATATTTAGTGAACATGTTTAATGGGGCACAAAGATGACTTTCCTTATTTTCTGAGGACCAACTTCAATTGCATTAAAGTAGCTTGTGAAAATGTTCAGAAAGGTGTTTTTCCTTTTGACTCACAGGTGATCTTTGCAAATATCATTCTTCTAGTATAGCTAAAAAGTATTTCAGGAGGCACTTGAGAACCTGTGGCATTGCAGGTTAAGCTGCAACCCTGGAATGTGTGATCTGCTAGCATTTCTAATTTGTTAATTTGCAGAATAATGTGATGTACGTTTGTTAGTTTGTGAGGGTTTGTGCATAAAACCTGGGATTTGCAAAATACTGGAGAATTGTTAACGGTGAGAGAGTAGTAACCTCAGCTATAGAAACAGCAGTTACAACAGGAGAATGTGGGACTCTTGGAGATTAAGGTTCAACTGGTAACATTACACAGCTCAGTGCTATTTTACACATCCCAAATTCTCTGACTGTTCTTTGTTTCTGCACCTTTGTCTCTTTGGCAAACAGCAGGAGGTGGAAAGGGAAGGGCTCCTCTTGGTAGCTTTCCTACAGTAGCAAGGAGACTGTTCAGGGCAGGGTGCCAGTTCTGATGCAGAATAAAGGGCAAATAAACGTTTGCTTTAACCACATCTCTCTTTCCTGGATAACACTGCATGAGCTCAGTGGTACCAAACTGAACAAAAGCGGATACTGCTGGAGGTACTGTTGAGAATTAAACAGAAGTGGGCTCTGCTTGAAAGCCACTGGCTTGCTTCACTTGCAAGACAAGTAGTGTCTATTGCTCTGCTGCATTTCCCCAAGATGAATTTGCTCATTAAATGGCTGCTTACGTGGCATTCTGATTCAGGCCTGAACTACCTGTTTGGCACTAATGGCAAATGGCGTGTCCTTGACCTCAGGAAAAATTGGCAAATGATTTGCATGCTCTGTGGGTGACGCCAGAACCTTTTGGTGATGTTGACTTGAAAGCTCTAACGTTTACTTCTACGTCTCCTTTTTGCATTACAATTGCTGCAACTTTCTGGTGACTAGCAAGAAATTACCCAAAAAATCACTAATCAGTTAAAAGTTCTTGTGGCATTTGGGATCTTCAAGGAGCAGAACATCGAACTGAATTGCAACTCAGTTCGGTAAAACTAAAAGCAGAAGACACTCTGGAATGGAGATTGTGGTAAAGAAAGGAAAGCCTCCTTTGTGGCAGAGAGGGTGTTGATGGTAAATCATAAATGGTTGAAAATAGATTAGGGTTAATATTTATGGGCCATGTGTCCCTAGACACTTGGGGAATTTGAAAATTTTGACCCATTCCAGTTCACTCGAGGCCTGACCTGAAGACAATGTTTTAGTATTTTCTTGTAGAGGGAAGGTGGTGACATGTTAGTGGGGGGTGTGTTTGTGTGTGCAACAGCTGAGATACCTGTATACCTATTTGATTGTAGGATTCCGCTGCTGGTAAAGGGGCAGCCAAAGCCAACCGTTAATCGCTGCTGTGCCCTCTGTTCTGCAGGTGAACTGTGAGCTTGTTCAGGGGGTGGGGGAACACGTGGTATGTACACACGTGTTCTAGGAAGCACCATATTTACATACTAAAAGCTCTTACTAATTTGAGTGGTGATTATATTGCAGAGTGTTTGGTATGGTGGCCTGTTGTCTATGCTGAACTGCTTAGAGGGAGATAGCCCTAAAAGAGTGTGTAGAGGGTCCAAGATGTTTCAGAGAGTCTAGCCTAACTAGAGTGGTTAAAAGTACATGGCTGACTATATGCAAGAATGTTGTAATACGTGTTTAGAATTATGGAAACAAATAGAGAAACAAAAGCTGAATTGATTGATAATTATTTTTGCTTTCTAAATGCTGGAGAAATGCATTATGCTTTTCCCTTCCTTTAAAGGGAGGTCCACTGTGTCCTTTTTTCATTTGTTTGTTTTTTAACTTGTCTTTTAATATAAAGTGTCATTCCCAAAATGAAGTAATGTCCTTGGGCCAGTGGCAACAGCTGGAGTTGCAGAATTCATAAATAATTCAGAGAGGGATAAAGAGTAGGGTTTTTTTTTGTCATTTGAATCTTTATTATGTGCACACATTTCATTTTAGATATGGCATCGTTTGAATTCATTCGATCTGATGATTGCACTGACCTGTCATATTTATTTTGATGTCCCTTCGAAGGACCATATGCTCCATCCTTACAATACTTGGCATGAAAAAGGATGCAAGTTGCTAACTAAAAAGACAGCTTACATTCTGCATAGGTGAAGATCCTTACTTCCTGTTGTCACATCAGTAGATGTACTGCTGCAGTGCAGAAGAAAGTATAGTTCTTAAGTCAATGCAGTGACTAAGCGGCTTCATAGTGTAGTAGAAGGTGGAAGAAATCAATGCAAAAATTATTTGTGTTGAAGTGTTATCTGGTATTTAAAAGCTCAGCTGTCACTAAAGCCCGCTTGGTGTGAGGAACCTGGCATGTGGAAGAGGGAAAATATTGAAGCCAACTAGAAATCTGCCATGATGGAGGTGTGCCATGATAGCTCTGATGTGGGAATACAGTTAATCACTCTGTACTTCGAAGTGGGATTGTCAGGCACAGAGTCTTCCAGGGATACCCTAGAGTTAGTCTGGTTATGCCAGGTTCAGGTCTTTGACAATCCAAGTGCTCCTTTCCTCTCAGAGAAATTGCTTGCTCAGTCAGACAAAATTTCAGTTAATACTTTCAGGAAAACATGCTGTGGTAGTTTTCCTTTTCTCTAGTTCTGTCATAACTGTTGCATCTGTTCCTGCACTCATTTCTGTAGACAAAGAGTATAATTTCTAGAAGTTAGAGAAATGTAACAGTTTCAAGTTCAACCATGTACACTAAGTAATTAACTCCATGATAATGAGTAATGTCTAATTCCTGCTGGCTAATGCACTAGCAATTCATAGTTGGTAGATAACAGGACCGTGTTAATGTTACCGTTGTATGCACTGTTAATGTGGCAGGATGCAACTGCTACAATATTTTCATGGTATAAAGTGTAATTGCAGCAGTGAGTGGTGATTTGTATGAAGCAGATTGTCCATTGTGCTCATGTCAGTGGCAGAAGGAAGCTAATTAAGTGCAAGTTAGTGAAATACAATAACTAGAAGCTGTGAATGGGAATGATAACTGTATGCAAAATTGTTTCTTTTCTAGATCCTGCCATCAATGACTGAGCCTCCCTGAAATCTTCTTATCAGTTACTGCTGAGATGAGAAGGATAACAGGAAGGAGGAGTGCTTAAGTGGTTTTAATGACAGCTAATTTCATCTATTTATCAAATGACAGGTTGTTGGGTGTTTTTTTTTTTCCTCAAAACTCAATTGTCATGACAAGATGCTTTTGGAAGTTGTCTTTGTAAAATAAAACTGACAATTTTAGGCTACAAAGACTTATTGTAATCTTTCTGTACAATGTTGTCACTATGGTAAACCGCTGGAAAGTCTGTATTTTTTGAAGTAATTTAACTTGCATACTTTACTCATTTGTTTGAATGTCTGTTGAATGCCATGTGAGAAGTTTCTTCCCGGGGTTATTTTATTCAATAGAACAGTTATTCTTACAACACTCAATTTATTATTGTCTAAATTACTGTTGCCTTAGCCTCCCGCAAAAATGTTTCTTTTCAGTAATTCTTAAACAAATAAGGAATGAATGGGTTTTTGTCCTCTTCCTGTTTTGATCGGCATATTTTTTCTTTTAGTGAAAGCTGCTTCAGTCTTCAGAATGACACTATTACAAAGAAAGGTGCTTTACTTTTTTTGCCTTTTCCAATGGAAAGTGTCTTTTGGTGCAGTGGTTTTTGAATATGTACATTGCCAAGACACAATTACTGGAGGGAGAGACAAACTGTTGGGAGCATCGTGCCATGCCAAACTAAGAATTATTAGCTCTTACTCTGTGCAGTCTCTTCAACTAGAATTGGACCTATTGCGTCTGGCTTATACTTTGACTCTAGTGGAACTAATGTGTCCTTGGAGTTGTGTTTTAGAGTAACTTCAGATTTATGTTTTCTTCACAAGTCTGCTTTAAACTGCTGGGATTGACTTCAGAGAAGGCAAGAGATACAGCCTTCTTTGTCAGCAGCTGTGCTGGTTAAAGAAGGGGGCTTCATGTAGTCTCCCTCCTGGAGATTCTTGCCCCTGCTAGGTAAGCAGGCTGAACTGTTTCCATGAGCACACCCAGACTTACTTCAGGCAGTGATAATCATATTATCAAATATTAGTTAACTGGTAGCTTGTTTTGACAAAAGGGCAGGGAGTATGCAGACCAGCTGCCCAGATGGCATATCTGGGGGGAGGTGTGTTGACAGGGCGGGTGTTGAGGAGCTGATGGTGGCATAGTCTTTTCATCAGGTGCAGTTACATCTCTTAAGAGGATGTGGCCAAAGTTCGATGTGTTAGAAAGTTGTACAGTTCTGTTGATTATAATTTTCATGCTTCAGAGACATACTGGATAATATAAAATACACCTATGCTCCTTTACTTAGTCCTTGTGCTTGACAACATGAGTGGAGAGAGTTGGTGTGGGTGTGTATAGGTGACAGAGGACACAGACACATATTTCAGGAAAGTTTGTATTTGTGGTCAAGATGAGTGAATGGTACAAGTGTTTCCGTACCTAGAGAACAGTCTGTTGTGCTTTACTCATCAAAGTTTTGACACACAATGCCCTGAGCTGCCTTTAGGGGAGAAAAAAACAAAACAAAACCCAACCCACATCAGAACACCCCCGCTCCCTTGTGGTCTATACTGCTGCTCCTCTTGTCTGGTGCTGTTGCTGGCATCTGGTGAGACATACAAGCTTAAAGGCCCTGCTCTTGATGTTTCCTACATCAAAATTGGAACAGGATGGATGATCTCTAGAACTGGAAGGTGCACTGGATGAAAACAGTACGCTAAACAGCTCCTTCAAAAATGACTCTTCTCACAAGAAGGCTGTCAAATATAGGTGCTGTCCCACAAGCAGTGCTTGAGAATACAAAGAGCAAGAGGCTTGCCTGGTCCATCAGAAACCTGAGAGCAGCAACTCTGCTCATGCCTTGTCTTGTGGGACTGCTAGATGAAAGAAATCAGTTCATTCACCTCCAGCTCAGCAGTATTGAATTGATTTCCTTTAGGGGGTCCTAAGCTAAAGGAGGAGGAAATGCGTACTAGCCTCTATGTCACCTACCATAAGTAAACTGAATTAGGGAGGGAAATAACGTACTACATCTGGAAAGGAACTGGTGTGAAAGGGATAGCCCCAAAGTGCTGATTTGCAGGAAAAGAACAGTTTCCCCTGGCCGCTTTGTCCTCAGCCACACTACCCTACCATACTGCCTTCAGAGCAGAGCCCACGCCTGCTCTCCCCTAAACGCCTGTGGGCCTCAAGAGTTGTGGGATGAAGAGATGGGGCATGGGGATTCTTAAGACTGAGGCTTACGCAGAAATTTGGAGATGCACGCAAACTTTCAAGTCACTACTATGTTAAAATTATATATAAGAAGAAGTAGAGATGATGTGGCAGTTCACGCAAACGTATTGTTTTCCTGCCAAATTTTGAGTTAACTTGATTTTGTACTGCTATGTACTAAGAAAATGTTGGACTTCTCAGATTCTTTTACTAGCCTAAACTTGCAGCGTAATGCTCAGTGTGTGCATAGTTCAAGGAGGCAGAATGCCAGCCACATAGTTTCCAAAATCCTCAACTTGCCACTGGTTCAATCCGTGCAAGTTTAAGGTGAAACGGGGTGCGGTTCCTGGTTTGAGAGCTGCGCTCTGTAGTGGCATCCTGCGGTCAAGCCACTGCTGAGCTCCCGGCAGCATTGCTGAGTTCAGGGTACTGACCATGTGGAAGTGAAGTACCTCATCCAAAGGGCTACTTTAACATCTCCAGTGACCATTAATTCAGAGAAGTTGAGCATCCTCAGCTCTTTGAGGCAGCCCGTAATTCATATAATACTATTATCTTAGTACAGACTGTTGTAGAACCCATGTTAAAATAGTTACTGAGATGCTTGTGATTTCCTAGTAAACTTTTTTGCCTGCTCAAGTGCCTATATATAATAATACCATGTAGCTATATATATAAAAAATACCATATATGTATAATACCATATGGCTATCTATAATTAAACCAGTATTGCAAAATAACTCCTCTCTTATATAGGACCCTGTCATAGCTATGTTACGCCAATGACTAAAACTTTACTTCTCAGCACTTAAAATGATCAAGTACTATACTTAAGACTGTCATACTGTTTATGTAGCACTAAAGAGAAAACAAAATACAGTTTTGGAGCAGACTTTTTTTTTTTCTTCTTATAAATATTCCAAATAATATGTTGGTTTCAACTAGACTTCCTGGCTCTACGCTGATTGCTGCATTCTCTATGAATATAGCAAGATCCCAAGGATTTCATAATGTACTACTTATTTTAAGCACATGATTTTTATGTATTTTCTCCATAAATATGTTGGACAAAACATAATTTACTTTCTTAATTGGTACTGTGTATTTACTTTCTAGCTCCTTTAACTTTAATTCAAACTTGGTTGAATAAAATATAGCTCATTCTTTAAAATAATCTTTACATCTATAATATGACAATTGATTTCATATGACTGTTTTCATACTTCAGACATAGCAAAACATTTCTGAGGCTTTATGCGTTGACAACATACAGAGATAGAAATCAGCTAATGATAAACTCTATGGTGCAAACTTTTAATAAGAGTAATGAATCATTAAAAATGACTAGAAAGGGAATAGTAGATTTTCTATCATTTGAGATCTTTGAATGAAGACAGAATGCTTTTATAGAGGTGTATGCTTGAGCAAATGGCTGGTTGGGGTACAGGAATTCCTACCTGGGTCTGTGGCTTTCGTTACCCCTAGGGTCAGCCTAGATTATCCTGGAGGTCCTTCTGGCCTAGAAGAGAGGAAGGCATCCGTACTCTAGGTTTAACAAATAGCTTTACAGAAGAGCAGCTTCCACTGAAAAGCTATGAAAAGTTACTTACACTTCTCTTAAAAAAAAAACAAAAAAAAAACAGCTCGGGGTGGGGTCACTTAACTACTAATCTGTCAAGTTTCCTGCCTTCTAACATCACGTCTTTTCAAAGATCCTTATTCACCCGGTTGCTTTGTTTGGAACATTGTAATGTTTTGTTGGCTCTAGGTGGGTTTCGTTCGTTCATCCATGCGTCCTTTCTTCAACTGCCTGTCTTACACCACCTGCTTTCAACAAGAGCCTGAGGTCTATTGGGTAATTCAGATGTTTTGCACTGAAGGGCTTTTGAAAAATTTCTGATGCTTTTGCTTTGTTTTGTAGAAGTACAGTCTAAGCACCCAAACTCTGTGAAAGTCATGTAAAATATATATTTCTGTAGAATGTCAATTTACTCTTCTCCATTCCTCCTGAATTAATCAACCAGCACATGAAACTTTTTTCAGAGCAAATGTCTCTTGTATATTTCTACAAAGTGTAATGTTGTCTTGTCGCTAGAAATAATTATTTGGTTTAAAATAATCTGACAGCAACCCGCTGTGCATAAATTAGGTTTGTTCTCCACTAAGATTAGTTTGCTGGCATCCATTCACAGGCGCATCACCAAAAAAAAGAAGATCGCAAGTTGATCGCATCCAGTTATTCTTCCTTTTTTCTTTTTAATGGGCTTTTTGTTGCTGTGCTGTCACCAAGGTTGAAATAAATGTGTGCAAATCATGTATGTTTCTAAGTTCTCTATAGCCTGGGGAGATGATATTGGCTCTTCTGTATCATGAAAAGACTTGGGGGCATAAGCATTTGGAGAAAGGGAGGGGTTGTTTGCACTTAGATTTCTGAATCTTGTGCACCTTTCTTTTTGGCTAGCTTGGATATTATGTATTCTACTGGAAACGATATGTTATCAGTGGAGTCCAAAATGCCAGGTATAATTAGCTTGTATGTTTAAAGAGATATATATATTTTTAATTGTATGTACTAGCCTGTTTTCATTGCAGAAGTGTGTATTTTATATGGGGAAAATGCTGTGTGAATCAGAAGAAGCAGAAAAGTGATTTAAAGTTGTGCACTAGTGTTTTAGATATGAAAAATAACTGTGACTTTTCTTTGTTTATGATTTATTAGGATTAGAGTTTTAAAAGCTTAATGCAGACTGTAAGTGCTTTATGGTCAGTCACTGAGACTTATGGCCTCAGTGTGATTCATGTTTTTATTCTTCAGTATATCCATTATTGTTAGATGCTGAGTAGTTATTGCACATAGATGACTGATTTTTTGGTATTTTACATTTTTACAAGTTCAGAAAAATACTTCATTAAAGCAGCTCCTGGGTGAATGAGGTAATTAAAGAACTGTACCACTTTTATTGAAGTTGACACATACCGCATGTTCTTTAAAACTCTGTATGTGAACAGAATGTATCCAGGATTTATTGCAGTCAGACACCTAGAGATACTGGGAGAGCTTTTAATAGTAGTAAAGATAACTTCAATTTTTACACTGTTAAATAAATCTGTCTTTAGGAAGAGGGGTATTATTGCAATATATTGCTCATGTCCTTCGTATTTTCTGTGTGTATATGTTACATATACACAAACCTATACACAAATGCTTAAGACCTGAACACTTTTATTTGTCAGTAATTGTATATTCTATTTAGTATTTATTTGGAAAAAATAATGTCTTAATGCTGACTGAGAATCTTAATTTGTTTGGTGCCAGCGGAAATCTGCACTTCATTGTTGGTTTTTTTTTTAACTGAAATGCAAATCCTGCTTAGTTCAAATTGCAGCTTTTAGTGTCTCAGAGTTTAGTGTAGCAGGTGAGGAATCTTTCTTAACCTACACCGCAGACTTAGTTTCATTTTAAATAAGATAATGAATGCAATGCTCTGCATGCCTAATACTTTGCAATTTGTGAAAAAATAGGCATGTAATTGCAACACACAGTGACAAAACACATTATAAATGAATTTCCTTAAGAACTCTACTGAACAGATATAATTACTGATACTGTGATTTTTAGTAACATGATCTTTTTCCTTTCTTTTTGTCTCCTTTTGCAGCATATTGCAACAAATGTGCAATTAGTCTGTCTCTCCTGTTAACAATTCATGTCTTAAAACCATCTTTAATATTTCTGTTTTAAAGTTATAGTGATAATGCATTTAAGTCAGAGTTAACAAACGTGGGAGTTTCAGGATCAGAACATTTTCTTTACCTCACTTATATGTAGCTATTTGTTTACAAGGCCCATGGCATGGAGGACTTTGCCACGTACACTCAGCTCCCGTGGTTTTAGTGAGAATTGAATGATCAGAGCCACACACAATTAAATACACAGTGTTATCGGTGTTCATGCTTTCTGTAGATACAGTCACAAAGTACTTTCCTGAACAAGCAGGCAATCGTGAAAAATATCAGAGGGCCAGATTCCTCTGCTGTAACTCTTTTGAGTAACCCCAGAGCCTAACTAATACTATCAGAAACAGCTCCACCTCTCTCAAACCCAAGTGGTGCCAAGTCTGTGGAAGTGTAATAGTCTCGTGCCCCCTCCGGCGAGCAAAGGGGGCAGCAGGTCGCAGCGGCAGGCAGGGATGAGCAGGATGCAGGAACCGGACCAAGGAGGAAGGGAGGAGAGGTACTGAAACAGTGCTAGTTCTTCTTTGGTGGATGCTTCCAGTTTTAAAGTACAGCCATCTTCGTTATTGTGCTAGGAGAAAGTCTCAGCAAAGTATCGCCGTGGCTGGAGATGCTTTTTTCAAAGTCTCCTTTTTATGTAGCAGTAATTGAGTCGCAGACAACTTCGGACTAGGAAAACGCATCATATCTGTGTAAAGTACGTTTTTTTTGCTTCCTGAAATGCTTTGTTAGTGTTAAATTCTTGGCAATGCATTCTGGACTGGCTGTTTACCTCCCAGTTATGGATCATCTATATTTTGTATCATTTCAGGGTAGAAAGTTGCCCGCACTGTTCAGTTATCTAGCTAAAACCTTTATACCTTCACACATATATTCTGGGGTATTTAAACCTTTGTAGCTTAGATACCTTTCAGGCATTATGTTTGAGTTAGTATTGCATACTATAAGATATAATAAAGCACATTGTTAAAACACACGCTGAAGGAATATTATTCATCTGCTGCAAATAAAAATGTGGATTTTTTTTAATTTTACTTTTTTTGCTACTTCTTCACAGTAGATTTTTTGCATTACATTTAATGTGGAAAGGGGGGAAAAGGAGGTTAGTTTCACTTACGGGGATACATGAAGTGCCATTACGCATTTGTGTTTTGTATTTCTAGGATATTGTATAGTATAAACTGAAAATGCACTTTTTAGTTTTTGCATTTTGTTACATTTGCAGTATAGTTATTTTTAATGTCTGAGTAAGAAAGGTAGGTATTTTTAACTATCCACATATTCCAATAAATTTCATATTTGGTTTTGCAAACTGAAAACCAAAAAATTGGTTTATAAACTGCCTGCATGTTTTAATATTATGAGTCAATTATGTAAGTGTAAACTGCTAACTAATCCATAAGAGTTTATGCAAGAGAAAGCTATCTAATTAATACTTTAATTTCAGCTGTGAAAGAAGGCAAAAATGATGTCTGAAAAATTTAGAGGCTTTGTTTTTCATAGTTGAAGATCACGTTACTTAAGTCTGATGATCATGTACACAGACCATCTCCTTCCTGCTAATTAGGCCTCATGAACATGGTCTCTAGACCAATGTGTTGTAGAACTTTTTTCAAAAAACCACTACACCTTCATAAATAAGGAAACTGTATTGTATGTAACTGTTATACAATGCTCATTTGGCAGACTATAATTTAATAGAAGAACAATGATCAGACTAGTATATCAGTTAATTTTCAAAACATTTTATTCCACACAAATTAGCTCAGGTCCTGGAGGGCAAAATGACAGGAGGTTACTTGTACACTATGTATTTAATTAATTGAAAAATGCTCAAATTGCTTTTACAGTTGTTATTAAAAAGTAGAATCAGTGTTGCCAGTGCTCAACCATAATTAGAACCCCAGGGAATTAAATATTTAGCATTAGTAATGTAACAGCACTTAGGACACAAATTTCTATTTTTGTAATGAAAGCAATACAGTGTAAGTGCAAATGGCTGAAACGACAGCTGTGACAAGTGAAACAGCCTGGGATATTTCAATAAGACACCTCATTGGACAGCAAGTCTTACCACATTACTCGTTTGTAAAAGATCTGCAAGTTTAAATCCCAATAGTAATGCATTACACCAAGTATTTAGATTTCTAATTGCTCACAGGACGAACAGTTGGGCAAATGTCATGCCATAAGTGGTAGAAATGCAGAGTGTTTTCCTAAATAACGTGGCGGAGGTTCGTGCCTTTGTCAGTCGTGAGCCTCACGGGCAGGGACGGGGGAGGCAGGTCCGGGGCAGCCGGGGAGAGCAGCCGAGGCTGGAGGGAGGAAAACAGATCTTGTTTGTTTTAAGTTTAATTACGTTTTGAGCATAAGTGCTTTCAGTGATACAACATGAAAAGTCGGATATTGGGCTCTAATGAGCTGTAGTGGTAGATGGCTGGGGACCCTGAGGGATTCATTCACTAAATTAACTGGATAAAAGTACTCGGTTTGGGCATGGTGTGATGGCTGAGCTATGCTTAAAAACTCTGTTACAGAGCTGTCTCTCATTCCTGTTTTCATCCTAAACAGGCCATGTAGCTGCTTCAACAGCCGCCTGCTACAACTGTTCAGCTTGTCAGAAGGTATTATATTACCGTCTAATAAGTCATAAAGCATATTTGACTTCATTTCTCTTTTTTTCTGGGGTGGAAAAGGAAGGAGGAGAGACTGAAGCCAGTTGCTATCTGTCGAATAAAAAAAAAAAAAAGCCATATTTAGGCAAGACGCAACAATGCATTTTTAAAACGCTGATTTGTTTTCTAGAAACAGGACAATTGGACGGAAGAGGGGGAATACTTGTTTTTGAAGCTGCTTTCAGTCCAGCGGCATGTGTGCGAGATGCGCGTTGTGCTCGTGCTGAGCACTCGGCGAGTGCATATTCTCTAGCCCGCTGGGAGAGACGCGCGGCGCCGATCCGCGGCGCCCCTCTCTTGCCTTCGTAAGCAGGTAAGGAAGAGCGTTGCACCTGCCGATGAGCTTCACGTCGTGCCGCGCAGCACCAGGGCAGGCGGCGATCACGCGCAGGCGCCCGCCTGCTCCGAGAGGCCTGTTGGCTCCACTGCCAGCCACCGCGCAGAAAGAGTTTGCTTTAACGCTGCCAGGAAAACAGGCTCTGCTTTGCCCTAAAACTTGGCAAACGGTGTCAGGGCCTATAAGGATGTCTCTGTTTTTGAAATTTAAAGAGGCTTTTGTCTTGAAACGTTTCAGATAATAATATAGAAGCCAGTGCCTGGCGATGGGGCTGTTGAGGGGCTTTCTGCAAGCGCCGCGGGCTGAGGCAGCGTGGCAGCGGCACCGGGTGCCCGTCCCGCTGCAGGCGGCGGTGCAGGTGCGGCTGTCGAGCGTGGCCCCGCACACCGTTTGGGCGCAAAGCCTCAGGACAGAGGGATAGTCGCTCCCGCGGCTCAGCTCCCCAGCCTGCCACAGCGCCGGTGTGGGTGGCGGCCATTTTGTGGTGCTCCAGCTCGGGTGGCCATTTTGCCCTCCTCTCACCACCCTGCTCCCTCCACGGCCTGCCACCCCGTGCTGTGCTCTCACAGCACGGCCCGTGCCGGCCGGTCTCTGCCCGTCCCCGCTGGCTAGCTCCCTCACCACAGCTGCCCCCATCCATGCCCCATCTCCTTATCCAGGCAGCCTGAGGTGCTGCCTTTTGCCTCAGGCGCCATTTTGCCCTGGAGACTGCTGTAGCCCCTCATGGCATCCTTCCCTGTCAGCCCCATCACACGCTCAGCCCCAGGCCCCTCTCCTCAACCCTCGCTCCTTCCCCGCCTTTCACTCCCCTGGGCTGAAGGAGGCCCTTGCCTGCAGGGGCGGCACGGCCAGGCCTCCGTGGGCCCAGCGGGGTGTGGGCGCAGGTGCGGCAGCCCCGCAGAGCTGCCCCAGCTGGCCCCGCTTCGCACCGTCTGCACCAGGCCCTGCCCTGACGTAAATCGGTGCCTCCTGGGAAGGGCCTGCTCCTGCTCCTGCTCCCGCTCCACTGGCTGCTCTGCGAGGAGCTTGCAGAGAAAAGGCTTGCTGTGGTTATTTTAAAAGTAATAATGCCTTTCCTTTAGCTTTACTCTCAGAAATAATTTTGACTTCTTGGTTGAAAGTTTCTCCTAAATATTTACCCTGGTATCTCAGGAGGATGCTTTTAGATTGAATTTTTGAGATGTAGTAAGGCAATAAGCAACAGCCAATAGGTTGTTTATAAGAGGAAGCGTTGGTAACGCAGCTCCTACCCTGTCACGGTCACCCAAGCCGGCAGGACTGGTGCAGGTAAGTGGAGAACGATCGCAAACAAGGGCTGAGCAAACGCCTCCCTCCTGCTGGTGACGTGCTAGGGCACAGTAACGGGCACCAGGGATTAGGAGCTTCAGTTTTGCGTGTTTCCTGAGAAGGCAGTATTTCTGCGAAAATTAGATTTTCTCTAACAGTGTTATTAATTTAGGCTCAAAGAGTAGGAGCCCCCCCGGCCCGCTGCCTCCCCGAGGTGTCAGTGTTGCCCGTCCCTGAGGCTTTCCAGGGGCTGCTGGGCCCGCTCCAGCTTTGTGAGCTTCTACCTGCTCACCAAAGACTTGTGACTAGAAACCCTCTGTGTTCCATAATTTGTGTGTGATGCACAGACCTGGGCTACCGAGGATTTTAATGCAACTGTGGATTGTGCTGGGTGTAAAAAATTTTCATTGGCTCTTAACTTCATATATAACATTTATAACAGTTCACCCCCCCCCCCCATTTATTATTTTAGAACTTTCAGGGCCTTGCCCCTGAACTAGTTTGCACTGGAGTAATGCTGAGGTCTCGCAGGCAGCCTTGATTTACACCAGTATGAGTCGCACCTGGATTTTGCTTTTTTTGTTGTATCTGAAAGCTGCACTGAGCCTCTTGTGTGGACGAGCAGGCAGCTGCACTGACATGATAGCAGAGCCATTGCTGACTATCGCGGCAGTGATCTGTGATCTAAGAAGTCTCTATTCTGGCCTGGGACAACTTATTTATTTTTTTAAGTCTGTTTCGACAAAGCCGCTCTCTCCTAAGGTTTTTGAGGCTTGGATCTTGTCTGTCATGGCGGGGATCAATTCCTGCAAGTCCTGCTCCAATCTGTCGCTCTCCGAGGATGTCAGCTCAGGAGCGGGGAGGAGGGGGGGACTGCTCGCTGTAGTTGCCTGGAGATTGGCAGCCCTAAAGACATTTTTCCTTTCTGCTTTATTTTTGTTCTTTGGCATCTCTTCTTCCAATCTCTGTACCCACTGTGCCCAATGCTGTAAAAAACACAAAGGCAGTCGCTGACCCTCGCTGGTTTCTCATCCTTCAAGTTGAGGATAAAATGCCCTTTTCTGCTCCAAATTCCATCAGCCTCTTCTCTTCAGAAACATGTCACAAAGCTACTCTGTCACTAACTTCTACCTGAAAGCGTAAATTAAAATATGTAAACTCAAGACATGATTAATCCCAGCCAAAGGACATTTGTTGTTACCTCATTTGCTTGCTACTTAGTGCAGGGTTATGCTGTGAGCTCTGTGGCTCATACGAAGAAGGTAGGCAGGCAGAGCTAAAGCAAACATTGCAATGTCTTACGAGTGTCCTAAAATGTGTGGACTTGTCAGCACAAATCCTGCTCTGAAATGGGTCAAGAGAAGCATCGCATGCTCCTGGGGGACAGTAAGTTTTTCTTAGTGGCACAGTTCACAGTGGAAACTGGATCCTCTCAGCAATTATGAAAGTTTTCCATGGGTCCCGTTGCCAGTCCAGCCTAGCCGGATTTGACAGCCTCCAGTGCCTAAGGCAGGATTTACTTTTAGCACACTTCATTATATTTCACTGATTAAGATAATCCTTTTTTCAGAACAGAATGAATAGATGAAATATTTGAAATATGTTTTACAATATCCAACTCAGCCTAACAGTGCTTCTACTTTTTAAAGTAGATGTGCATCCCAGAGGTGAATGTGTGATTCCAGTCATATGTAAGATTTCTCAGAGGTTTCTAGTTTTGAAAGGCAACATACTTGAGAGCTTCCCTCCTAGCAAGGATTTGCAGGTACAGTTTTTGTTTTTAAAGATCTCAGCAAAAATGCTTGAAAAAGTAATCAAACTACATACAGGTGATTGAATCATACCAACGGATGTTTCTGTTGTTGAACAAGTGTAAACCTGGTTTGAAAAATAAGATTTAAACTGCAAAAATATCTGGGCACTGCTTAAAAACTTTCCTCTAGCCCTGATTCAATGACTCTTCAGTTATGTGTTCCTTTTTACAAGACAATACAGAGTATTGTAACTGAATTGCATTTCAGGGATGATGCAGTTCCCTTCAGCTTGATAGGTGATGGAAGAGTTATGTTTTGATGCCAGTCTAAAAGAAAGCAAATGAGAATGAGCTGAAAACATAGCATGGTTATGTACAGAAGGAATCTCTTCCTTGTTGTTCTTGCTTAAATTATGGTTTCTGGTCGTATTGACTATCTTCTTTTAATTATTGTCAAGCATGAAAGGGAAGCAGTTTGACAAGAAAAGTATTCTGTTCTTTTTGTATTTTCAATTACTTATTGAGAGAGGGTTCATCTCTTCCCTCTATCCCTTTAAGGAAATAAGAGGCAATACCTAAATAGCTTAAACTCCTAAAGCTATGTCACGAAAAAATACAGCTTTGCTGCTTGTGACTTTCTGCCCTCAGCCCTTCTTGTATTTATATTATTGTACTTATATTAATTTTCAGAATATCTTCATCTGTGTGTGTGTGTGTTTGTTTTTTAATGTAATCCCTATCCTGAGTCCTCAGGTAGCTGCTAATGTTATTAGACCCACCTTGCCATTGAAGAACAATGTGAAGTTTCAAGTCATTCTCAAACTATCTACAGTTGTAGGGCTGGATTCTGCAAATGCTGCTGGGTATCATGCTTACAGCAATGAGTCCATCAGTGTAGTAAGGACAACAACTCATCTAACTGTGCTTGCAGAATTGGACCCATGGAGACTGGGTTTTCCTACCACTACTGCTTTAGTATAAATAGGGAAGCTGGACCACAAAAATATACTCAAAAACTTGCATCCCACTGTTCAGAAAACTCTGAAATTGGGTTCATGCTGTGTTGTGTTGCTGATCTATGTGTTTCCAGGTGGTTGGAAAACTTAAACTTGCGTTGCAAACCTAGGCCATATTGAACAAATGAAGGGCAGATTTTCAGTCTCAGCTCTCCGTTTTTGGGGAGGGGGAGAGTGGGGAAGTAGGGTTGTTAGGCTCTCAATGTTACATTCACATAGTGTGTGTGACTATGAAATGAATTGGTTAATGAGTGCCTAAGCATCTGTTCAGACTCTGGTAGATACTTTGCCAAGGTTCAAGTTCCCTAAGGAGGATTAGCCACCTGGTACAGTTTTCATGATATACTGACAAAGGGGACACCCACCTTTAGTTTTACTGCAGACGATGAACGAATGTTAGAATATTGTTTAGCCAAATGTACAGGGTCCTCAGGAAGGCTGGGAGTTTGAATGATGTAATTTTGTAATTTAATGATTACTTTTGTAATTGTTATGATTTAGATTACAGCAGAGGCTGCAACTGCCTTGTATTTCCCTAGGAAGAGTGGCATATATTCTCTCAGCTTGTCTCACAGTTTCCCCAAATGGACTTATTTGTTTTCCTTTTTCTTAAATGACATGTAGCTCTTTGCACACAATTATCTCTCTTGCTATATAATATATAAAATCAATATACACCATAGGGCAACAAGAAATGGTGATAAAAAGAGTTTCGAAGAGAAAAATGAGCATCTCATAGCCTGAACTCTCAATCAGGCTTTCTAAAGTGTCTAGATTTCACTGCATGGACAGCATTATGAGTTGATGAAAGGCCTGCACTAAAAAGCTTAAATTTATGTGATGGTAGTATCACTTTACGATGAGCAAGACTTAGTAGGGCTTTGACCCATCAGACATATTATAGCAAAGCAACTTAGTATGCTTGAAAGACAGAAACATTACACATTTGTTGCTAAACTTTGAAATAGCTGAAATTATGCAACTGACCTGAATTAAGCCAATTAAATGGGTCTGATGTCTCCATGAACCGAAAGGAGGGCTTCGCTGCCTTTTCACCCGGGTTATCAGTCCTGCTGATGCCCTGCAGAATCACTTTCTGATGCTAATTTGATTTTTCTTTTTTTTTTGGGGGGGGGGGATGAGGTGGGTTTTTTACCCTTTGCTTGTTGACTAGGTATTTGTGGTATAAACCACTACCACGAGCTCTCTGGCAGAATGGGGCCCCACTGGAAGAAGGGGCTGCTCTACTGCTGCCGCCTGTTCCCTGAGATGCAGTACAGGTGTGTTGACCTAGGTGAAATCAAAAAGGCTGTAGCAGGAGGCTGCAAGAGAGATCTGCCCAACTGGGCCGCTTTTGCGCGCGAGCCCTGGGACGCGCTCTGGGGCTGCTGCACAGCAGCAGAGCTTCTCCGCTGCTGCAGGACCCGGCGCCTCAGCTGCAGCCTGCGGCAGGCTGTCGGCCACAGCCGGTGCCGGCGTAGGGGCGGCCGCTGTGCTGTGTCGCTCAGCTGCACGTTGTGGGTGCTGCTGTGGAAGATGGTGAGGGAGAGGCCATTCTGGAAGAAGCTTAACAGGGTGGAGACAGGACAGTTGAAAGGAGGAGGTGCATCTCCTTGCCCCTGGCCTTTGTGCAACTGCCACGGATGTAGCCTGTCAGCACAGAGAGACGCACACGTATGCGGAGGAATTTCGGAGCTGTAAGGCTCCTCCGTCTGCTGGACTTGGCAGTGTTTTAGGTGCCTGCGGGGGAGAGGAGACAATAGGACCGTTTGTTGGGCTGATCATCCCGCTAAATGTTTCGTTCTGTGCGGCTCACCGCTGCTCCAGCTGGGCACCATGACTGCAGTACGGCTCTGCTTTGAGGTCTGGCTCGAGCTGACGGGTGGGAGAATCCAGTCAGCGTATGTTTATCTGAGGTATCTAAAAATACCTGTGCGTGCATCGCTGTTAGCCTGCGTTTCAGCACAGCACTAGAAGTGTGCTAAAAGGAGCCACCCCTTCCAAGTTCACAGCTCAATAGCTTGTGAATAAGGGACTTTAAAAAGATTTTGGTTTTGTTTCCCCTTTATGGCTTTGCCCATCTCAATTTACAAGCCCTGTTTTCCATCTGAAATCAGGTGATCTCCCTCAACAGCTTTGCCTGCACTGTTTTCAGTTATTTGGTGTGTGAATGCGTTTCTAATGCCACTAAGCATATTGGTATAAACTGCCATTTCAGACATACTGCATTCATAGCACCAATTTACTTTCTAAGTTTCCAAATTAGAAGGTTACCTTTCTCTAACTGGCTAAAGTCATTTGTAGTCACGGTTTTTGGACCCAGTTTTACTTGGCCTTATGTAGTCAGTGGTGTTTACAGAGAAGAAATGATGGTCTTTTCCCACAGTGAACCAGGGGACATTACAATGTGGTTTGACACCGAAAGTCCAGGATGCTCTGCCATTCTTACATTTTGTTTCTGAATGTTTTTGCCACCTAACAGTGATTTTTTTTATTTTTTATTTTTGTAAAATAATAATCCAATAGATCATTAGTGGAATGTGACCAACAGAATGTGCAAGAAGAACATGCTAGAAAATTCTCATTATTGTTAGTTATGCGCTTGGTCTTATTGCACTGTTTCCTTTCCTTACAGTCCACAAGAAAGAATTACATTTGCAGGAGTACGCATGTGGGAGCACACGCAATGCACATTCCCCCAGCAAAGATTTGCTTTGGCTTGGGAACAATTGGTATGACAAAACTTCATGATGAAAAGGTCATGGTAAATAATGCACAGTGGCCATTTTTAAGTTTTTTTTGTTTTTTTTAAAAACAGCCTTCCAACCAAGTAGCATCATGTAACTTGCTTTCCCTTCCAGCTAAAACATTTGTTGGAAAAAGCATTTGAGAAATTCTTTCAGGTTTCTAAAATCTTGTGGCAAGACAAAATGTCTGAAGCTGCAACCTTTTTGCCGAGTGTAACAGGACCCATACCGTTTTGTGGGGTTTAGCGCTGCAGCTGGATCCCTAAGATGCTGTAGATCAGTTTACTATGACTGGTTTTGTCTGGCAGATCATAGCAGCCTCCCAGTATGCCTTTTACATAGTGCGAAACCATTCATAGTTCATTTGATATTTACCAGCTTCAGCTGAAGTACACTTTGTAAGCAGTTCTGATTTTCTGTGCATGTGTTTTGGACATTTGGACTTGCCAGGAGTGAGAATAAGCAGTCTTTTTACCTTATTTTTGTCACTTTTTCTTCCAGTTTACTTGTTCTAGCATATCACAAGCAGATTTCTTCTGTGCTTCCAAACTGAAATGTAAGTCTAAGGTGGCCTTTCTTAGGTAATGGATGCTTTAATGGATGCTTTAATGAAACTGGATAGATGTAAATGTTTTAAGTTGAATATGCTGTGGTAGTAAAAATTTTGTTTAAAACAATCTTGCTTGACTGCATTACATACGATAACAGAGGCATTTAATGGATGAGCTTTTTCACTTAAGGTTGTGTGTATTTCCTTTATTTCTCTAATCAATTTTGTTATAGACAAGTGTGTCTCACCTCCTGGTGTGTGGACCTTTCTCTTTATGGTAAGTGCTTGAATACCTGCACTGGGGAAGCTAATAGGATCCTTAAGGCGACCTGTGTTGGCAGTCAGAATTCCCTTCCATTGGTTGCGCCTGCCCAGTCATGTTTGTAAGTGCACAAAGAAAAAAAAAATCATATCTTGTTAAAGACCGAGCTTGTCTGCTGGAAAAATGCCCATTTACAGGTGAGAAATTGTCTGTCTCAGTTTGGACAAGGGAAGTAATTGTTTGGTCCTGTCTGGTTTTAAGTGCTCTGAGCAATCTAGGTTCTTCTACTTCCTTTGAGATATTACGTTGCTTAATACACCTGAGTATCAGGAAGTTGGTTTCTTGCCCTTGGTATTCAATTTAAAATTTTCTTTAATTAATTTAATCTCATTAGTAGAGCTGGTGAGTAAAACAAAATATTTTTTAGAATCCGGATTTGCTTCTTTCTCAGGATCCACTAAGTGGTCTGCATAACATACCCATTTCCAAGTGAAATTTCAGAAGATATCAATTGAGTTATTTTCCAATGGGACTTTCTCTCTCTGGTTTCCTAAAGGTTCCTGACCAGTTTGGCCTTCAAGAGCTGTGACTGGTTTTTGTAGGGTGTTATAACATGTATGACACATTTACACATAATTACTTTAACCTTTCTGCAAATTCTCAGGCTGGTAAAACTTTATCATGGAAGAATGTATCTAAGAATGTGAATATTTCTAAAATATGAGTAATTAAAAGGAGATGGGGATTATGAGACATAGAATCTCTCATGCGCACAAATATATGGTGATTCTTGCACCAACCCTTGTATGGCTGAATTGGAGATGAAGAATGATTTTGCACTAAAGCTCATGACTTAGAGACAGAATACATGAGTTTTGCTCTAACTTACACAGATTTATCTTGTGACCTTGTACAGATCACTTAACCTCCTTCTGCCAGAGTTTCAGTCGGTAAAAGAAGGATAATGTTCCCCTATGTCACAGAAGTGCTGGACACTTAATTCATTAACACTTGTAAAGCATTCTCAGGTCTTTTAAAGGAAACTGCTGCATGTGCGTGAAGTCTTAATATTGATTCAAGCACAACTTCTAAGTCCTGGACCTGGACTCTCTGTAGCTAAGGACTGTGGCTGACAAGCTCATTTTTACCATGGGACTGAAGCTCGTCTGTACTATCCTGAGAATTATGGGAGAGAAATTCCCTAAGAATAATGGTATTTCCGAACCTTATGGTTTCCTGTGCTGAGTGCTATGTGCATCTCTTTGGCCTTGACCTCTCTATCACAAACACAAACTAGCATGTGCATTAAAAACACCATGACAGAAAGAACAAACGGATAAAATATTTTAACTTACACATTTTTTTTTCCCCATAGAGGACAAAAAGGCCTCCTATTTATAATAGAGATTAGTCTTGTGGCCTTATGGAAAGTGCTTAGATATAGTGATAAAGGAAAAAAGATGAACATGTTAAATATTGAAATGTTTCTGTTTTATGATGCATTTTGGATGTGTGCTTATTTTGAAAAGAAACACAAAAACTTCTCTCATGCTTTTTGATAGCATCTTGACATCACCTGCTAAGCTCTATGCTGATTTTGAAGGGTTTTCAGGAAGATGCTGAGAAAAGAGGCATTTTTTTCAGTCCCCATTTTATATTCCTAAGTTTTCTGTCCTAATTTAGAATTGTTAGGAGATATTAGTTATTCAGGTAAATATTATCACATTCAGCATGGTGGGGCATGTCATTTTCCATTGGCATCATGTCATAGGCCAGTGTAATATGCCAGAAGTATTTTATTGCAATGGTTTCATCATGGAAATGAGACATGATGGGTTGCAAATCAAATTTACCGTACCTACCTTTAACATACACTATATAAGCTAACAGAATAGATCAGGAACTGGTTGATAGAGAGTGTTATTGCAGTGGCAGAAATCTGAGTTCAAATTTGCAAAGAAGTCATAAGGAAAAACTACTTTGATAGTTACCTCTACCTGTGTGTGTGCCTTTTACTATCTTCGATTAGAAATCAGTTTCAGCCCGAGATAGAAAGTATTGGCACTGGCAGTCTGCTACAGATTTGGACAAGACAGTGGTGGCAGAAGAACGTTCGATAACTGTCTCTTCTTGCCTTTGCTTTGTTAGGGCTGTAACTTCTTATCCTTAGCAACACAAAATACGACAAACCCACCCTCTTCCAGTCTCTGAGCATCGACCCACATTTTTAGGAGGACATCCTCATGTCTACCAGTAATGCATCAGAAAAGAACAGATTTCACCCATTGCCAGGTTCATTTCAGAGAAAATCAAGAACAGTTAGCTTCTCACGGAAATCAATAGCTAATTACTAAAAATCAAGGTGCATGGGTAAAATGTGCCCTCTGCTTCAAACACTGAAATTCTGGTGTTTGTTGTGTGATGGACTCGGTTATATATACATAAAGACATTGTTCAGTCATGCTGATTTGGAAGACTTGCTGTAGATGAATGGCAAAGAAGCCAAGATAATTCATCCCACAATTAAATATATTAGCATTTATTTCAGCAATCCAGTTTAATCTTAATTTACAGTAAAACTTCATAGGTAA
The DNA here is from genome assembly GCF_036417845.1 of Apteryx mantelli. Lineage (NCBI taxonomy): Eukaryota > Metazoa > Chordata > Aves > Apterygiformes > Apterygidae > Apteryx > Apteryx mantelli. The sequence continues at coordinate 19,751,785 of NC_089987.1, read as the reverse complement.
TTATAATAATTATGCTATTTGGTAATTGTAGAATGAAATACATTTGTTGTAATAGAAATATTACAAACCTTGCATGGACGAGAGTGCTATTAAATCTTCCTTGGGAGAAAAAAGAGAGATGAACATCATCTGTGCATGAACGATAAAGTGCACAGATTAGCAGGTTATTCTCTAAGGAAATTCTAAATGAAAGTCAAATAAAACTTAAATGCCATCTATAAATTGAAAATACTTCTTTTTAAACATTGAGGCTTGCTTCTCTAAAATACAAAGAAAAATGAAGTCTTTGTCCTGAAAATATGATAATCTAACTGACACTGTTGTGAGTGTTTGCAGGACCCAGATGAGAAAAATTACACAGAACAATACAGAGGAAGCTTAGGCTAAGAGAGAAAAGAGGGAGGAGGTCAAAACTGGTATGATCTCATGGTCATTAGAAAAATTAGTTCTCAAAGTGCAAAATTCTCTCTACTGGCAGAATTGCCTTGGTGAAGAAAATCATTTTTACAGGAGATCATTCCACAGCCTTTCATAAACTTTGCTTTTGGCTTCATCTGTAATTGAATTCTGAGCATATGGACATTTCACAATAGTGTTGCCATCTTGATGTAAAATCCAAGATTATGTGAAGAACCAGAGAACAACTGACATACTTGATTTAGTTTTTACTTCAAGAGAAAAGAGTATTTCAGTCATCAGATGCTAACACAAGGAAGCCTGGTTGTTGGTCAGTTTTTTCCCCCCGTTTCTTACAGAGGAAATACTGGTGGCTGGCTGACCTTAGTAGATTTTCACTTCTCGAAAGCTTTCCAATATCTATTTTTATTACTGCAGATTTTAAGACTTCTGTCCTGCATTTCTGTACATGCTGGTGTATATTTGTAGACACGTAAAAAATATGCATCTTCGCAAGCATGTGTGTATGGTGTCATCTGTACGAATCTTAAGACAGCAAGGTTGTTTTGGCATTTGAATGGATTGCTGCATCTTTATAAAATAGTAGACTCTATTGCTGGGACCAAAGCTGTAGGCTTGCTGGAATATGATCTTAAGCTCTGAACGATGCAGGGGTTAAGAGAGGAATGGGTCCATTTACTCTCCCTGCCCTAGCAGGTTTAACCACGGCAGAGTAACCTTCACCCCTCTTCCCTCCAGAATATCCCTTTCCAGAAGCTGCTGGAGAGTGACCAACATGGATAGTTAGTGAAGAGATAACAGAAGAAGAGTTTTAGGCCCACTTATGGCAGGAAAGGAGGATAAGGGCGGACATGCTAGGGATGGGTTAGCTGCGTGACAGTGCAGGGAGGGAGGGAGCCGCAGACCTTGTAGGGTACTGAAGGCAGGATGGTTTTGTCTGAAGGGGAAGGAGGAGGGAAGGGAGTATTTAGGAGCAGCAGTATTTAGGAGAAAGGAGGTCTGTGTGCCAAGGTGCTGTGAAGCCAAGCATAGGACTGAGATAGAAGGTGAAATGGCATGTGTTCCATTCCCTTGAGAAAGTGCCCTTTTTTAATGTTTCTTTTGTCTGACAAATCAAGTCATGTGTGCTGATATGCAGGTCTAAAAAGCTTGCATGTTCGTGTTCACCATGGAAGTCTCAGGGCTGTAGAATGGAGGCAGGCCAAAGGCCTGACTCAAATATTGGACCCCTCTTTTCATTTTTATGCCATCCATATTGCCACTGTTTTTCTCTTCTCTATAACAGCTGTCTTCTCCTTATTCCTGTCTCAATCCATTCTGCACACACAGACATATGCTTGGTTTGCAGAATATCTATTTAAAAAATTGAGGTTTTAATCTGGGTTTTTTGGGTTTCCCTGGATTTCTGGATAAGCATGACAGATGTTGAAAAATGGAAAGCTTCAGCACATAAAAATGCCCAGACCTGCACCGCTTCTTCTTTCTCCCCATGACACCAACTATACGGTAATCACTATTTTGGGGGCATAAGTGAATGAAAAACCCCTTCATCTTCTCACCAGGCAGAAATCTCACCCATACGCTGTTGGCAATGTTCATTCAAACAGCTTTTCTTGGACATGCATTGGAAGCTATTTTGAACCCTGATGGAAGGGAAGGGGAGATGAGCTTTGTCTTTTGTAATTAGCCGGCAGTCTCCTCTTTATGAATAGTTTGTGCTTGACCACCCTTCTTTCAATACTGCTGTTACATTTAACATAATGTAGTTGGCTGTATCGTATGAAGTCAGTCATATGGTACTAGTGGAATTTGGATTCCACCCTCCTTTCCAGGGATGAGAGGTATGATTTGACCCTGTAGCTATCTTGCTGGTGAAGAAGCTGTAAGCAAGGATCTGACTGCAGTGCAGCAGTCAATGGGACAAGACCATATACTTAGTTTTAAAATCAAGTTCTGTAGCACTGTTGGTTTTCATCAGGTAGTCAGGATCTTAGACTCCCTGTTCAGCATTGAAGCTGCCCGAGGAATGGTTTTCACATAGGTCAGGTTTGGTATGCTTCAAGTAAAGTTTGCATGATGGTTAGTGAAAACAGGGGGAAAAGCTCCTAATACACAACTACTTGGAGACAGTAAAATGGAAAGACTGTCTCTGACTGCAATGTGTTATGAAGGAGGTCTTAGGAATTTTATGAAATTTTATGTATTATGAAAAAATGCTCCAGGCAAACTTTAAACACTCTGGATGGATTTGTTACTAAAGATAATGGGAAATAATAGGTCCTTCTAATGTTGTATTTGTTCTGGGGGTAGGTGGATTTTAATGGAAAAGGAAGGCCTTGAAAGTTTGACTTCAGCTTGCATGTTAAGTTCAATTTGTTTTTGAGTAATTCTAATATGTGGAAGCTTTGGATGGATAGAAAGGCTACAGCTGGCAATGATAGTAGCACCTTTTATGCTGTCAATTTAACAGTTGTAAAACAATTAGGGAGAATTATGTTAATAGAAGGCTTTGTTCACACTTCTCTCCCCCCCCCTTTTTTTTTTTTATAACTTGCCCTTTCTATTATGTACTGAGAGCACATAAACAGCAGAGCACTGTGTGTTTTTATTAATGTGTATGGTCAGTGTTATCCGTTAAACTGTGGCTGGATGTAGATCATCTGAAATTTTAACAAATCAATTTTCCAGTGCTTTGGCTGTTGCATTTTAATGTAGCTCCTTCTAAACAAACAAAATTATGTTTTAGGGAAGCTAAGACAGGATAAGAAGTGATTTGTATGGGAAATGGTGGCCGATTTGCTCGGACTGCTGCAGCTGTTTCCTTCTGTGATACGAACAAAAGCCCTTCAAATCAATCGGATCCATGTTGGCTGAGCCCTACTGCCCAAGTGGAGGGGCAGCCAAGCCGGCCTGCGGGGCCCCTTTCGCAGGCAGGTCAGTGCCTCCTCCCACCAGTGGGAAAACAATTTTGCCCGTGCATATCTGAGGCCTTGGCACCCGCACTGAGGTGTTGCTTCGTCTGTTGCTCGGTTCAGCCTGTTCCAGTTCTAGACTATCTTAAGGATCCATTAATACTGAGACTAATGTGGATAGATGTCCTTCTGATGGGCTAATGCAGTCCGCATTATGTGCCTCTTTTGCTGCCCTCCCATACTGCATCGCAGAGGGCTTGGTCTGGCTCCTTCCTTCCTTCCCGTGCTGAGGAGTCCTCAAGCTGGAGCTGTTTGACATCCGGTTAAAGAGCCTCATCCTATGCTTGACTCTAGTCCTTCGTATTGATGCCACATGGAGGTTTTAGCGCTGCACAAGATCAGCAATTTAAAATGAAGGGAATGAGCTCTTTTCTATTCAAAACATGGAATGATTAAATTGAAACCAAGAGCACTATTAATGTAGTTCTTTCCCTTCAGTCCTAAAAGGAAGAATAGTTTTGAAAACCTGCATGCGACGTTCCCCCAAATAACGAGCATGCACAGATGATCCTTTAAGAAAGAAGAATCTCCAAATTCCATTTACCTTGACAGCTGTCATTCGGCACTTGTAGTTGTCATGGCAGTGTGTAGTTTTTCATGAATTACTAGCACTGTTTTCTGTTTGGGTTTTTTTTTTTTCTTTATCAGTCATCAGCCCATCAGCTGGGCCATTCATAACGACTTCTGGCAGCTCATCAGGGGAGATCAGTGCCATTGAATTGTGCCCTATCAACTCTCTCACCTCATTGTGTGAAACTGTTTACTGCCTTGCCTTCTTCCCTAAATATTACAAGCAGTGCACTAAAAGGAGAGATGCGTGAAAATGAAATGGCTTAACCTTGTAACAGTTAGCTTAGATGGCAGGTCTGTGTTGACTGATAATTCACAAGTCCTTGTGTTTCAGTTACTTTGCTAAATAACATGTAGACATTCCACTTTGAAGTCTTGTATATGATAGTTAATTAGACAACATTTAATTTGGCTTAACATTTGTGTCAGTTTTGCGAAAGTGAGCCTCTATAATTAGGGAATACAGATCAGGTTTCTGTCAGACTTATAACCTCTCACTCTAATTTAATGCTTACTTCTCTGGTGCCGTGTCACACTTGGTGCGCAGAATTTTTTCCCACTGTCTTTTACGCTTGACTAGTAACAAAGTTGCCCATATTACACAACTGACAGCAAATGGAATCATTCAGATAGATGTAAGGGCATATGATTTGCCAGTATTTAACAGTGAACTCGCCCATCAAAACAGATTACATGATTGGAATCAGTGTAAATAATACTATGCTGTGCATTTATGCAAGCCTGGAATTTAGTTAAAACTGTTCTATGTATCTACAGTACTTGAAACAGTTTTTTATGATGCTTTTTAAAAGAAGTTTACATGCAAAACATACCATGGAATTAATGGTTTATAATTAGGAAGGCATTTTCTGGTATATACGAATAGATTTTTTTTTTTTTTTTTAAGTGCTTTCCATTTGAAAATATTTTTGTCTGGGATGATGAAGATGCTGTTTATTGCAGGCTTCTAGGTGTGACATATCCATATGCAGAAGCATATTTAATATTCCATTTAATATTTTTAGCATCTGGAATAAAAAAAAAAGGTCTAGGGTTTTGGCATTTGGAAGTATATATTATCCACTAAAGTCTCCCTGATGTTGTTTCTACCAGTTTGTTCTAAGGTTCCAGTCAAATGTAGAGATGTACCTCTTAACAGAGTTTCTGTTGTGAGGTCGAGCCGTTTCTTTAAAGATAAAGGCTCCAAATGTAGCACAGTTTTAATCAATAATTTGCTTTCTCAGCCAGTGCAAAGGAAGATTTGGGGCATCTACCCGTTGTTGCTGTATGCAAGGGGAACACCTCAGTCAGACCTCACGCTCCTGTGAACCTGCTGTGTGCAGTTTATCTCTAGTTAGAGAGGAAACCACTGCTCTTCCTCCAGCTTGCGTTGGTTACCATCGCCGAATGAGCGGCAGCTGATGGGCTGTGCAGAAGGGCTGTGCTCTGGGGGCGCGAAGGCCGCCTGGACCAAGGCAGTAAAGCGAAGGGCTCGAGTTAAGCAGCTGTTTGCCGCTAACCAGGCCAGGGGGAGTGTTTAGCACAGAGTTTTTAACTAACTAGTGTAAGGTTTCTTTCTTTCTTTTTTCTTTTTCTCTGCTGTGAAATCTTATGCATTCCTGCTTCACTGGTATTACTTGAGAGTTCAGTGTTGCCCATCCTGGAATAAGAAGGGAGATGAAGCGGAGCGTGGTCCAGAGGCTAGTGGGCTAGGTTGAACCTCTAGCTTCATGAACAGCTTATGCTGAGCTGTGGCAAAGAAAGGGTGGCCCTGCCCTAGCTCCTCTCCTGTACCAGGAATGTGGCCAGACTGAGTGAATTAATTTGGCTGTAAATAAACCCTCCATTTTTAAAATGGTGCAGGGGTGGCAGGAGTTTTCAGGTGGATCACTTTGCTGAGCTGGCTGCCTCTGTCGCTGCACTAGCTGCTCCTGCGTCAGTGCTGGCGGAAGAGCGCTGGCAGGGACATATGTCCAAAGGCAGAGAGTCAGGAAAGATGGAATCGCTTTAGTAGCAACCAAGCACTAGTTTGTCTCAAGTTCATTGGAAAGCTTTCCTTTCAGAGCAGTTGTTCCTTACTGTGTTTAGCTTGAAACTTCTGTTTCAGAACTAAAGGAGGACTTCTGTTAACCAAGAGCTTGCCAGTTCAGAGCTTGCTACATCAGTTAAGCAGTAAAAGACAACATGTCTCCATACAAGCTTTCATTTACTCATATCCTTACACTATCACAGCTGCTCGCTCTAGCTGTACTGTCTGGACTGCAGAAACTGAACCAGGTCTGTCTCTGAGAAGTTGAGCTGTTTCTGCAGTTTGTGTGTTGCCTTTCTAAACACGTCATCAGCGTCTGATGGGCATCTGCAGCATCTTGAGGAAATACTGGATGGCTATATTCTGAATTTTTACTGCTTTTGTGGGTCAAGATATGACTTCAGGGCCAGTTGCATTATGAAAAATATGTAGCAAATCAACAGCATCCAAGAATTTAGATTTTAATCAACAAGGCTGCTTTCTGACCCGTAACTGTGATGCTGGGCCAGGTGTCCAGCAGCTATAAAGGAGCTTATTACCATGTTAATTTGCTATTATGAGATGGGAACTCATTCATTATATTGTGATGAAGCTCCCTTAGCATATGTTTTGCACATATTTAAGGTTATTCTGCTGCTCCCAAAAATTTGAACTTTTCACAAATACAGCCATAAATTTTGGTCTCTGTTAGTGAGCAGTGATTATGGCGGCTTTACTGGGCTACATAATTGACCAGTGTTAATTTGCTACACAGCTTTATTAAAAGTGAAACTCCAGACTTGCATGTGGTCATTCTTGCCTTTTCTTTAAGTCCTTGAAACCATGCTTTTGCATGGAAATCAACATTATGTCATTTTAGTCACAGAACATTTCCCTTCTGTAGGAAATTATGTCTTATGTCATTTGGAAGGTCATACTCTGCCAATCAAAAAAAAAAAAAAAAAGTCAAGTTATGTTATTCAAAGGCCAGAAACAGAAACAATTAGAGTAACAATTCTAACAAAATAATTTCTCTTTATAATCAAAGGCTGGATTACAGGGTTGCATAGTGTACATCTGTGGATTGCATAAAAGAACACAGGAACATGCTTACACACACAGTAATAGATTTTTCCCGGATGAAGAGGAGATGCATGCTGCATGTCCTAAATGAGAATTCACCCAATGCCAAAACCTGAAATTTTGTGGGAGACAGGAACATCAAATACATGGGAAAGGAAAGCATTTAATAATACTGCCCTGAGCATGAATTATTTGGGTGTGTAATGCATTGTATTTTGTATATAAACACAATGCTAATAAGATGAGTTTAATTGTAGTGCCGATAACACTCTGACATCCCTCCTAGACAGACTAACTCATTTCCCTGATGGATTACACAGCTAGCCCATATAGTTCAGCTTTCCACTGCGAGCAGCAGCCCACACCAGGTGTTTCAGAGGGAGTGAGAAAACCCTGCAATAATCTGATTTGGGAGTGTATTCTGATTCTTGTGGTAGTAGCGAGTGCATTTTAAAAATTCTTCCTCCTGCTGAGACTTGCTTGTTTATTTGATATAGAATGTAGGCAGTATTTTTTTTTTCTTTTTTTGTAAAGGATTTCTCTGTGGAAATGGATGAATGTTGCTGTAATAATTTTGTTTTGCAGCATCCTTTCCCTGAGAAATATACTGTACAAGCTTTGAAATTTTATAGTCTCGGGCATCATACATGCTTAGGATCCCTCATGTATCAAATACAGTTCACGGCAAAGCTAAAGAAGTCAGTGTCTTGTTGAAAGGCCCTTTATGTCTTGTCTTTTCTTTGTTCAACAGGGAACAAAGTTTGTCATCCTAAGACACCAGACCTTTGATGGGCTCAGGTAACCTCTGACAGTGCATACAGTGCTCACAAAGAGTCCCTGTCAGCCTTTGTAGAAGACTTTGAGACTTCAGTCAGCATTGACTTTCCAGAAGATGAGGAGTGTGTTGGGGAAGTGCTAGACTGTGGTTCTTCGGATCTATCGGTTCATGGAGGAACAGAAGACGCTCAGCATGTGGATGAAAAGATGACAGAAGCAGCAGCATCCCAGAAGTTGTGATCACACAGGCAGATGAGGTGGGTGATAGACAATACTTGATATAAAATTCCTTTTTATCTTATCTGATTTGTATTCTTGGCTGTGATCAGGAATACAGCTTGTTGTTTCTAATTAATTCTTTAATTTTGTTTTATTTATATTTTGAATTTAGCAAAATTCTATTTCATGTTAGAAACATTCTCCAAAGAACCCAAAATGCATTAAAAAGGCCATTTGCTTTAATCAGTGGGATTTTTAATCTTATTATATGCTCCTCAAAAATGAATATTTCTTTGTATTGTAGAGCACATATTTGCATAAATTAGTGTTATCCTTGGTTATTTTGCCAATCATAATTTATACACTTTTTAGTTTTATCATAAAATAAAATCTTGCCTCTGATATTCTGCGACCATTTTTAGTATCACAGCAAATTACCTTGGGAGGAACTATTACACAGTCAGTGAACTCTCTTTCTTGTGTTTTAAAAGAATTAGAACGTGTATCAAATACCCGGCTTCCCCTGATAAATCCAGTCTCTCTCTTTCACTTTCTCCTCTACGTCCATGTTTGCAGATTTTTGAAAACGGCCAATTTGTAAAAATCACATGCAAAATTCGCATGAAAAGTTCCTGGCCTCATTTAATTATTTTACGTGTTAAGATGATTTTCTCCTCATGAAGCTACTAGGTTTGTTTGTTTACGTATCTTTTCTACAGAAGGTTCCTTTCAAATATTGCATTTGGAGATGTTGACAAAACACTTGTCAAGAATTTCTTTGATGTAATATTGAAAGTACCTAGTCTTACAAGATACTACTAAATGGAGCTCTTGTCTCTGACAGATGAAGACCCTATGTCCAAATGAATTCCATAGGCTCTCCTTTTTGCTGCCATAACATTAAAATATAATGAAAAAATTTACTCTATTCACTCCGGTATTCCTCCATTCAGATAATTTCCCTTTCTGTTCTCAATAATCTTATGGGTCTTTGGGGCAAAAAGGAACTGTGCTGTTATTGACCAGTTCTCCGTACATTGTGGTACTGGGGGGAGAGAGAGCGTTTTGTGATTGACTTGCATTCCCAAGATACTTCTCTGAGGTTACCATCATGTACAAGTCTGCAGATTCTTATCTGAAGGATCATTTAAGTTTATGGGCCACTGAGAGCATTAGCTACAATATCTCCAATGATAAAGTTATTGCATTCTGGGCAGTTACCTTGTTTGACCAAGTCAGTGAAAGCTGATTGCTTTCCCTAGTATCTGATGGCAACTGAGCTGTGAATGAAAACTAGCAGTTAGTCTTTGTTTGAAAGGGATTGAGTTGGTGATGGCTGTTTAAGGAAAGCAACTGAAATAACAGATGAAGTTCTTAACATGTTGAATTCGGGGTTTTGCTAGTATCCAAATACAGTGAGAACACTTATCATGGTGGTTGGTGTAAGTCTTTTCATTAGTGCATTGACCAAAATAAAAAAAATAAATTAAAAGGTTATCCCTAAGGACACAGAAGCTTGTATTGCCTCGTGCTCCTGCAGATCACCTGAAGTCCTCCAGGGCTCCTGGTTGCTGTCAGATCTGTGGTTAGTAACAATGAGAAAAATGTTTGTAAATTATAAGAAGATGGAATCCCAGGGCAAATGATACTGGACCACTGCCAAAGACATATACTGCCTGACAGTTGCATTGCTTTCCCTTGCTTTTGGAAGCTGGCTATTCTTGTTTTCCAGAGACTTTATGTGGGAAGCGAAGGGCTGTCTAGCCTATGGCGGCTGTGTGGCTAACTGAGGAGCTTAATGTGTGGGTGCATGATGTAGTCAGAGACTGCGAAGTTCCATATCCAGCACTATTTGTTCCTCTTCATGCACACTGATAGGCAGCATCTTGCCGTCCAGTTCATCAGAAGTTTATGTTCAAGGTCTATTGCCCAATGATGATGGTATTTCCAGTCTTAAAAAAAAAAATAAAATTTTCACAGAAGTTATCCAAATTGTTATGTAGATATAAATGATAGCATCCATACCTAATAGAAATGGATATTTACTGCAACTTTCTTTTGTCTTTCAGAGCAACATGTCTGCTTGTAACGTGACTGTTTTCCTCATTTCAGACACAAAGCAGTATTTTTATAGATTCCTCTTCTATTGATTGTTAAGCATTTAGGTACTTAGTACATGTTAACTGTTACTGATATAGCATATATGTCATGAATTACACATGCAACTAGGTATCTCTAAAGAGGAAGTATCTCTGTGTGGGTGGTTAGTACAAAACATATGGGCACCAGAAATAGAGTGTCTGAGCCAGGAAATTATGTTATGTTGTATGTGTAGCACAGGGCTACAGCCTTTTGTGGGGTCATTTGCTTAAACTGTATTTTACATAACATAGGATGCCTATACATTTTCTTCTGTTCTAGCCATGATATAGCTGAGAAATTCGGCTACTTTTTTTTTTTTTTTTTTAAGGGGTTGCACATCTCTCAAGCTTCTCTTAGAATGGATTCAAATGCTAATGCTGACAATCTCTTTCTTCCTAAACCAGCCTGCAAAATAAATAAGTCTGGCATTGGTGTTAGATGTTAAAAGGGACTGGAGATCATGCTTTTATTTGGAAAAAATGGCTTACCTACTAGTGCAGCAATAAGAATTCTATGCTTAAAAAGGACTGTAGAGGGTAGATGATTTTCTGCTTCTGAAAATATTTGCTCTGCTCTTTGAATTGGACCTCCACCTTATCTTGGTCCTGCAAGTTTTCTGTGTTCAACCTTACAGTGCCTTAGGTTAGTTTCCCCAGCTGTTTGCATGACTCTTCCACTGAACATGGGGCAGAAAAAAATCGTTTCTAAGAATAGATTGCAGAAACAAAGCCTCAAAGAGGATGAAAAAGGAGTACATACCTGCTTGCCTGACATGTGGTATGGATATCCCCAAGCCGAGTTCTGCTAATCTTGTATCTGCGCAGGCTATAAAACTGATGAAGCAGCCAGGCGATTAGTGTGCATTGAACCCTGTACTACTGCAGTTGCATACTCTGTGGCACCTAATCTAGGTGGTTTAAATCTAGTTGGGATATGTCAGTTGAAGACAAGTTGTTGGTGGTGTAGATATGCCATAATAAAAAGGGGTGCAACCTGCAATTACTGATTTCTTATCAGTCTGATACTGAATACTGATTGCGGTAACTCATCTAGGAGCCCTAGTCATGGGTTAGCAGCCTGGTGTGCGGAGTACTGTACATCCAAAACGGGTGATTATGGCCCTAGAAAGCATGCAGTCTAAATATGAATTAAAATACTGATACAGGCAGTAGAAAATAATTTTGTTTATGTTGTCTCCCACAGTATTTAAAGACTGAACAGTCCTTGATATCTTATCCCTTTGATTCCTATTATTCTGGAATTCTGTGGTTATACATATTTCAGTATCTTCTTTTCATGTCTCCCTAGGTCTTTATAACTGTTGGACAAGGTAGTATCTGAGGTGCCTCATTCGGTGTGCATTAAATTTTGTAGGTTTCTCAAGGGGGGGGTGGTAATTAAATTACTTTTTCAAAGGAGTTATCCACCACACTAATAATTTTTGTGTAAGCTAATTAAGGTAGTTGTTTGTAGCTGAAAATGACTAAACAACAGTTCTATAATCTCAAAATTGCAATATGTTGTAATTCTTGCTGGATTTTGAGCAACTGTGACTTCTGGATGTGTCTAAGTGCTGACGTCTGAGAGTTGTAAATATCATATTTGCCTATATGGGGAGGAGGACACGGGGAGGACACAGTTCCTGTTATTGCACATTCTGCATGTTCGTGCTGTAACTATGCTTCCTGTTTTCTTATCAGCTGATGCTAGAGTGGAAACTTCATTTAAAGGGCATTGGATGGAGAAAAACAGCAATGATAGATATCTACAAGTTTTCGTTAGCTTTTTGAAGTCAAAGGTAATGTCACATGTGTCACCTGTATTGCAGAGGAGACTTTGCAGCACTTAGGAGCTCTTTAAGGAGGAAGGATCTTTTTCCCCATCTGTACATGAGGAAGTGGAGGCACGGGAAGGAAGGCAACCGGCCTGTGAAGTTCTGCCAGTGGCAGAACAAGCATTAAACATTGCAGCCTTGATCCAATGTGTTATCCGTTAGACCCCTCTGCATAAGTCCTCAGCTCTGTTTGACAGTTGGATATTTGCTATTATAAAGCCAAGTGGGTATGTATGACACCACAGCCCAGCATACGTGTTTGGGCAGAAGATAAAATTCTCTACTGGAACAGGGTCATTGGTACAAAAACATGAGAGGAATCTGCTCCGCAGAGCTGAAGCCAAGCTCAGGAGGAGTGTTTTAAGGACTCCCAAGTGTGGAACTGAATAGTTCTTTGCCATTTCCACTGGGGCTTAGTGGATCAGAGCTACCTCAGATGGCGTTTAAACATGGCATTCAGGTGTCCCTTCCGAGGAAAGTAAGAGTGCTTACCCAGCCCTAACATAAGTGTTTTCCACTGAGATGAAGTCAGAGTCTCTCCTCTCTGGTGCAGGGAATGGGTAGCCTTTCTGAGACCTCTCTTTGTCTCAAGGGGCAAGATCTGTGTAGTGAGGAGGAAGAGGAGAAGGGAATAGAACAAGTTTCAGTCCTGCAGCTCAAATATGTGCATGCCTGCTAAAATTTTTCCTTCTAATGGAGTTCAGCTTTTTTTTTTTTTTTTTTTATACTGTTGGATCAATGAAATGCTCCTAAAATAAGCTCCAATGGTTGTTTTTTATTACAGCCTTAAGGAACAATTTAATTTTGCCTTGGAAATGCATCTGATATGACCATTTGCTCCTGGGATCACCAATAAGATTTTTACCTTCCATTCTGCAAATGACTCCTCAACTGTGGTGACTGGCAACTGCAGGTATACTGTGTGCACATCCTAGAGGAGCAGGAAACAGGGTAGCTGACCCAGGCAGAACTGATGAGAACAGAATTGCTAGCAAAACTGCAGGCTTTAGATTAGACTTCGTTACAGCATTTGTTAATGAGTCTATATTTTGGGAGGTAGTTGGAAAAAGGGTGTCCAGGTTAAAAATGTTTTGAGAACTACTGTTTAGTGTGACACACTCCTTAGGCTTTGAAAAACTCTGTGCTCAGTTTCAGTATGAAAAGGGAAATTTTTGAATGACAGAAAGGAATATCCTGTCCAAACTGAATCAAAAGCATAGGAAGTGGAGCAAAATATACCTCCACTGATCTCCCATACAACTGGATACACGTGCACTGAGGGATGTTGGCACCTGAAGAAATGTGACACACAAAAGTGGAACATTTTGTGTCCCCTAAGCAAGTGTATGGGGTGCCCTTTCCTTGCTGTTCACTCTCTTATCTTCTCTTTAAGGTTATGCCTGAACTCAAACTGCTGCATGGGCCGGATGTGTAACTCTCTCTTCCCTAATGATGGCTATTAGGGCCTGTTTAAATTCTGTTTGCACTTTTTGCTCTGATTATTCTCCATCCCAACACAAACGCGCCATTCTGCTCACTCCTCTGGTGTACCTATTTTACTGTTCTCTGAGTGAGCGCTGCTAATGCTGAAACTTGTGCTCTGTGCCCACGGCCTTGGCACTGTTTCTGCTCTTTTGTGGTGAGATAATAAGTAAAACTGGTGGGGAGGGGAACCAACTGCATTAGTTCTGGAAAAGCATTGAGGGGACTTGCTAGTATAATGATGAGTTATGACTGAGAACAAGGGCAGCCTCCTGCTCCCAGATCCACCTTCTGTAGCTTTACTTCTCATACAAAATAGACCCACAATGTTTCTTTTTGGACTGACTTTTTCTAAAGGAGCAAAGGAAGCTTTGGTGCACAGTGCCTGTGGAAGTTCTCTGGCGGGTGAGAGTCTAACTGCTTTGCAGATGCTGATCTTATGCATTGTCTTGCTCCCCAAATCTAGAAAGGCCAAGAGGCCTTTCATCCAGGCCACTCCATTTGCAGGAAAATAGTGTATAATCTCCATTTTGGGGAATGCCTTTTCAGTATTCAAGGTATTGCTCCTAGTTACATTCCTAGAAGACTAACTTTTCTTGTGTATAAGATTTCACTATCAGCACTGAGTTGGTTTTATTAAAATTAGCCGTTTCCATTGAATTAAAATGCTATAATGAATTAAAAATTAATAGTTTTACTTGACATATTCTCCTACATTTCAGTTACTTGAAACTGAGCCCCATGAAACTGATTTCTGATTTTCTGATTCTGTTTCAGTTAAATGTATTTATCTTGCTGATGTATGTGGTATGGATTACCATACCGTATTTTAACATGCTCTAACAACATATCAGCAGATATGTAAAAAGTGAGTTACTAACGTAAATGTCTGCTATCATGCTGCTTTGTAAAAACCATTCTTAATTTAATCCATGCACTAAGTGTGCTTTCCAGTTACAAAAATTTATGATAAGTATCAGGCAGAAGTGAAACCGTGATACAGAATTGTGACTGATGTAAAACAGACACACGAAATGAGTAGCATTAGGACACTTGCTTTGAAGTTTGTTAAAACCAGTAAAGTGATATCCACTTTAAGTGAAACCTGCTGTTACAGATACCTACTGGATTTTGGGAACATTTCACTTTTGAACTTACTCCTTGCACTCTCCTTTGCCATTTGCTATGGTGTTTTTTTTTGTTGTTTTTTTTTTAATGTAGCAGGAAAGGTTAAAATAGCTGACCTACTCAAAAACTATATTATCTTTGCTCATAGATAGTACCATATAGTCAATATCTGCAAAAAAAAACATTTGTTCAAATACCTTTTAGAAATTAGCTTGATATAACTGTGTGAGATTGAAACAAATAGCAGTTTACTTCTATTCAGTAGTTCCATTGCTAAATATGAACAATGGAAGAAATAGTCATTTATAAAAGAGAGTTTTGAGAATGACAAAGCAACCAATTGGGTTGGTCACTCTGAATAAACTTTTAGTGTCCTATTGACATTGCTGGCAATAATTTGAACCCTAGGGATGGGTTGCAGGCAGCGTGAACCGTACCAGTTAAATGGGCAGGTGGAAGGAGACAGGTGTCTCTTTCAATTCATGCCCATTTATTCTATGGAGAATAGGCAAAGTCCTGGTTTCCTGAGCACAGCCAAGATTCAGCTGCGAGAAACAGTTCAGCATTCCAAGATCTAACATAAATATGTATATATTTATCACGTGGCTATATATTGCATGAAGACTTACTCCTACTTGACTGTTAACAGTGATGCATGAAGTAGGGCTGTGAATTATAGCACTGTCATTAAACAGAATTCTCTTCTAACATTGCCATTGTGTTTATACATATATTCTGGATAGAGAATTATTCATTTTTAACAAAATAGAACATACTAGAATTCTCCCTTAATCATATGAAAGAAATAATGTGGTCATGTGAAATGGGCTGAAAAAGCTCGTTTCTGGAGAGGTCAAAGTGGGCCATGCTCTTCGTGATTTGTTATTACCTAGACAGTATGTGCACACTGATGCTCTAACAGGACTGACTATTAGGCTGTTGCTCGCATGTAAAATGACAAGAAAAAACTCAGGCTGATGGCTTTGTTCTGGTTCATAAAAAGGACTGCTTTAATGATGTGTGGTGTTTGAGTGAAGTGTGTTAATCGTGTTCTGTGTGTGTCTTGATAAGCTAATAACATACTTCTGTCTGTCATAAACTTTGGAGCTGTATATTCTGGGGATAGCTTGCTGTCCAGGGTTTCTCTTGGAACGTTTTTTTTAATATTGATTTCATAATCTGAACGGAGTATTTTTAAGCAAGAGTTACAAACCCTGTTGCTTCTGGTGGGACCATGTGAAAGGGATTTCAATGGGTGGAGCATTTTCTGTTTGCCCGTAAAGTGGTGCCTGTGTCTTGTGATTCTGTGGGCATTTGGCAGTTACAGGAATTAGCACCTCCTGCTTCAGCTAATGTACAGAAGCAGCTTGGTGGCCTGCAGTCTGGGTTATTATTCTCTTGACAATTTACCACATTAGCCGTGATTTCTAGATAGGTATTTCTGTGGCATCAATCAGAACAGCAGCTGTCATGAGTAAAAATGAGAACAAAACAAAACAAAAGCAGTAGAAAGGTTAGATGAATACTACAAAATTGCAATCAAATTCCCCTTGGATTTTCTCTTAAACTTAAAAATGCATCTGCTTCAGCTGTGCTTACAAACACTTGAAAATTCTGTTGCCAAAACTGCAAGCTGGGATTGAATGTGCTCCTCCGTACTTGAATATTTGGGCTAGCATTAGCTCTACTCTGAATGGGATGCTTGACACAGGAGGGTCAGAGTCTGCAAGGCTCCTCACCTCACTCCTGGCATGGAAGCAATTAAACAAACCAGGAAAATGTCATCCCTCACAGTTAAAACTATACCTGCACACACTAACTGTGATGGTATAAAGGTAAAAAAGAATTAAATAGAAATTCAGCTTAATTGTCCAAGGAATCATGAATCAATCAAGTACATTCACTTTTGTCCTAAGAGCAGCAGATTTAACGTTGCTAGATATATCTCATATTTTTTGGCAGCTTTGATTCCCTCTTGTTGAGAGTTTTTCACAGCTCTCATGACTTTTTCCCTTGTTTCTTTCAGTCAGGAGGAATGTTCGTACAAACCCAGTGCTGTGTAACGTATGTGGCTATTGCACACGTACATGTTTTGAAGCAAAAACATGTAGTTAGCCATGTATAAACAAGTCGGAGAAAAGTAATTTGCAAAACAAATTAATTTAGAAAAAGTAAATTTAGAGAAACTGTGTCCAGTTAATTGTGTGAGTAGAGAAAGAGATTGAATTTCTTGAGTTATAAATTTACTATGTATAATCTTGTTCATCCCAGTAGACAGTGTGATTGTAACCGTCTTCTGTGTAGTGGCTTGTGTGTGTTCCCTTCTACCACACTGTGATCTAGTCCAGGGAATCGGGGACAGGTGACTTGGGAATAAGCAAAGTCCAAATTAGTGCTGCAACTCAAATCCCTTTCTGTGTAGTGATGTTTGTTTTTTGAGGATAACTGGCTGGAAGGACACAGGCAAATCATAACTGACAGACTGGAAGATAGTTTGTTGTGCTCTGACTGGCAGGGAATTTGATCAGTCTCTGACAAGAACAGCACCCCTTTCAGTTTGCTTTAGATCACACATTTCTCTTCAGAGCCCATTGTCACAAAGCTGCTCAATAACTTTTTCAAGAGGACGCGGAGAGCGGCAGCAGGGACAAATGCAGCCATCCATTTTTACTATTGTTTTGTTGAAAAGCCTGCCTTAAAACTCTACATTTCTTCCATGCAAGAATGGGGATTTTGGGCCACTTCTGGTTCAGCTGCTTTGTCTTGTGAAAGTCAAAAGTAGGGATGAAGTTGGCCTTGTCTCTTCCCCTGAAAACTTGCTTCCTGGATTTCACCCTGAGCATTGTCTACCAAACAAACATAACGCAGTTGGTGGTGAAACTGGAAATGGATATTCAGGTTGTATAAAACCTCTCTTCCCCTGTGCACTGTTCTTTCTCTGGAGACTTCCTTGGACTCTTCCAGCTTATGCACATAGGTTAAAGATTTCCACAGATAGCTAGGAGATCAGGGTAGAAATGCTACTGCCATTGTCTGTTAACTGCTTTTGTATTTTCCATTGTTGTCTGTAGTTCAATTAAAAAAAAAAATTAACTGTAGCTTTAGAGAGAGGTTAGCTAGAATTGATGGTTAGATGAACTTGTTCTTTTGTTTTCAACAGGCAATTCAGTGGTAAGGAGAAAATAGACACTGCGTCCTGATGGGACATTTTTTACAAAATGGCAACTGTGGTGTCCTCAGAAGCTGTGCTTTAGAGTACTATTTCAAGTGACTTAAGCAGAGCTACTGTAGAGAGGTGACTGTGCACAGGGTTCATGTTTGGTTGATTAACCAAACCAGTACAAGCCGTATCTATCAGGATTAGTTCCCTGGAGTGGCACCAGGAAACTTTCCGTAACGTGGCTTTACTCTGAAGACAGACCATGTGGGGAAGACAAGGGCTGCTGAAATACAGAATACACATTCACGAGTGCAAAATGAGGATGACGCTGCAGTAGTACTGGATTTGTGTTCACTTCTTTTACCTGGAGATCATTTTTGAAGAAGAATAGGCATCTTGCTATGCAGAATAGTTACCATATACCTGTTTTGCTGGGTTATGGCAAAAGTACCTGAAAAATGTAGTAATTCACTGATAGCATTATAAGATACAAGAGATTTAATTGCCTTGTTTTACAGATGGGAAACTAGAGCCTCAGGAGAATCAAGTCAAATATTGACACAGGCCTGGGATCTGATTTTCCACCCCCCCTCCCCCCGAGAATTCAGAGCATTGCACAACGCTTCATAGTCTCAAAGACCAACTCCCATTGCCTGCTCCAGCTTAAGGCATGTGCTTGGATCACTTGGAAACAAGAGAGGCACAATATGAAGAGTTTGGATTAGGTGCCTTGTTGATTATTACAGTGGAGTCTCATTTTGCTACTTTTGTATTTTTGTTGCAATTTTGTAGGTTTTTTTGAGTACATCGGTTTAAAGAATTAAGTAACGTGTACTATTTTTGCTCGGTACTGTACCCAGTATTGGACAGTAGGCACTCCACATGTCCTGGGTGAGACTGCCCGCTTTGAATATGGAGCTTAGCTGCAATCTTTACTGCAGTCTTTACTGTCAGTTTTGCTTCCAGTTGAGCTAAAACCCACAGAAGTCTGAATCATTTTTGCTTGACTCATTCTTGCCCTATATCCTCCAGTCTTGTCTGGCTTCAGGCTTGTCTCCTGCCATCTTGTTGTCCCTTTCTTTTTCTCCTCATATAGCTATTTCTGGGTTACAGGCGTGTTCCCCCTGCTCCCCCAACTATATTTTAGTAGCAGTTTCCTTGTCCAGTTCCTCTTACTGTCTAAATTCCAGTCCCTCCTTCTTTTTCTTTTTTCCTGCTCTTCATGTTCTCACCCAGAGAGAATCTTCCTTTCGTCTTGGCCCCTCAGCAGATCTCTCCTTACTGTCTTCTCTGGTCTACAGTCATCTCACTCAGCCTATGTTCTCCTCTCCCTTCAGAGAACAGACCCTTGCAGCAGAAGTGTACATGCAAAGGAGCTTTTACCTTCTCATTTACTATAATTTTAAATTTGGGGATTCTGAACACCTGAACCATGAAATCGGTGTTATTAGACAAATGCTGAAAAATTTAAGTCTGGCTGTGATGAATTGCCCAATGTGTGAGAAAGAAAATCAGATTTGTCCCTAAGGGAGTTCCTTCCCTCCAAGATGACCAGCTGAGGTGAAATGCAGATTTCTTTTTTTAAGCTTTGGCTTTTATTCCTGTGCTGGATTTCCTTTTTTTCTTTCTTTTTTCCTACCAAAAGTCAAAAGCTCATAACTTTTTTTTCAAGAAACACCCTCTCTTTGCTGGTTTCTTGTCCTAAAAATGTGGTTTGTGTTTTTCTGTTTCTTCGCTGTCCAGACCACGTTCTTGGTTTTGGGGAAATAGATTGATCTGGCAGTGTAATACATATTGACTAATTTTTCTGGCATCTCTATGATCATGATTTCCTAATGTTATCATTGAATTATTGTCAGTGCCAGAAATTTGAAGGCAACTTGTTCTTCAAAGTGTTCTACATGCACAAAATATTTTTTTCTTTTTATAATCTCTAAAGCTCTCATTACTCTTAAAATGGATTTGACAGTATGCAAGGATGTATATAAAAGACCTTTGCTTTTGCTTATCTGTTCCTCAGCATTTCTTGTATGTGTTGTTTGGGATTTTGATCCCCAAAGATTAGGTTGGATTAATATTTTGTTTTCCTTTCAACCATGTAAATATAGAGTGGCAAAAATGAAACAAAATCCTCGTTCCTATTAAAATACAGCAGGATTTAATAGCATCTTAGAAAATAACCTTAAGATTTTTTTTTTCCGCAAAAGGTTAACTAAATATGGCCCCAGCTCTGCAAAGAATTTACTCGTGTTTAGTTTTTACATACCGTGCATTGACTTTCAATGGCATACTGCATAAAATAAAGTTTCAATGAGTCTTTCAATATCATGGTCTAAATGACTGCCAAACATGATGCTCTATATCATTACGCTAAAAAGAGTTTTGCCAGAGAAAGTGCTCTCATGCCTCTGGTTGTACGGCTACTTTCACTTATAAATCTTTTTTTGAGGTCAGCAGATGACACCTCCTTTATGTTTTGCCTGCGGGAAAGTTGGCAGCTCTTTCTCTATTACTTGTTTTACTGAATTTTCACCAAAATATTATACTTTGAGTAAAAAACAAAAAGACCCATCTATCTTTATGTAAGACATTTTTCTGGAATTCTCTGATAAGGGAAAAGTTACCAGCTAGTAGTTTATCAACAGAATCTTATTTATTAAGTAGGTAATTAAGATTACAGCATGCACCCCAATATTGGGATTAAAAAGGAAGAAAATGTATGGAAAGAAATATTGATAATGAGGTTTCTATTCCCCCACAATTTAAAAAGAAAAATGTAAGATTAAGAAAGCATTGAAGACTGTCTTTTTTAATGGTCCTTTTCTGGCTCTTGACGAATGTGAGTAACTTTTAAAAAATTTCAGTTCTGTATCATAAAAGTATAATTGTCACCAGATGCATCAGATATAAATAGATCTGAAAAATGCCAAAGTTGGCATAGACCACTGAATTAACAAATAAGTTCACTGTATATTTACATTTAGCCAAAATGCTGTTGTAAAATTTACTTCAAAATGCAGTAAAACTTTCCTTCAAAAAGAACTTTTCATTTGTCAGATTTTGATGGCAAAGCAGTAAACTAGTCGGATTGCTTAAATGCAAGTCAGGAAGCAAGCAGACAGCGCAGAATACCAGAGCCACAACTGAATCTCTTGGTTCTCTTGGGTTAACCTTCCTTGTCTGAACAGTGAGAAAACAGATACAAATACGTATACAGGTATTTTGGCACATGCAAAGGAGTAGAGGTGTCTTCAACAATGTGAACAGACATTGCTATTGCCAGGGATTCACTTTTTGTCCCTGTCCACTATGGCTCTCTTCTTCCATTCTTATGGGACAAAACAGCAGAATGAACGGAGCTGGCTACTGGAGCATTGCCCATCGCAATGCTGTGTGCGAGGAGGCGCCTCTCCTCTCGAGAGGCAATCGATAGAGAGATGCACAAAACCGCAAATGAAGCAGGAAGCTCCCCTGGCCTCTGGAACCAGAAGATGTAATGAAGTGATCGGGAGTGTGGTTTCACAACAGTTTAAGCCAATCTATACGAGGGTATCGTGGTCCTCCACCCTCAAATACCCATTCTCATCCTCTAACTGGGACTGGCACTGGTGCTCTGACCAGCAGTGAGCTGATTGCAGGAGGTAAACTGATGGCAAACTAAATTCAAAAAAATGAAATGAGTAGTTTTTGAGTTGCTCGTAACATTACAACGGTTGGTATTATTCTATTGTAGAAAACTACTAGCGTTCTGTTTCTCTGCATTAACACGTGCATAACTATGGATTCTTTGTCGGTTAGGCAGATGTGAAATGATGTGAGTCAGTGCCACGAGGGCTTTGCTTCCTTTGTAAGCATCTGGGATGCTTCTAACACGTTGAGCCAGGTGGGAAGCGGGGTGTGGTAAGCTCTGGGTCACGTGGTCAGGGGGTAGCTGGAAACAGCTTCATCAGAAGGTGGCAATCTTCATGGGACTCCTTGCAGCACGAGGCCTCGTGCAATCACACCTGCCTGAGGCCATGCCTGCACGTATTGCCTGGGAAGACACTTCACAAAGGTGTAAAATAGGTGGCCAGGTGCCTATTCTTAGCCAGTACAAAATCCAGGAGAGAAGAGCCAGCGTCTTGCTCTGTTTTGCAAGAAGTTCCAGGATCGGTCTCAGTCCAGAGCCCTGAACTCTCTTCAGAAATTAGCCGTAGCTGAGCTTTCTGCCACAGAACTGAGCAGGAATCACCGCTGTACAACATGGGGTTTGAGTGAGGGAGCAGTGATGTCCCCGTTTCCTTATCAATTAATATTCTGTGCTATGAATATTTGCAGAGCTGTGCAAGACTTTCTGAATATCTAAAAAGTCCTAAAGTGTCTTTTTTTTTTCTTCTCCAACAGATTGCAGTATTTCACTTTCCCAGCTGGTTAGCGGCTGTTACATTTTTCTCTTGCTTTTTATTGTTTCTCGTTAAGAAATAAGCACATTTTAAGGTTGCCGTCAGTAATGAGCTAGCTTTACATTGATGTGGCAATGCATGAGGGGAGTTGAGGGAGCGAATTTATTTGAAACTCCTTTAATGTTACACTGAGTAACATGGACTCGCTCGTGCTCCATGCTCTCTTTCTTTTTTCTTTTTTTTTTTTTTTAAGTGATACTTGGGTTCCAGTGGTTGTCTGAGTTTAGAGAAAATATGTTAAAAAAAAAAAATAGCCATTTCTTTGCTTCACATACTGTATATGTAAGCCAAGGTACCTTTCATTAAGGAATATCCATTTATGAAAAGAACCTGAGGGCTTATTGCATAGAGAACAACTTTAGAAAAACATATTGTACTATAAATTCACATTTCTGTCTTGATCCAAATTAATTTTCAAGTGTAGACAAGCCTTTAGAGTTACTAAACTCTGTGTTTATAAAGTAGCTATGGCATCTGTGAGAAAATAACACATTTAGAGACAGATGATCTTTTTCAAAGAAGCCTAGCCACATTTTTCTATTTTTGACTTAAAAAAACCCACCACCAGCAACAAAAAACCCTCTTTGTGTGCCTGACCGGACAATATTTAAAAATAGTGAAGTGATAGTGGCATTTCAAAAATGAGAAGCCTTTTTATTTGTGCTGTAGCAATGAAGACTCTCTACCTCCCCCAAATTATTCTCCAAGTTTATACAGCTGTTTTTTTAAAGACTCAAAATAAATATATTTAATTCTAATCTAGCAGTGTATGTTTGAACCTTGATTTATGAAATCAGATGAAGTAGAAATACCTGCTGGTAGTGACAGAGCCACTTCGAACAACTGATGTTATTTAAAAAAAAAAAAAAAAGTACAAGAAAAACAAAGATTCAAAATAATTTACAATGTAAGCCTGGGTTTGCTTTCCCCACAGTGCAACTCTGAATAAATATGATTGGAGGCAAAATGGCTGGAGAGGACTTTTGCACAAGTTTTTGATACCAGGCACAATTGGGCTTCTAATAGCCTAAGGGATAGCTGTACTTGAAAGTTAATTTGGATTAATGCAGAGTCTGAATTTGAAGTAAGATAGATATTTCTGAATAACTGTATTCTTATTCCAGAATAAAAGTGTCCACATGTGAAGTTATTCAAAAACAGCTATTTCAGAATAATCTATTTGTATCCAAGCCCTAAATCTCTGCCTGTAGGCTACTAATGGAGAAACAAAGAATGGTTATCAGCTAACAGGATCTCTCACGAAATCTCTTCCAAAACCTGCAAAAAACCTTCCCAAAATGTAACAGTTTAACTGTGTATATCCTGATTTTACTTCTACTCAACTGAAAGGAAATCTTTCTGATTAGCCCATAGACCTTAAATGGTAATTTTAATGTTCTCATCATTTTGTTAGGCTTCATTTAAAAACAAGTCTTTCATTTTAAAATCTTGTTTACAATATTTGTTCCTAAGCATTTTTGGTTTTAGAGTAAAAATGCAAAAGTCCAGTCAGGAAGAGAAAGGACTAACTATACTCCATTGATATCAATGGGCAAAGGTTTTGCAGTTAAGCTCTAGAGAGAAACTTGGGCATTTCCCCATCCTTGTGTTTTACGCTCGCATATGAATCCCCAAACACAGGAGATTTGCTTCGGGTTTGCAGATGGAGACTCGCCATCTCTGCCGGTCGTAGGACTTGGGGACTGTGAGCTGCTTCGTGTCCTTGCTTTGCAGACCTGACTTGTGGAAGGGCCAAGCTGCCCGTGCTTGGTACCGGTTATAGAAAACTCATGTGCAACTTGAGTCCTTACATCACTGCTGAATGTGATGCCTCCTACTTGTAGCAATAGGATTGACAAGATCAAACTTTGTGTTTCACAAGTTTCTTCTTTCTGTTTGCATATATTTAAAAATCTTAGTATAGCATGTATCTTGTATTCTAGGATAGGTCTGCATAACCTGAGATTAAACCACAAATTTCCAGCTTCTGTGCAGAAATGGTTGATAGCATTCGTGGATATAAGTGTAGCAAGATATTTGATTACCACAGTTATTCAACTTATTTGCACTGGAAAAATATAGATACTGTACAGCATCAGGTTTCAGAAATAAAAACCAGGATAACTTGTGTGCCTCCACTCAGAATAAACACCAGAAGGATTTAGATGGTACATTGTAACATAGCCATTACAACTAGCCATTAGAGTACTGATACTGCACTTCTGCCTGATGGAGATATATTACTGCAATATCCAAATACCTGAATATGTATTTAGACAGGTAGCATATTGCACAGGCAGGCAATGATGCATCCATGTGGAGGCCCTTGAAATCAAACCACCTCTGGAAGGATTTAGCTATCTGCTTCCATCCTCTGAGTTACAGGATCTCAGTCTTTTATTTTGATATGAAGTTGGGTTGAGACTGGGATTCATACCCAGTCATTGGTTGTGTCTTGCAACTATAACACCTGCTTTTCAGCTGTGGTGTCTGGTGGTGTGTATGCCAGATTTATTACCCATATAGCTTCTCTTTCTTTTTTTTAGAAAATATATTAAAAATGTGCTTTATAAATTGCTAATAAATGGAATATTTTGTATACATCCTGGGCTATTATCCTCCAGTCCTGCCAAAATTTAGGGTATATTCTGAAAGCATTAGGATGGCAGCATCATTGCCTTGAATTCTGTCTACTTCTTTTACTAAAATAATGGCTGAAAAATGCATTACAATGCACAGAATAATTCCAAAAGCATGTGTAGTTGCTGTGGTTGTATTTGTGATACCTGAGAGTTAGCATGTTCTGAAATATAAGACTGCAAAGTAGGACTATTGCAGCACACAATTCCCTGAGTGTATCTGTGAACTGATTCTATAGTGGAAATAAGTTTCTTTATGTCAGCCTAAAGTTTTAATACTTGCCCTTTTTAAGATTCTATCAGTATCATAAGATTAGGTTGTTTATCTAGGGTAGAGTATGATAGTTATTTTTGCTTTGCTGAGAGCCAATTATATAGGTTGGTTCCAGTCCCTCGCTAAATAGCTTTTTCTTTTGGCATTAATTTTAATGTTTAAGTAGCATGTGCATTTTCTTAAGGCTGCATAAAGATATGTATAAGTAGAAGGCTACTTTGGTTGGGAAGATCCAATGCTCAGTGAAGCCTTTCGCATATATAGAATACTGAATATCTAAACCATTATTTAGCATCAGAATCAGTTATGGTTGTCTGACTGATGGACAATCTTTTCCTGACCCAGTCTCTTTGCAAGTGACCTATACTGTCTAGACAGTTGCATATTATTTATACATTCATTTCAGATTTATAGTTCTTTTAGCTAAAGTTGAGGGTGTTAGTTTGCCAATGACTTCATATCCATATTACTACTTGAAACAGGCTGGAACAAAAACAGGCACTTAAGAAGAAGAAGAAAAAGAGCTACAGTCTCTTTCCATCCTTATCCATTGTTTGCTGGTTCACCCTTTCCCACCCTGTTTCTTCCCCTCCCTCCCTCCTGCCTTCCTCCCTCTCCTCAAACAAACAAACAAAAACACACATAAGATCATATAAAATGTACTAATTTCAAGGAACTGAGATCAATTCTGGTTGATCCCATTGGTTGATTGGGGAATTGCTAAACCAATATTTGTATCCAATTTTCAAGTCTAAAATGTCACAACTAAAACAAAAGAATTGCTCTATGGAACTATTTCCTGCAGGGTGGAAGGGAGCCATGTTAAAGCAGGTCTGGATGTGCTGTGTATGATGGAGAGTCCAACAAAGGCAACCTGCAGGAGTCCTTCTTAACGTACAAATTTCTCGTCAGAATCTGGATCTTGCCTCCTTTGGGAGTGAGGAAAAAAGCATGAAATGATGCAGTGCTGCCGCAGCTAACTGCACTTCTCGAGACTTACAGCTGCTAGCAGTCTTTGCAACTGCACAGTTATGTGTCCGTTATTTTGAAGGTTATGAGGAGACAACATATGAAATTCACATCTACTTTTAAACTGTTCACACAGTCGTATATCAAAGGTTTGTCAGCTCTGCTCTTTTAGGTAAAATGGTCTCTTTAGTTTTTGTTTGTAGGCATATAGAAATAGAAGCGCATATACACATGTATGCCTGGCAACAGAGAGATTATCAGAGCATGTCAGAAAATATATACTGGTTTGTTATGAGCTGAAGGTTGTGCCAACAAGACTAGAGCTGGAGGGAGCAATAAATCCTCACCATCTCCTCTTCTTTTGCAAATAGCTGATGTTTTAGAAAGGGCTTTAGGAATTGGAGAATATTTATCTTTCAGGTTGAGCCTGTTGCTTCTGTAAAGACGGGTGCTCAAGTTACCTCACAGTATGTTAATTTTGTTTTGTTTTACACTGTGCCTTTACTTAGGGATATTAGGCTGAGGAATCCCATCCTGGAAGGACAGTTTCTCTGGTTTCAGGACTGCTAAATTGGGCTGGTTAGCAGGGCTGGGGACGGGTGTCTTGCTTCCACTGGTCAGTTCAGCAGTCTCTAATGTGATCCCAACGTCTTTTTATCCGTGAATAATCGTGGTAACAGCTATAAAGGCATTGTTATCAAATGGCGCTGACAAACAAGAAGGAAAAGGCAGGAAGAGACATATGACAGATTCTAAAAGTCAAAGGCAAGAAATCAAAGAAATGGTCAAAAAGGCATTTTCGGTTACTGCACACAATTCATCGAGTCTTATAACTGCGCACAACTCAGAGTCTTACAACTCAGGTAGTGTCCTACTTGAGAATATCCAAAGATTTTCTCTTACAAATACCTTGATTTTTTTGTCTCTCATGAAAAGAGTTCCTTTTAATTCCTGACAATTTCACCTAGAGCTTCATCCTTAACTCTGACCTTTGCAGAGAATATAAGCAGATTACTGAATTTAAAAGCATGCTCATTGTGATGTTGCTTAATCTCACTGAGATCACAGTTGACATTATAGAGTAGCGGAAGGTACGCAAAAAATTAGAGACCAGTAAAATTAATGCTATATACAGGCTATCTATATTCTAAAATTGAAAATGAGTAAGGAATTATTAAATTAACAACTCATTGAAAAATATTCTTAAATTTTAAAATTGTAATGCTAAAACCCACACATTTTCTAGGTAGTAGGAAAAAAACATTTGGACGTTTTCAGTGCTTGTTACTTTGAGTCCCAGAATCTTTCTGTTTAGCTAATACAGTATAAGATTAATTCTCTCACAGCACATTGCCTGGAGTTCAGTGCACATGTTTACTGATGTGTACAGCTCTCCAATAAGTTTAGTGCTTCTTTCACCCACTGTTAGGAAGTA
Organism: Apteryx mantelli; assembly: GCF_036417845.1. NCBI lineage: Eukaryota > Metazoa > Chordata > Aves > Apterygiformes > Apterygidae > Apteryx > Apteryx mantelli. The sequence continues at coordinate 19,724,234 of NC_089987.1, read as the reverse complement.
TATTTAAAAGAAATTGCCTTTTATAGATTTAAATTACAAAAGTACTGATATCATGCAAAAAGCAGTTCAACTCATGCAAGCATACAAATGTGTAAATCTTAGGGAAAAAGATACCCAGGGCTAATATGAATGTAAATAGGATTAGCTGCTTGCATTAGTGTCTGAAATACAATTTAAAATGCTTACTGCCTGGTTATTCATATATATATTTATATATGCGTGTGTGTATATACATATATGTATGTGTGTGTATTTTTTTCCCCAAAATATACATCTGACTCGCACTTGGATGTAGCACTAAATACTGTTTGTTTGTTTTATTTTTTTTTCTAAACAGGAAAGCTTATAAAGATATTACTTAATGACAACTGTGCTAGTGATGGGATCTAACACTTTTTTAGATATAGAAGATTTATATTGGTTGGTATATAAAATATTAACACAAAGTGAGGACAGATTTCCATCCTTCCCATATCCACCCAAATGCAATAGTAATTTTAGACCTAGTCTTCTCACTGAATCATGAACAATGACAGCCACCAGTTTCTCTATAAGCCCCTGAAAAGAACTCAGTTAATGGTACCAGTAAAGCTGCATAAATCAATGTACAAGTCATTTCATTAGAGATTTCAGTCCTCTATGTTGTGGCTTCTGCAGCAAAGCAAGTCCTTTAAGCAGCCTTAGTGGTAGTATAGGGAATTTAGTTTTGTTGTTACTTACGTTAAACTGATAGAAGTATGTGGGTTGTAAGAAGCCTAAAAATCTGTTATCTGACATACTCTTGAACTTGGAATAGGGCAACTTTTATGATTCTCAAAACGTTTCATCTTTTTGCTGTTGCTGCTTGCCAATAGAAACAGTAATTCTTTTTCTAGACATAAACCTATATTCTTATAAATTGTTTGGCTTAGGTCTCAGCTAAAGAGTGATGTAATTTTCCCTCCTATATGTAGCAAATACAGTGGTATAATGACTTAATAATTGTGCATGAGTTTGTATAGAGGAAAGAGTCCTAATTAAGGTATCTGGATGCCCTGTCAAATTGGGCAAACAGTTGTCAAACGACACACCATTAATGTAGCTGGAACATGATCTCAGAGTAATAATTGCACAAGTAGAAATGTTTGTATTTTTAAAACATCACCTTCAAAGAACTGGGGAGCCATTGTATAGAGAGGCCAGCAAAGAGCAATGCTACGGTTTCAAGTTTTATAATCCCCTTATTGATATAAGCTGTGTATGGGTTATGGGAAATCGAAATTAATTATATATAGTAAGTAGAATTTGGCAAAAAAATTAATCCCCCAAATTTTCAGCTGGACCTTGTGAATTTATCATTCAGTCACCTTTTACTTTAACATTTTAAAGTAAAATATTTTGATTTTTTTGTTTGGTAATAACATTTTTCATTTAGAAAGGTTTTTTTTATTTATATATAAAATAACTTCCCAAATGTTCAGTCCTCAAAATCACAGCAAAACTTGGTGTTCCATTGAAACATTGTTTTTTTTGTTCAACACAAAATATGCATATATCCCCCCTGCCCCCCCCCCCCCAAAAAAACTGTTTAGGTTGATTCGCCCTAATTTTTTGGAACCATCATTGAAGCAAAATAAGATGTTTTGTAACTCTAAGCAGAGGGTTGAATTTGATTTAGTACAACAGAGCAAGCCTATATATTAACTGTGTATCCCATGAAGTCTAAAGCAGTTGTTCCTAATCTTGTGAGGCCACAGGCTCTGGTTCTGTGCCAGTAAGGCACAACGGGCAAAACACAGCGCTGCGTGCGCTGCAGCTTGGGAGCCGGTGCTCCTAAACTTCATCGTGGCACTCGGGAGGGTTGTATTTGACTTTGATATGGAAGCTAGCACTTCCTTCAGCTGACTTAATTTTAAAATTGAAGTCTGCAACTACTCCTGAGTCACCTCTATGCTGTCTTCGCTTGTAAATTTTGGCACCTGAACAAAAATTGCCGTGATTTGCACAAGCTCCTCAGGAGCACACTGAAGGTTGTAGGACCCCATCTTCTGCTGCCATTAAACCCTTTTAAAAATCTTCGTCTTACATCCCTGAAGTGTAAATGGTTTATTGAGGTTGATTGGCCTGGGTTTGCCCTTGCAGCGGGATAAATCAGGAGTTGCAGCATAGAAATTGATGGACTTGTACTGGCGAGACCAGAATCAGGTCCCCTCCAAACATACGTGTGAGTTAAGCAAGTTACCCCATTATAAATAGATCAATTGCCAGCATTATGTATTATAAAGAAAGAGAGCTCACTACATCTTTTTTTTCTTAATTATACAAAAATAAAATGAGTGCATAAATGAGACCAGGAAAGAGCTCTGAGTGTTTACAGAATAAAAATAAATGAGTGTGTTTTTTAAATTAATATTTTCAAATGTTCAGGTTGAATTAATTTGAGAAATATGAATATGTATTGGTAGTGTTAATTCTTTGGGGTTTTGAAAATTCTTACAACCACATAATTAAATGAGTGCCTTTAGAAATACTGATAAAACCTATTGCCATTCAAATATCCATACAAGACAACAGGGGCTGTAAGCTGTAGGCTTTAGAGATTAGTTTGGCCACGGGCCAGTATTTATCACAACATTTCCATCTTAGAAGATAAAATTTAATCATTTTTATTTAAATATAAATCAAAATTAATGCAGGTTTTAAAAAAGGAATGTATAACCTAATCACAATATCTTTATTTTAGAGATGCTTGCATGCATTGTCTCTATTCAAAGGAGCAATGCTGTCTTTGTTGTGCTGCTCTTCCTTCAGATTTTTTTTCTTCTACAAGGGTGCAAAAGGAAGGGGCGGTTGACCCAAATACAGTCCTATCTCCTAATTTTGCCAAGATCAAAGGCATTTCTAGCGTTTTATGTGCTGCCTATTGGTGAAGTCTAAAAACATTGCATTAGGCATTTCTCTACTTCCTAGAGACAAACACAGTCAGCCCAGAATTAGGCTTTTGCAGTGCTTCATTTTGTCAACACGTTCTCCATGTGGCAATACTACCTGCATACCATTGTGTATTCTGCATGCCATACTCGAAAATATTTGCCTGAGGTGCCCTAACTCTGCCTTATCAATTGTGTGTGTAGTTTTGCTGAGCTTGTGCACATGCAAAACGGGTAATTATAATGTAATTTTTTTCTTATATGAAAAAGAAATGTAAAATAGCCTGGCAGTTTCGAGGTGGATTTTGAAAAAATTCCCTGCCTGCCTCTCCCCAGAGATTATGGCCAACATGCTTAGGAGCCAGCCAGAATTTCTGGTTGATTATTTGGCTGAAGGAAAGTAGTACTCTTGAATAATGGAAACAGTAAAAGCCGAGATGTTTTTTGCAGCAGCCACCAATCTATTTGAAGCTTTCTGAACTACATACATATGCTGTAGCCATATATAGAAAACTGTGTGCTTAGTTTGCTAGTTCTGTGCTGCCAAATTACAGTTCTCCTGTTGTTACACTGACTTTTGCAGTATTAGACATGGTGAATTATTGTACCTGACTTTTTTCTTCTCTGGATGATAGTACAACTTTGTAAAGCATTTCTATTTTAGGCAGGTTCACCTGCTTAAATTCATCCAGCTGTGGTCACTCTGCAGTGCTGGAGCTCCCTATTTCTCTAACAGCGTACCCACCTCTTTTACACCACAGCAATACTGTTCTACACAAGTATATTCCCTACAAGAACGGCTCTGTTCTGCTGGTTACTGGCTCTCTTCGCGTACACAGGAGAGAATGGAGACACGTTCGCTGTATTAAAACGTTCTACGTTAGACCAGCCTCTGGGATACGAGTTTGTACCCAATGCTGGTAGGCACACCTTAACATACTCTTCAGATATTGCCCTTTGATCTTTTTAGCAACGCTGAAGAGAAATCCATTGCACTTCACTGTCATGACTTTCCTTGAGATCAAGCGTTTTCTGTAATTGTAGGAATTGAGCTGAATATCCTGAGAACCACAAATGATTTCTGCTCTAACAGCAGCCTTTTATATTATGGTTTGATGTGAACATGTATGCCATCAGAAGTATGTTAAATGAAAACTTAACAGTATGTTAATTTGTCTACACTGGGGGAGTCCTCATGTTATGTTACAGAAAGGAGCTCATCTACAGTATCCTTCCTCATCTACAGAGACCATTGCTATAAACTTTCTCTGGGTGAAAGAAACTGACTCTTCCTTCTCTCTTTCCCTCTTCCCCTCGCCACTTGTGTCTCATACATATCCATGCTATTTTTCATGTAAGGAAGGCAAACCAGATCTGACCTTTAATATAAAAGCAAGTTCAGTGCTATTTCTTAGCTTCATATTGGAATAACATATTAACATCTTTAAAATGTGAACTGCTTGTTATTTCTGTACTCATTGAATTTTCTATGTTATAGGCATCTGTTCAGGTTTTTTTGCCTCTCCGGGATAGCAATCAGGTTATCTCATGGAAAAAGACCAATTATTCAGAAAATTGTTAGATTGCTTGATATTGGTTTAAAAAAAATACATACACGCACACTTATATATATCAAGCATTGTTTACATATCTCAGCATCAACTGCATAAATTACTTGAGTGTTTGCTGTGATAAATCATAGCTCCTACTGTCTCCTGTTTCTTCAGTAAACACAGCAGAATTCAAAGCAGAGCTGAAGGTAGTTCTATTTCTTCAGCTTCAACAGATTTCCGTGCTGGTTTTGCAGCAGCTCTTGAATACTAAAAGGTAGTTGCTGAGCTCATGCTTCTTGACCTAAGGCTATGTTGGTATTAGTTGTTATAACCCTTTAGCTATTCAGACTAAGTGGGGCACTTCATTAGCTTCAGTTAAAGACAAAACAAAAATGTTTGTTTAAACTAGCGATCTTAAAGCTGTGATTCCTTCACACCATTTGGAAGATTTCCCACAAGCTTTCCCCTTGGGGTTGTCCTCAAAAATCAACATTTTTTCAGGTGCTCTACGAACTGAAACTAACTTCCTGTAACCTCTTCCTTACTCCTAATACATGAAGTGTGCGTGCACGTTGTATCTGAAATGTGTTAGGTTTTACATGGCATTTATTTTTTAGACTTCCTGGGGGCAGTATCATACTGCACAAAGTACATTTCATCCACTGCCAAGTGAGACTGATTCCCAGTTAAGTGTTAATATAAGTTAAAACTAGGTACTCAGGATGACACTTTGATATACATCTTTTCACTGGAATTTGTTATTGTGGATGGAGTCTTCTCCCCATTTATTGAGCAGAAAGTGACCCTGAGAGATATCAGACACACATTGCCAGGGTGAGGAAGTGTTTTTTTGGTGAGCTTTATCCATATCTTCCCTGTTTGATTTGTACTTGTAGGCACTTCATCTTCACACAGACTTATGGCATGTCCTTAATGCATTGTCAGGACTGGCTTTGTAGAAAAGTTACCTTTTCTAAACCATTTAAATGGCCAAATGGTGACTTTCAGGAAGAGCAGGGCATTAAGGATCTTACCAGTTAAAGCTGGGGAGAAATATTCCCCTGGAAACTTGTAGCTGTCTTAGTATAGAGGCCAGCAGAGGTAGTTTAGGTTATTCTATGAACGCATAGTACAGGCTGGCATAAAAGTCCACCAGCCTGCTTGCTGAAAGGCAGCATGTCTTGTATGTTTACTCTGAGCTGACTCATGTAAATTGAATAATAAGGACTCTGCAAGTTTCAGGTGATCCAGGTTTTTGTAATCCTAGTATGCAGGAGTACGGTATTTTTTATAAAGGTAAACATCAGTCTAGGTTTAGCATAGATATTGATATATAAAGTTTCAAAGAGGCTGACAGTTTGTATCAATGTTAAAAATCACTGAAGCTGGTCTCCTAGGACAGTGGGAGGACAATGAGCTGGTCAATAGGAAATGGAGTAATTCATGCAAGTTGGGGACCGTTCGTTTCGTTGGATGGCCGAGACGTTGCCAGTAAAACCCTATTGAAGAGAGGGGCTGCATGTTCAGGTGCTGTCTGTAACTCTCAGTATGCATAAGGATATTTAACAGGATAAGGATATTTGTTTAACAAGCCAGAAATAAGGTGAATGTAGGTGGATAGACATGCTTGAATTGGGGCACGTGGGGTAAACCTGATTGTTTTCTGATAGACTGACTTGAGCAACTTGAAAACCAAATGCAGAACTGAAAGCTGATAGTCTTTTTTTGCAGACACAGGGAAAAATCGTAATGTTATTGAAAACTATCCATTTTTCTTCAGGGCAAATGTTTCTACCACCTGGCACAAATGCCTTCCCATAGGGCAGAAACCTTGCTGCGTTCTTTGGTGCTACTAAGATTAATCAAGCTGTTTGTGTTTGAACATGTTGTAAAATGACGTGCTTCATCAAGACAAGAAATAGCTATTGTTTAAACAACTCTGCCAGCATCCTGCTGTTTGATGCTTAGATAAAAATGTTATGGGATTTTGGAAAAGGTACCTTCACGTATCAGGTAAACTTAAGAGAGTTGTTTAAAGGAGCAAATTAAAATCTTAAAAAGCTAGTAATGTAGGAAAACAGAGCTTTATTTTAGCACAACCAAGTGCTAAAGGGATATCAAAGACCACTGATTTTTGTGTGTGCCATTTGCATCAAATGTAATGAAGTCACTGCAAACTTCACTGCCTATTGAATGTCTCGGGCTGGACTTGGGCTGCAGCTCAATGCCTGGTCCTGTTGTATCCATTGGGAATTGTAACATTGTGTATATCATTGATTTTTCTGGATCTTGAGGAACTATTCAAGGGTGTCACATCTTATGCAGTTGCCTGTCAGCAAAATATGAAGTGTAGGGAATGGTCCCATGCATTTTCCTGGATCAATTGCTGAAGTTAATAAAGCGTCAGTGGGAATGTTCACATCAGCATCTTAGTTTTCCTTTGCTCTTAGAAGACGCTGGTTCAAAGGAGCTGCCGAGGAGACAGAGAACGTGTGAGGAAGATTTACATTGAAACCATTTTTCTGATGACACTTACTGTTTTTACAGTCCGTCAAAACGTGGTGTATGAAAGCTGTATGTGTAAGCATGCATGTGTATATTGTGGAAATGTTCCATATATAAAGATGCCCTGAAATTATCGGTCAGGTCTGAAATGAGAAGTAGTAAAACACTGAGGTCTTTTCATTTCTCTGATGTTTCTGATCCTTTGGGGTACACTAGGCTCACATTTACAAACTTTTGCTCACAAGACTAAGCTTAAGAAAAAAAAAAAGAAAAAAGAAAAGAAAAGAGAACTAAGACTCTTATCTAATCACATGCCTCCAAGAGCTGGGGATTTAAATGATACTCCAACTATCTCTGCTTTTGTCCTGAAAACAGAACTGCCACCAACACCAGGTGGTGTTGTAACAAAAAGCATTATCATTATTTAAAAAAAAATGCCCAGAAAGTGCATAGAAATGTACTGAATAGTAATAAAAAAGTGAATGATAGTTTAAATGCTTTTCAGCTGTTCAATAAGGCAAACAGATGTAGTAACACATACTTGAGAGCATGTTATGTACTTTAAATAGAGAAGTTTAGAGAATCATTTCCTCATGGACAAAAAGAAAGAGAGGTTTATTTCAAAAGGCAAAATTTTAAAGAGGAGTGTAACAGCTGCCCTGAGTCTTGTATCTAACCAAGTTTTGGAAGCTAAAGTAAACTGGCAGTTGATTGTAGAAGATCTACTGCACTAAGGTAAGCAACTTCATGAAACAAAGATTCCTGAAACATAGTTAAAGAATTATTTTTTGAGAAGTTGCCAAACTGTTAAAGGCACATAATGTTGGAATATTTGTGCAGGCGAGAAAGCAAATGATAAAGGCAAAACATTTAATGGGAGAATGTCCTGCAAATATTAATAGGAAATATTCAAAACACATGAAGCAACCCAGTTAAAATGCATCAAGCACAGCATGGAAGTGATGAAAAGACTGCAACTGTCACGTGAAGAATTGTAAGTGACTTAGCACCGGTCAGATGGGAATGCAGCAAAAAATACTTAGATCATTGTGTTATTTTTTAGGTTCTGTCACTGTTTTGGAGGAAATGTAAGGGAGAATTCAGTGAACGGGTTTGCTGGAATAAAAAATAACTATTTTTACAGGTATAAATAACTCTTCTCACATGTGTTAATATTGTGTAGCTATGTCTATGAGTAGTAGCCTTTATAGTGTTGTCTCAGAAACTTAGGCTCTCCAGCGGGAGGGAGCCCTGTCTGCAGGGCTTCACAGAGGCAGATAAGAGAAGCTCTTGCCTGAGAGGGAGGCTGGATCAATGCTCTTCCCTGTCTCCTCTGTGCGTTTTCCTTGTCACTGCTTGCCCCCCCCGCCCATGGCTTCTTGTTTTCATCCAACTTTTTTCTCTCTAGGCTACTCCTACAATCCCAAGACATACCTTGTGCTCCACCTTCCTTTCTCTGGGTGCTTCTTTGATATCGCATGTCTAAGTCTGTTACCTGTCTTTGTTTCTGATTTGGTGATTTCTTTTCCACCTGTGAAGCTTCCTCTTTCTGGCCATACCCAACCAGAATAGGTTCTCCCAGCTCGGGTACTCTGCACAGCCAGTGTTAGGGCAGAGTCCAGTTAGGGAACTTACCAACCTATTTCATTTTTTCCCTAGATTCTCCCTGCAGTGGGAAGGGCTAAGAGGGGTTAGGAATAGGCTCTCTGGAGCCCAAAGCCTCCAACAGTACAGTGGTGCTATAAAGCTAATTAGAAATCACGACATACTAAGTTTGGATAAGGCTTTAAGTCTAGTGAAGCCTCAGAGTAGTGGCTGCCTGGTTTCCCTTTCCTTCACTGAAAACAGTGTGGTCCTATATGTTCTTGGACCAGGAGCAAAAAGCTGTAATGTATGGATAAATAGTTTGAAATTGGTGGGATAACTCACAGAACAGGGTGACAGCTCACTTGAAATGAGAGTAACAGGATCTGTCCTGATATGGGCATAGTGTTAGCAGAAATAAAATTGCTGACAAAGCTTTCTTCAGCCAGGCGGCCAAGATTTCATTCCAGGTGTTTACTCACTCAGCTATGTAGTACCTATAGCAGTGAAGTCCTGGACCTTGACAGAGACTCCTGCACACTACCCCTATATGGAAATTTCTGAAAATAAAGGAAACGTGTAGAGTTTTAATAGCAAGCTTTTATATATGTAGCTATGTAGAAAAGCTGCGTATTTCCTATGCAAGTTGTGTGTGTGTATAAATACATACATACATATACATACACACACATGTACATAGGGAAACACTCGTGTAAGCCTGAAAAGCTGTCTTTCACCTACAAAAGCAAACATACTCAGACTTAATGCCAATAAATCACAGATGCTGCCTTTTAACCATCTTTATCCTTATTCCCTATAAAGGAGTGAGTTCAGGCTGAAGCATCAACTCTGATTTTCTGCCCTGACTCTAAATTTCCGTACATTTTGAATTTGTCATACATTCAGCATTACTTCAATGCATTTCTTGTGTGTGGTTGAATACAAAGAGCAGGAGGTCACGAGAGGCGTCACCTTGTTATATACAGAGGTCAAAGCTGAGAGTGTCAGTTTCCATTTTAGGCTTTTGTGGCATAGTTGACATTATAGATACTCTTAGGTATGCAATGCAAATCACATTCCTACAAGCTAATTATAGGATAAATGTAGCCACTTAACTAGGCAGCAGGCATGTCATCTCAGCGTGGAGCTATCATATTATATACATTTGCTGTCTACTGTATAATTAACAGGATAAAAATATTACTGCCATATACCTTAAAAAAAAATTAACACTATCTTAATTGTCTTTTCAGCTCAGGTATAGCCTATTACCATTTCAAAAAAGACCTTCTCTAATACACTAGAATTTTAAACTTCATTTGCTGAAGATAACATTAATCCCTTTTCACACTTTGATCTGCCATTGTGATACCTTTGGACTTCGACTTTTCTGTTTTGCTTTTGAACTCTCCTTAAAAACTATTACTGAGATTTAGTGGCTTAAAATATGAGGTTGCTCAGGACTCTGTGCTTGATTTTTAAAAACTTAATGACATTGCATTGAGTTTACCATAACGTAGATGTTTGCAGTCCGTAATAAGCTCTTGTGTAGGACGCCTTGTTTCCAAGTGTTCTGCTTTGGACACCAGTCCTGTTTAATCCAAATTTTGCAGTTTTCTAATCTCTCGTTCTTAAGTTTATATCCTATACCATTCACCACTGTGTGGTATGTGGTTATAACTGAGTGGAGTTATTTAAAGCTTGATCCTAATTCTTAATAGATTATGTTTTTATTGATATTTGCAAAAAATTTAGATGAAAAATGACTGATTTTTCTCCCTTGTAAAATTGCAGTAATCTGTCCTTGATCTGAATGCAATGCTGATGTTACCTGCAGTTTAAAACTCTCACCTTATGAAACTCTGTTGGGAATCTCTAGAATCTGAACACTGCTTTTGTTACTTAGAATTAAATATATAATGGCTCTACATTCAGAAAACATTAAGAATACATGTTTATTTTCAGGTCTTTGTGACAATAATTAAAGCTGAAAAGTTTCATTAATTTAATAAATTGCTCATGTGTTATTTGCTGTAGCAGTCTTTAAAGTGCTCCTGATTTTCTATGTTACAGATCTCTAAAATCCATTCACCAGAGAAAAGAATGAGGTAAATGTGGGGTGATTTAATTTAGACAAGCTTTCTCTGTTATTTATGTTGTAATAGGTCTGTAGGAATCTTAGGTAGTTCTTGCATATTTAGTTAAATGTTGACATCAGTAATGACACACATGGTTAACAGATTTTCCACATGTTTTCCTCCCTGGATGACATCTTCCTACTCCATCAGGACTCAAAGTCTGATTGTGGAGGCTGTTGATTGATTGCTTAGAGCACATGAGGTTTGGGAAAAACACAAGAATGACAGTTTATATAAATATCCTAATATGACATTTTTTTTCTAGGTTTACCCTAACTTTTCTTTTTCTTTGACCTAGAAATGATTTTCATAGGTGTACAAAAACCCACAGATACTTTAGAAACATAGTTGACTCACTCAGACATCTTGTTAGCATTTTGTACTTAATTGCTTCTTTCTCTGCTTACCCGGGGGGAATTGTACATGCCAAGATGGAGCTCTACTAGCTCTACAAGCAGGAGAAACAAAAGGAAACAGTGACTAGTCTTCCAAATGATACTTAGTGGTCCAGGAGATGAGGGGGAGTGCTTTGGCAGAGAAACCAAAAAAAAAAAATTTAACTGGCTCCTCTAGTGTCTCCAAGGTGGCTTTCAATACTTCTAAAATTTTCAGATAGGAAGAGTTTTTATTACACCCCAAAGAGCCCATTATAAACGTTGGATAAGCTACCCACAGAAAAAGTAGCTACTATTTGTAGAAGTTGTTGTAAAAAGAATGTTGTTATCTCTGAAAACGTTGCTGCTTTGTATGAGCCTCTGGACAAAGGAAGATGAAGACAGCTTTAGGACAGCATCTTTTCTCTATGAAGACCAAAGGGCAACCTAATATTGTATGTATGGATACAGCTCTAATAACAAATAGCCAAATGGGTTCTTTAGAAAATAAGAGGCCTCCACAAAGATGTTTGCATATTTGCATATAAATCCATAGAGGGATATATGAGTATGCCACACTGATATCTGTCTTTCTAAAGCCACAGCAGGGAGTAATACTATTTTTCATGCTGAGCTACTTGAAGACTGCAGTGATTAGTGAATTTCTAGATATATGGAAGCTCAAAATGATCAAATTTTAAAGATTTGTTTTTTTCCAGGACCAAAGGGAAGTGCCAGTCTTGGCTCTGCATCTCCTTAAATGTAGCTGTTTTCCACAGAGGGATATGTGTTGGAATTTCTCCCACATATTCAAGAGAGAAAGCAAGCAATTTCCTTTTGTTAATGGATTTGGAACATAGCACGGATTTGGAGTTTTCATTCATTTTTGTTTGACTGCTTTTTGAAAAAAAAAAAATATATATTGTATATATATGTGTGTGTGTATATATACACACACACACACACCCCACATATATGTAAATAAATAAATAAATATATATATAAAAGAAATAGTGGAATCTTATGGTATGAGACCATAGAAACATTTTATAGCTGCATCTCCTCAAAAAAAAAAAAAAAAAAAGCATCAGGTGCCTGTATTTCCTTACACAGTCCTCTCAACAGCCTGTCCACGAAATTTTCTCCTGGTTTTGATGCTAATGCCAAAACTAATCTCTGGAGACAAAATTAAATAATTTTGTATCTGAACAACTGACCACTAAGGCTAGAGTCATCTTAAAAAGCACAACACCGTGAAGAATGTTTCTCCAGACCATCTATAGTCACACTCTCTGGACCTTTGTGCTGCCAAATTGAAGGACTTGGTTCCCAGCGTTTTCAGGGCTTTCTGATTGTTGATCTCATGAAATTCTCTCACTTCAGGCATGTTTTTCCTCTTTCATTTTACTAAATGCCTTAGAAGGTTTTTGAAGGACAGAACAACATTAATCCTAATACCCCTGGGTTTGAGACTCCATGCTGTTGACCCATAAACCAGCCCGACTCCTTCCATACCTAGAACACTTATTCACTTTACTGACTTTATCTTCCACATCCTCAGTGATTTACCCTTTTCATCTCTCTGAATCAGTTATAGCTACTATTCTTTTAACTACTGGTATGTTTTGGAAAATTCTTTTTGAACTGATGCAGCTCTAGAAAGGTTTTACCAATCACCTGTGTGATATCTTGTTCTCAGGATTAAAAATGACCTTGCCTGAAGCATGTTAGAAGATTAAACAGCAGATCTTAGTGCTCCAGGGAGCTAACAGTGGTGTCCAACTTCTCATTGAGCAGTTCTGAAGAGAGTTCCTCAGTTTAACCCCAGGGCCTGCAAACCAATCCTTTTGTTGACTAGGCTTGAATTAGAGGGGAGGAAGAGAGTAATGGTAGTCTTCTGAGCTCTATCCATTTCCGCATGGAGATGCCACTCACAGAGGTTTGTGCAGATGGTTTTGATGACGTGGTTTGTGCCTGACTCTGCCTTGACAAGCTTCAGCTAAAGTCGTTGGGAGTCTGGTTTAATTTGGTAGCCAGAGTTTGGGGTCCTGGCTCTGAGAGGCTTGTGATGGCATCAGAGTGTGCTTTCTTAATTAATTCATAGAAAATGTTTCTATTTTATAATTCAGGTTGTCTTGAAGTAACCTCCAGCCTTTCTCAAATAATTTGTTAGAGGAGCCCATAAACTGAAGAGAATTAAATGTAGCTGTGTGATACTTCTGTTCACAGGCCTACTTTACACGTGGAATCCCAGAATTTTTACAGAGATCGACATTTGTTATTCTGGACATCCACTTAGAAATTTCTTTCTTACACATCTCTGGTTGAACTTTCCACCCCTTGAGCAGAACTATATGATAAAATAACAAATTATGCAGAATTTAAGTGTATCTTCTTTCTGGAGACCTATAATCAATTCAGTCAGCTGCTTTTACTGCTTGGTCCCATAATCCAACCTTGCCCCTATGTTGTTATAAGAGATGGGTCTTGCTTTCATTGCCACAATACTTTAATAGCATTATAATTATGATAATAAATACATCCCGAATACCTCTTCAGTTAATCTCACACCATTTTCAGTGGTCATTTTCATTTTAAAATGTATCCTATATGTCTTTGTAAAGGAAGCTAGATAGGCTTAACCCAGTTCTGCTGACCCCCAAGAGAAGTGAAAAGCTCTGCTTTATTAGTCGTGACTATGATTGTAGTTGTCTCTTATCATGGCTTCTGGCTGTCTGGTACAATGAAGATTTACAGAAATACGTAATCTGCTAATCCTTTATGCTTAAAGGAAGAGTACAGAGATTATATGGCTGTTCTCTTACTGTCATGACTATGGCTAGTGGTGGGTGTTATATGAGTTGATTTTTGGAACATCTTTGGAAACACTGGAAGCTGTTTTAATAGCACCTTAGCTGTGAATTAACCTGTCATCACTCAGTGATCACTGCTTTGTTATGGCTATTTTCTAGCAAGTCTAATTGGCCTATAGATAAGCATGCTCAGCTCTTGATTTTGATGAGGACTGCATGCTTGAAACTGAGAGCAGAATTAGTAAGGAAACGATAATATGGAGATGATGGTTTGAGAACAGAAAATTTTAAAACTCTCTCTATATGCTAAAAGAAGGGAAACCAGCTCCCATATTGCTATTTTCCCCCAAAGGTTTTGTTGCTTGGATTATATCGATTCATCTTCCTCAGATGTATTCTTAGACACCTGTACCACAAAACTGTGTGTACCTCACTACAAAATAATCATAAGCATCTTCATAATTGAAGAGGAATGAAGGTAATGGTTGTCAATTCTATAGCTTACTGGATTCAGGGAAGGATTTTGGTTTTGGTCTTATCTGGGCACCTTCAATGTCTTGAAGTCAGCTGTATAAGACCTGATGGTAACTGTATTTGAAAACTGTGTTTCATCACAACCATTTCCTTTTGCCTGATATAGACGTTGCGGATACCTTCTATCTTCAGAATTATTTCTTCTAGCAATAGAACTGCAAACCACTCTGTAAATAGGATTTGACTCTAAACTATTGGACTTTGTGTGTCTTTGCATGCATTTGAAGGATAATATGGCAGAGAAGTAAATCATATTGGTACCAAATATTATTCATACCTTTTAGGAATATTCATATGGGTAGTCTACAGGGAGATAGGAGACTTGGAAACATGCAGCAGAAAGGCAACCTCTGGAGACCAAAAGGGAAGAGGAGAAACTGTAATAGGTAGAAAAATAACCAAGTTATTTCAAAAGATTTTAATTTAATCTCACAGTGAACATTAAGTGTTGGGGTGCTTTGAGGTGGATTTTTCTCTGTTTCTTAGGTTTTGTGGGTGCATCTATACTTACTTCCTAACCTGGAAGTACTTGTCTCCTGGCGCCCCGTTGACCACTGGAAGAATGGCTGCTTTTTAAAGTCCAAACGTGAATTAGGACAAAACTGAGATGATGGGGAGTAAATGAGAACAAATGGAAATGGGGTGTAAAGCATTGATGAAGTGCTGTATCAGGCAAAAAGGAGAGGAAGTAAAGGTGGGAGGAAGGCTATGACATCTTTATTTAATCTTTATTACAGAATAAGGGGAAAACCCAGACAGGCTGCTAAGCTGTGATCTGCTGAGGATCTATGAATCCCTTCCCATTATGGTGTTGCTGATAAAAGGTTTTACGTGGTGGGATCTACTTTGCTCCTCACTTTGAAAAATATTAATTAAGATGGTGGTATGACAGAGTATGTGCTGTTTGTTTCACCTCAGGCTAAAAAAAGAGCCATGACAGGAATACATGCTTTTTATTGCTTTCTTTTCTATACTGCTGCCAGAATGGAAAGCTACACAGTATTGTATTTCTGAACTCTGGTTTTGGGGATAGGTAGAGAAGCGACCCAATTTAGCTTGGTTTCGTCTCAAGCATCATGTTTATTTCTTGTTTTACAAAGCATACAGTTGAAGTGAATGCTCAGCCCCAGTTTGACTTCAGTCTTATATAAGAACCAGTAACAACTGGAAGGAGGTTGTTTAATTAGCGGAAGACTGATTTTGTTATTCATATTCACGTTCGAAATTTTGATAAACTGGTTGCAGTGGTATATCTGCAAAATACCAAGGCCAGTTAGAGTGTATGGAAGGGTAGAAAGACTTTTTTTTTTTAGTTCAGATACACAAAATAATTGACATTTATGTTTTGATTTTTTGTTAATGCCTAGATATTCACTCTGGAGTAGTTCTGATTTACTCCCTTATAGATGTTGAAAGTGTGGGTAATTAAATGTTATTTCATGACCTTCATGTGCCTTAAGGAAAGAGACATGATTATTTTCTTGTGTCACTTTTAAGCTTTCATAGCCAACTAACTAGAATAATATTCTGTGACTTGGTGCGCTGGGTTAAGCCCTGTTCTATCAAGTGAAAGACACAGCTAAAGATGTACTGCGAAACCAGTTTTTCAGACTAGTGATATTTCATGAATATATTGTGTCCATTTCCGTTACAGATCCCTTCTTCATATTTTGTTCATTGCTGTGAACAGTAACAGGAAAGTGCTTATGTATCCAATGAACTCTTTCTGTCCTCTCCAGTAACAATTTTGAACTGGAATCTGTTTATAAATTCATGTTTTATTACTGTAATTTTTAGCGAGCTACTTGTTCCCTCAAAGTTGAATTCTTAAAATGCAAATTCTTCACCTACAGTTTCAGAAAATGCTGGCAGATTTTTCTCTTGACAGATTAGCATAAGATACTCCCTTTATTTCTGTAATATCAAGGAAGCCTATTCTCAAATTCTTTTTTTTTGTGTGTGAGTTTTGGGAAATAGCTGTCAAAAATTAACTTCTTCTAATTGTAGCAAGTCTAAATCACAGAAATGGAATGCATGTTTCCCATATATTGCTAAAACATTTCTCATTGCATAACAAAGATAAATCAGTGCATAAAATACATAATGCATGATTTTCCCTTATAGAAAGTGAGAAGTTTTCACTGAGACAACCTTATCTTGGATGAATTAGATATTTTTAATTATAACCGTAGGCTTGAAGTACTAACATCAATTTAGCATTTATTTATTTGTAGGATAGGCCATATTCTTATTTATACAGAAGTCAATTTACACTCTGGCTTTTTTGTTGATTTTTTTGCAAAAGGTGCCTTGAAGCTGCAACTTAACATCTACTTTGATGTACCTTTATCCTGAGTTTCATATATGTTAGCAAGTAATGTGAATCAGTTTGTAGATCAGCGCATTCTTTCTTGTCCCATGGACTGAATGGCCAGTGCACTGGGGTACATTTGATGCAGTCCTGTAGGGCATCTTCAGTTCAGTTCCATCCAAAAGGATGCTCGTGTACTGCAAGACAGCTCCATGTTGTGATCCAGCACATGGTAAATGAGCACAACTGGGGGCTTGCTTCTAAAGCACACTAACAATTTCAACTAAAACACTAATGTGTTTGTGTCCTTAGAGTACACAAGTACAAGTTCCTGAGAGTATAAAATCATTCCATATCAGTAGTGGTGTTTTTGAAAAAAGAAACGTGTCTGTAACATTGTTTCCTGGAGGATGGAGGGTAATTGGTGGAATAGGGGTGAAGAACTGGAGTTTTGTTTAAAACAGGTAACTTTGGTCACTTGAATTAAGAGTCTGGTTTCCTTAAACTCCCTCATTAGTTGGTGGAGAGCCAGAGGAGCTCAGACTAGGTCTCTTCCAGAAAAGCATCCAGAACACCTTGGTGAAACTCCTGCTGTGAATCTTACAAAATGTTGAACTTGCAGTGGAGCCTGCTGAGGGCACTGGTTGAAGAAAAATTTCCTGCTGTTCACACAGGTGCAGCACTCTTCCTTCACTGACATCCTTCTACTGCAGATCTTCTATGTCACTTCAGTTTCAGTACGAGGCAGTTTTCCAGCACATGGTCTGAACAGGTGATTTGGGGGCTAATGCCTTCAGAAATCAAATACCAAAATAACCATGGAGCACATGTTGTTAAATATGATAAAACATATTATGCCAGATCCTGAGCTAATTTATGCTATTTTCTGTCCATTACCTGCAGAGCTATGAGGATTTACCTGGGCTGGAGATGTGGCCCACTTATCCAAAGTATTCTTCAATAGTTTGGCACTAATAACCAGGATATGGGTATTTATTTTCATAAGAGTGAGACTGGCTTTTAACTTCTTTTTTCAGAAAAAGTTTCCTTTTGCGTAATATAATAATAACCCAGTCTTGTCAGTGTTTCCCACCTTAAAAATCCCCCTGCCCCTTTTTTCCCCCTTTTTATCATTAGTTTGACTGGATACTAGTGGAGGGATACTGTTAGCTAAAAGTAGTAGCAACAGTCCTTGGAGACCATTAAGCAAGTGAAGCCTTGGAAATCTGTTTCAGCAAGAAAGTCTGTTGATGCTTGTGAAAAGTGGGCTGTCTGTGCACTGTTCTGCACAACAACCAGTGCTCTGCTCCGTGCAGCGACCATGATCCAGGCAGCTCTCACTGCTGCCTTTACTACACTTGCATTGAGCTCGAGCTGCGAAACTGGGATGCAGATCTCCTTACAACTTGCGTGGTTGAGAGATGGATCTTTGGGGATTGTGGTTCGAGCTCTGCTCCTTTAACGTGCGATCAGACACTTGCCAAGAATGACCGTCAGAACTTTTCTCATGTGTGGTGACTAAAGTATGTCAGTCCTTCTAAGTTCTCTATGTTTGTCTATGGGTATTTCTCTCTCTCTCTCTCTCTCTCTCTCTCTCTCTCTCTCCTTTTTTTTTTTTAATCCAAAAGTGAGGAGTGAGATGTGATCAAGTTCATTCCTTAGACTTCTGCTGCTTGCTATTTTGCTAGAAAAATTATATCCTGTTAATTACCACAGAATCAGGGCAAGCCTGTCCTTAAGCTATGTATGTGCTGAGGGTGGGATAATTGGAAGGCTTTTTCTAACCAGCTCTGCTGAGTGGTTTCTGGTTTGTCCGTGTAGTGATTACATGTTAGTGAGGGAAATGTGGTAAAATTTATCTCTGAGGGTGATAAGAAAGCCGGGCCAGACTTCAAATCTGTCAGTGAAGGAGGTGTTACTTATGGCTCAGTACAGGCCAATTCGGTCTTTAAAGTTCACACCTTAAATTATTCTAAGATGAAGTATTGATATAGGGATTAACAATATTTAGATCTGTTCAAGTATTTGCAACAGGGGTGTTTGCAGTCAAAACGCAGACTTCAACTTTGGTAAACCTCTCATTTCACATCTGTGTTGTAATTAAGATTTAAGGCTTCAAATTGTTGATATTTTAATTAAACGTAAGTCTTCATTAGTATTTTTTTCCTTTTCATAGAATCCTGAAGACTGTGAGACAGTGGGTTTGGGGTTTCTTTTCTATTTTTCATACTGTTCTCATCAATGACCAGAAACATTGTGTTTTTAACATATATTAATTGAAATAATACTTAAGTAATGGACTAGATAAAAAGATCTTGACTTTGGCTAAGAGTATGGCAAAAATTTGTCCCCCCACCCCAATGTCGTCTGTACACTTCTGCCAATTTCAAGCATGTTTCATGACATGTCATTAATTGAAACAGGATAACATGACTCTCCACGTCAGAGTACTGTATTGTGTCACATCAAAATTAAAAAAGGAATGTGACCTAAGCGCATATTCCATTTAAGTAGGTTTTACGTGGGTCAATTGCGGACACTTGAACATACTTCCTTTTTCTTTTGCCCCTCAGGACTAGGAAATATGCAGCATTCAATGGAGTTAAGAGAACACATGTTCACCTTTGGTTCTTAAGTCCAGTTTCTCAAAATTGCAGGCAATCGTGACAGTGATGTTTAGCTGACGAGGAACCACAGTATGTCCACTCTTCTCAGTGTTCTCTAGTCAATTCCTTTTGCTGCTGCTGAAATGTAGTGGTATAATGGATAAGACTACTACATATAGCTGTTAATACTTAATCTTTGTGTAGTTACTTTCAGGATCTTTTTTGTTAGATGAATGTCTATGGATTAACACTTCTTTGCAGCTGCCAATTTTTCTTAAATTGTTTCTCTTTTTGTTAGACATAGTTTTCCAGGGACTTGCTTGGGTTTTTGAGGTGGAATAGATTCAGATTAGTGTTGTATTTGTTCTATTAAAATGTACAGAAACAACTTGTGACAGTTTATGGCTTAAAAATTTATCAGCTGCATTAACTGCTTATGCTCACTGACACAACCATCTCAAGCAGTTAGAGACAAGGACTTTATTGGTGAAGTTCGAAGGACTTTAGGTCACTACATTTGCCTAATCATCTACCTTTCCTCTTCTCTAAGGTTCTTTTGAACATGGAATAAATTCAAATATCTGAGATCCCACTCAGCAACAGTTTTAAGACAATCCACTGCCGTGGATCTGGGATCTGTCTTACCTTACAGCAGTGTATAACATTCCTACTGATCTTTCAACAGCTTGGTATAGAAGGATATAAATTAATTTTGATACTGCTACTAATGAAATGTAACAAATCCTTAAAGATCTTGTGGCCACATTCTTCCTTCTAGCTTCTGCTTTTCTAAGGAGATGCTTATGCCGTTGATGTATGTCCTTCAGATGTACTCTGCTTTTTTTTAACCTACACATGTTCGTGATAAACAGGGAAGATGCTTCAAGGGCAGTTGTTACTTTGCTTGCAACATACAAAAAAGGGCTGCATGGTGTCTTGCCTGGAACAAAAAGGAAAGAGGAATGTAAGGAGAATTTGAGAGGAAAGACTGAAAAAGCGAAGTGAAAATATTCCTATTTGTACTAATAATGATAAGGCCATTCAGAGAAAATCAAGTGTTTTACAATTGTCAGTAGTCCTAAAGAAGCATGTTCCCCTGGTTCCAGTCCCAATCTGTAGACAATGAAGTTTGCCTCAGATAAGGACTTCTTTTTTAAGCCTGCTTTTGCCATGTTTGAATGGATCCCTTCAGAAGTTTTGCATCGTAAGGTCTTACTACTTCCTAAATTTGATGATATGAGTGGGAAAAACTGCGCTGACCTCAAAGAGTTTTGAATGAGACCCTTATAGTATCAGCCTTTAAAATATGGTAAGATATACAAAGAGGCAGTCTAGTGTGCTTTGTTTCTTGCCCATAACTTAATTTCATGAAAATGTTTTTTTTTCTCACGGGACTGCAAGATGGGTTTATTTCTGAGAGGTTAGATCTAGAATTGCCTAGGGCTCTTTTTATATAAAGGTATTTACAAATGGAAATCACCTGAATCCTGAAGATACTACTGTGTATCCTACAGAAATCAATGATGAATAATTAAAGCAGTCTGTGAGACTGCCTGTCATCTTTTGTATCAAACTACATTGATGCTTGTGTCTGACATGAGATGAACAGGCCTACAGAAATGGGTGTTTTGAGGTAAGCCACCAGCATGACAAAGGCTGGGTGTTTATACAGACCATTACTGCTAAATTTTCTTATGATTAGAGGGTACGATTCCTCATTCACCAACACTGTTTTAAAGCAGTTGACAATAGCCAGGCATGTAATTAATTTACCCTTATATTTTAATTGGCACTTGCATCTTATTTGGTCCAAGCCATGTCATTTTGCTATGTAAAAAAGTAAGCTTTGATGAGAATAAAAGACTGCAGTTATAGGAGTGTGTATCAATAGAAACTTATTGCTGATGGCCTAATTGTACACCCACTGAAGTCAAAGTCACAAGTCCCATTAGCTCAAGCTCCTATTAGTTATTAGTAACATGTCTACTCACTAATTGACCAGTAAGCCACACCCTTTCCATTAGACTATAGGTCAGTGTGATCCTGGGTTTTCATTGATTTTTTCAATCTCAAAAGTCAATATTGGGGGGAAAAAAATCCTAGTGAAAACATTATGTAAATGTCTCAGCTGAACTGAAATGGACTGAATGCAACCATTTATAATTGCCACCAATTCCATTTCACCCATTTTATTTACTGAATTTTTGATACTTTGCTCATTGATAGGTTCTCTCTCTGATTGCCTTTTATTTACTTCTGTGCGTCATGGCCCCATATAACCGTAGAAGTATGGTCTGGGAGGTGAACTGCTGTAAAGTCTGTTTTAAACACTTTCACGTGAAAATTGTTTTAAATATTGAGATTAGTTGGCAAAGGTTTTTCTGAGCATCACAGGCAATATATCCGAACATCTCTGAAGACCATAAATACAAAATGTTTAGCAAAAAGAATCTCAGAAACTCAGATTTTGTTTGGATACACCCATTTTACAAAAAAAAAAAAAAAAAAAAAGCTTTTTAAAAATTGCTGTGTAGCTTTTCCATGCAAGGTCTGCTCTGGGATGGGAGTCTAATAAAGTAACATTTCATATTGATAAAAAGTTGGTATTAAAGTAGCCTCTTACTAGATAGAAAAGCCCTTCCAACTCTCTCCCTTATGTTTGAATGGACTCGTTGCGATAGAGGGTAGACATTCCTCAGAATCCTGCAGGGAATCTTTATCCTTATGGAACTCTCATGACTAAACTTCCTTCAGGAGTGAAAGGTAGCTTCTTCCCAGTTAGCATGAAGTTAACTACACAGAAGCGTGTGAAGCAATAAGACGTTTCCTTTTCACTAGGTAGTATAGCTATCTAGTTTCTATGAAGAGGAGATTCATCTGCTTCTCCATAAGGAAGTGCTGCTGTTTTAGACATATCTACTTGTCTATTTTGTCTGAAACTCTTGAACAGCCTACATTTTGTTTTTTAATTAAGGAAAATGAATTTGTGCTATTTTTCTGAAATAAGCAGGCTGCATTCCTCAGATAATTTTTCACCTCTTCTCCCCCATTCAAGTCTCTCTCATCTGAAGGAACATGGAACCAGTTTTTAGTATAGATTTTTATTTTTCTTTGGATTGTGAATGGTTCAGGAAAAGATAATGTCTTCAGTTTGTGCCAGGTACAGTGCTCCCACATTTTTTCAACGATACTCCAGTTTTATATTGTTTTATATAGAAATATAAATAACTTTCCATCTTATACTTCAGTTCTCTGTTTATATTTTTGCATCCTTTGTCGTGAATGGTAGGAATACTATTAATTTCAAAATTACTTTTGTATCACTCTCTGTTCATCTATGCTACTGTGTTTGTTCAATCCTTCGGTGGCCTTTGCACGCTCTTAAAATATTTCCTTTTCCATATCATATTCTGCATTTATTTCCCTCTTATTCTTTATCTCGCCCAAAGCATTCATTCCACTGCACCCCTTCTCACTGCTTGACTGTGCCTTGCTATTGTAACAGTAGTGGTCTGTATCTGACATTTTCAGATTACAGTTTATCCTTCCTTTTAAAGATAGTTACTTGGCAGAGACTACAAAGAACTCACCAGGTGTTCTAGGTTCACTGTGGAAAATGGTTTCACACGGTTGTTGTAGATTCCCATGATCTTGAAACAGTCCAGTGAATGAATAGGAAACTGAATCTTTCATGGCTGATGTAGCTTTCAAAGTTTCTATTGCTCCTCCAACTCATGATACCTAGTAACTCGAGATCACTTACCACACTTAGTTTGGAGCAATTTTTTTTAGCCATACTTTCTTCTTCAGAGTTTTTGACTAAGAAGTTTCAGTTTACTAGTGTTTCTGACTCATAATGGGAATGGTTTTAGTGCATTCACCACCACTGTATTAGGACTGTGCAAACATTCCTAGTCTAACAGTCGGATAATACAGCCTTCTGTAAACTATCCCATCAGGTCTGGTTTATGTGCAAATCACAAGCTTTACTTTTGCGAATGGTTCCAATTTTTGTGCGAGTGATCAAAGGGTTGCAGCACAACAGGATCACTTACTACAGAGATGCGTCTGGATCAAAGGTTAACATTTTTTGCATGGAATATTCATTTCTAGCATTGGTTGAACACTGTGTACAGTTTAGCTGGAAGCAGCAGTCAGGGATACACTATCCTTTATGAAATGAAATAGCACAATGCCAAGCAGAGAATTATAGCACATAATTTAGCAAGGCCAAGAAGAAACATTGGTGAAACTAAATCAAATTGAAAGAGCACTGGTTAAGAGAGATAGTGTAGCAAAGGCGATGCAAGATGTACAGAAGCGTAATTTTGATACTTGAAAAAAATGAACAGTGTCTTTTCCCAGGACAAACACGCCATAGCGCAAGAACTTCTAGAGCCCTGTCTGACAGAGCATAACACATGTGAACTTAAGGAAGCAGGGCTGCTGTTTCATTTGGAGGGGAATCTACCCCTCCATAAGTCCCTGCTACTTGAGCTCACTTGAGGTGAGTGAACCCTGGACCGCCTGGGGAGGCCAGCTTTACTGGGTAGCTGGGATAGCAGTCACTACCCATCTTGCTGGGTAACAGGGTTACTGGAAAAGGCAAACGTGATGCGTTTGCTTAGCACTATGCCAGTGCACCCTTCTGTGAGTATCCATCTCTTAACATGAAGACCTTTTTGGCCTCTTCTGGTGAAGACACAAAACTTTGTCTAAGCACTCACTTACTGCGTTCTCATTGTGGGGTTTATGGTTCCCACCTTACCAGTTCAAGTAGCCTGGTTACATAGATGGCTTGAATGTTGAGATTAAAAAATAAATCGTAACAGTTCAGTGAACTGATCTTTTTCCCCGTTTTGAATGTTTAACCCTGGAGAGCATATTGCTAGACCATACAGAGTTATTAGCTTACCCACTGTACTCATTCCCAGCTTGAGTTCGTTGAATCTTTCTGACATTAGATGGTCTCCTTATGTGCTATGGAAAAAGAAATCTCTGCTGCTTTTCTCAAGTATTTACTGATGCTGTAGCTGGGCAATCATTAGCTTAAATTTCATTTGCAAATAAATAAATAAATAAAGCCAACTTCTTCTCATTAATAAGAAATTGGTGTGTGTGCAAGTCTGTTCTTTTAAGCCCTCATAACTCAGTCAAATAAAAACAGATTTTCACTGGACTACCAAAAGGCACATGTCCAACCTAGAAAGTGCATTTAATAACTTTCCCCCTTCTGCTGCTATTTTTTTTTTTTACATTGACATTAATCTCCTGTGCACATTTGGAATTTGGAATGGAGTCATTTTCTAACTGCAGTGCTTCCAATTTTAAATATTCTGTTTCCTTTCAGTTTTTCCAAGCAATTCAAAGATTAGTAACACTGTAAAACATCTAAAAGCATGCTGGAAGTTTCCTGCTGCTTCAAGTGTTGTGTTATATTATCTTTGGAATAATTTTAAGGTCCCACTGGTGTAGTATAACAAGTTATTATGTCATGGAGCTTATTAGTATGCCTATGGGAAACATTAATTCACACTGACATCATACTATGTTTTTCAATAAATCAGAGGGTTTTTGTTTTTAAGAAACAGTGTGTTTTTTTTTTTAAAGTGATCAGATTATTTTTCATGTATGTTGGGACATGAGCTGAATAGCTTGGAGGATGTGCGTCATTATCTCAGTAATGCCCTCTGCATTGTTGCAGGGAAATAGAAAGCAGGGTTTTGGGTGGTTTGAAAAATCTTTATTTTACTAGCATAGAGATGTTTTTATAAAGGACTTTTTACTCTGTGATTAGCACAGCAGGCTTAAATTGCTTGGGCTCTGGTCATTATTATTTCTGTAATCCCAAAAGTTTATGATATTATTCAGGATCTAAAAAATGACAAAGTAGACTTGAATTTGGTAAGGATTTAATGTGCGATGCATTCCTTTTGGAGCTGAAAAGTCTGTTTTTGTTGACACAGAGAACTGAAAAATGACCACAGACCACAAAGGTCCCAAAGCATTGCCAGGGAAAACGTATAAAAGAGGAGCTGCCCTTATTG
Source organism: Apteryx mantelli (assembly GCF_036417845.1). Lineage (NCBI taxonomy): Eukaryota > Metazoa > Chordata > Aves > Apterygiformes > Apterygidae > Apteryx > Apteryx mantelli. The sequence goes on along the minus strand of NC_089987.1, from coordinate 19,698,860 downwards.
TGCTGTCTGTATGCAATTGATTTTATTCACGTTTCCCAGCTATACTGTTACTTAAAAAAAAAAAATCTATCAAAAGTGTTGATTTGTCTGTGAATGATGAATTAAACTAAGAATTGAAATTTAAATTCCATAAGATATCTAAATTATTATTATTCCATTAAGGTATCTGGCATCTTATGAGCATTAACTGACCTCCCAGATATATAACTGCAAATGCAGTTGTGCAGTTAGAGATCAAGTAACGGACTCTGTGTGTGTGCGATACCACAGTTAATTCACACCTGGGTTAGGTTTGCCTGTGCGAATGCACACAGCTTAGCTGTTGTGAAAACATCACAGGAGGCTTGCTGAAAATTTGGGCCTCCACACCAGAGGTATTTTAGCTTGAATAATTTCACTACAGAATGATGTTTTGCATGTGGGATATATTTCTTGGTAAGTGCTGCTCGCCACAATCAGATCATGAAAGCTCACAGTGTTTCTAAATAAAAGACCAGTTATGACAAGCGTGAGTGTATTCCATGAATAATGTTGACCCATGCTCTAAAAAATATTTTATACGAATGATTTTTGGCGTATCAGCCTTTCACTGCTGAAGGGCTGGACTTATGCGCTCGGGCTCGGCACTGCACCAGTGGGGTTACAAGGCTTTGGTTTCAGGCTTTGGGCTCAAACACCAGGAGGTTTCTGTGATGTGTGACCAGCGTGTGCTTATGTCTGTTTGCAGTCATCAGGATAAACACCCGTAGACTTTTAGCTAATACTGTAAGTTAATAAAGCTAGCCAGGCATTATGCTATACACCTGTAGTATTAACCTTGACTTTTCCTGAATCGATCACCTTAAAATAGTAAGATTAGTCTAAAACTTGTATGACTAAGAAAAAAGAAATCTGGATGGATATGTAATGGAATTCACATTTTCTAGCTTTCTATGAAACTGTGAAGGGTGGAAAGTCAGTAAAAGTCTGTACTCCTCAGATTTTGGCAGCAGGTGTTTTAAGAAAAACACAAAATATTGACAGTTTTATGAAAGAGTCTTAAGAGAGAGCAACATTTCATACATCAATATTTTTTCACTCTCTCAGCGAGGAACCCTAGGATGGGTGTCATGTACTAACGTGTTCCTCACCCAGGAAGACCAGTTCTGTTTACTTTCAGTTATTTTCTGTGTAATAACAGCCATAGAAATTCAGAAATTTTAAAAAACGAAGTGGTATGTCTGGTGCCTTCATTTACAATGACAACTGTTCTGGCTCATGGATATTTCATAGTTTTCCTACACAGAAGAGGGGGTTTGAGCTAAGACAGTCTCTGTAGTCTTTGCTGGCTAGAGCTAGGAAAAAGAAGTACTGCTGTATGTCATTTACATCCCTAAGCGGCGTAAATCTGCTGTACCAACAGGATAGTTGTTGTCTTTCTGCGCCAGAAAAAAAGGCAGAATACTAAGAAGTGCTCAGTGGCAAGAGGACATATTTTAGAGTATCACCATGTGTGTGTGTTTCATGTCCAGGACATCAGGAAAAGTTTTGCTGGCTTACTTTATCCGTTTAACCTTCTTAGTTCTCTTCATAGTTCTTGGTGTTGTCTGCCATAATTAGGAATTTCTTCCACTAGTCTGCATGCACCTATTTCAGCAATAACTGCTATAGTTCCTAGGGCCCAAGGAGCCGCAGTGGTGGCCTCTTCACACATGGCTTTCAGTGAGATGGGAAGCCTGGACTTCTAGTTCTTGGCAAGGTTATGGAGAAGGTGCTCTATAGGCTAAGGAGTACAGTTCTCTGCAGAGATACTCAATCTTCTGGCAGGTAGCATGATGTAGTCCTGTCCTGTCCCAGATGATCTAAATGTAGGAATAACCTGCTTGGAGATCATGAGTAGGGAAGCTGCTATTCATGATACAAAAAAACCAAACAACCCGCCTCCTCCCCCCGCAAAACCCTGTGCTTTTGTGCGCTCTCTGGGCTTGTTTTCTGCTCCATAGTATGGATTCCGTAAGAGTAATAATTTCCAACTACTGTTCTTAATATTATGATCCTTCCCATCCTTAGCCTTTGCTGCTGAGTTCCCTGATTATTTTTTATATTAGTAGTGTATTTTAATGAGCTCGTGCTGATTAGATCAAATGCCCTGAAAGCAGAGGGGCCCTGCTGTGATTTTGGCATGGTGGCTCAGGATCAATGGTCCGGGCTGAGCACATATGAGAAAGAGGAGTCCTTGGAATAAATAGCGGCCTTATTTTGATTTTCATGCTAGTAAAGCCAAATTGCAGAAAAGCAGGAGAGAGTTTGTACCTCACGTGTTACATTGCATGTACTTATAAAACTGGTTAAGGAGGGCACTTAAGATGTGCTGCCTTTATTGTTGATCCAATACTTTTCATCAGTAGCTCTTAACAACTATTAAAAGAGAGGAGATGATTATTATCCTCCATCTAGAGACTGGAAAAAACAGAGGCACAGAATAGTTAACCAGTCTGCTTAAAGTCACCAAGTACATCAGTCAGTTGGAAAAAACCCTGCCTCTCGAGTCTGACAGCAGCTTCACAACTGTATTCATTTTAGGAGAGATGTAAGTGGATTAACTAGAATGTTTAAAAAGTAGTTGACTTTGGTTAATTTTTCTGTGACTCCTCCTTCCCATTCCCTCCAAAATATAAGTGGTTAATCTTTCCTGCTATGCCGCCTTTTGATCATTCAGTGTTTTATACTGAAGTTAAGAAATACTTTAAACAAATCATTCCAAAATGTAGGCATTAGTTATAAAAGAAACAAGTACTTCTTGCTTCTGTTTTGAATCTGTCTATTGCTGTGTATGAAAGGATTACAGTCTCTTGCTGGATTCATTTTGTTTTCCTTGGGTGAAATAGACTCCAAAACCTCACTTCTCTAATCATGAAAATGTCCTCAGCTATCGTAGGATACTAGGCAGCCAAATATCATATTAAGGATGAGAAGGAATAATTATAAACATTATGTTATGAACATAGAGTCTGTGGCAAGTATATACCTCATCAACAGCCAGTCCTGAAAGACTGAGGAAAGATGATGAGTATATGTACATATGGCAGGAAGATCAATGAAAGTACAAAGTAGCTTAATTTTGTGAAAACATAAAATTTATAAAGATAATTATAAAGATGATGTAATACATCTCTTGCTTTACTGACCTAGATCAGAAGAATTTTCATGCTTTATGTTATTTAAACCAAAACCTACCAGTCAGTTTGGGAAAAAGCTTTAATACATGTCAGTATCAATATATGATGTATTTTAATGTTTGTCTGCTGTATTTTATATTTAAAAAATAAATTGGCTATATGATGATTTGCATAGTTCAGCAGCAATTACAACACGGCATATGGAGGCATAAAATACAATTTTACTGTATTGCTTATCTCTTGTAAACAACAGTGCAAAGAGAGAAACAATGTGAATGATGCATAGGAATACTGCTTATTTCTCGAAAAGGTACAAATGGAATAGCACGTTTCTGATTTGTATCCATCATTTTTGGTAAATACTAAAAGCCCAGGGAAACAATGCATTATAAATGGTCAATGTCAGGCAGTAAACTTGGCATACTAAATCTGCACATACAGGTCATAATCTTTTTTTTTTGGTAGGGATATGTCTGTATGTGGCAAAGTAAAGATCAAACCCCATAAAATACATCATTTATATGCCACTCTCCATTATAGAACAGCATGGAGATCATTAATGAGAAGCACTGCTCAAAGAATATTTCCGTGAGTTTGTTTCCAGGCACACTGTGGCAAAAAGGAAGCGTCCTCTGGGAATTAAATAATAATAAAAATGTTGGGGGGTGGGGGGGAGGATGTTTAAGAACAAAAAAAAGAACAAACATGGTACTTGAATTTTTTCCCCTTCTACCAGTTCGTCAGCCATTGCAACAGCTTGAGGTGAAGAATTTGCAAAACACACATGGAGAGCTTTTTGCTGCTTATTTTTTTTAATCTCTGAAGTCCAACGGTGATGATGAAGGTAGCTGTGACATTTGCAATTTTCCATGCACCAGCCCATTCCATTTTCTTCCCTGGTGCCACTTACATGGTACAGTAAGCCTCCAGCATTGACAATAATTATAGCCTGAATAAAATGAAGAGGGTAATATGAACAAAGCTCTGCTGTAATTGCCTTTTCATTATTTGCTAACAGTTAGTTATTCAGTCACAGGGAAAAAATTACACAGTAATTGGTTGACAATAGGAAGCTGAAGCTAAATTCCAGAACTATGATATTTTTGCGTGTTGGTCTTTTAGACCTTTTATTCATATTTTGATTAAACAGCTAGAGCATTAAAGTGAAATATAAATGTAGCCTTGGTTCAGATTCCATAACATTAGTTTCCACCCCACACAATTCTCGTTCAGCTTTGAATTTTAAACTCTCACATATGGCAGACCTGTAAATATTGTAGCCTATTGACTTTGAAATACAGATTTACAACTCTCATTCACTTAGTTTAACAATAGCACAGAATCCCTTTCACCTTAACGCTTTAAAAAAGTGTCCAGTGTGACTGTGTGCAAACAATTTAAAAGCACGGTTCAGCCTTATTTTAGATAATGATGTTGAAAAATGCTAGTGTGAATGTGTATTATATTTTATTTGAGTTTTAAATCAACAAATAACCTTTAGAGCCAATGTAATTCTGTAGGCGCAGGTCTTGGGAGCAGTGTGATGGGCTCCTATATTATGAGTTACACGAGACTATGCTCTTGGAGCCGTTCACAGGAAACTTGCAGCTGGGTCTCAAGGATTCATGGCAAAATTTGCTTCTGATATTTATTTTGCTAGTTTTCGCCTCTTTTATTTTCTTTTATCTTGGGGTTTATATGAATGTCAAATTACAGCTGAAACCTGTTTGCGGCCTTCATGAAGCCTTGTCTTTGCATGGCTGGTTGACACAATAGCAGTAGTGTAATACAAAGCTACAGTGGTAACACTGTGCGGATGGAGGTCCCTAACTGGGTGCATAGACCAGAACAAGAGTTGTGGTTTTGGGGGAGAAGGCGGGTGTTTGGGTTTTTTTTTTAATTTATTTTAAATTATATCTCTCCCAAAGTGGCATAAGCCAAAAGGTACATATATCACCAAAGTGATTCATGTTTACATTTTATAACCAGTATCACTTGCCATGAGGAGATGTTCATCTGGCCAAGCTATAGCGCAGTAGACATGAGAAAAAAACTTTTGAACTACAACCTAAGTACTTTCAAGTTATAAAGCATATGATGTTTTAGAGACTGTTTAATTAGTTTAAATATATATCTGTAATCACTAGTGTTGCCCCCCCTTGGCAAAGGACTGGGAAGCATGTACTGCTGAAGCCAGTTTACCTGCCTTAAGTTCAGTGTTCATTTAAATTTTTTGCTTATTTAATGCCATCATGTAGTCATCAGAAATCAAGGTGTTATACACAGTAATTTTGAAAAAGATGAAAATCTGAAAAGTCAATTTCCACATTTTTTCTATTTATTATAATGCATAAAATAATTTTGTAGAAACTAACGTGGATGGTGCTAAATGTGCAAGGCTGTAACCTACTGAAAAGTTTAAATTGTAATTGTTTGCTGCTGTAGTCATTTGCCATGAACTGCTGCTTATAAATGTGTGGTTGATCGGCTTCCAATGACATTTTTTCCTTGTTTATTATAAAGCATTTAAAGGGGAGCAGACCACATGGGCCAGACTGTTAAATCAAATCAGTGTATTCATTTCATCAGACTTTTAATTAGAATAACTTTTTCCCATAAAGTAATTATTAGTCTTTCAGCAAACACAATTTTTGCAAGTCTTTTAGGTCAAGACAACATTGTTATAATTTAGAGCGTCAGTCATATCCGAAACAAGAAGAGTTGCACAGTATGTTCTCAAGTAGTGTCATATATCTTTAAAAAAAAAATCAAACTCCAACAAAGCAATTGTTGGAGGCAGAAAAAAACCTGGAGAAGCTGAAACTAAATAAATGTAAGTTAAAGCATGATTACAATAGAGTCTTTGAAGAGTTTAGTTCTTATCAAACTTGGCTACCTCTGGGAAGGCCCTGGAGGATGGGTTATGAAAGCTCATTCAAGGTCAGTGCAGTGACAGAAAACCGTGCCGCTCGGTATACTCTGCTTAAAAAAGCAGCTGGGAGCGGGGCTAGCACTCTAACGAAAAACAAACAGCGCATGCTCATTCTTTGACATTTGTTTTCATGAACGTAAGTTGTAGAGCAGTGTCTTGTTGTTCTGGGCCTGATCCAGTTGTAAAAGAAGTGAAAATATTCCTGTTGGGTGGGTTCAGCAGACTCTGGATGGGGTCCTCCAAAGCTAAGCGCCCAACGGAACGCTGGCAATAAACAAGTCTATCACGTTGGTCCTGTTCTGGTGTATATTTCATACTTTGCTCTTACTTTTATTCCGAGTCCTAGATCTTTAGTATAATCAGTCAAAGTCCTGGCTTTCAAGTTGTGAATGGGCATCATAATTATCTAATGCAACTACTCCAGAAATCAGATTAGTAATTAGCTGAACCAAACTGATTGGTGTGACTTCCTGAATGCATCTCTTTAATGTTGAACATTTGCTTTGTGCTTGAAGGATTTGTTTGTGTGTTTCTTGTGTGTGATGAGAGCTTTTCTGTAATTAGCTCCTGGGGGACAGCATATTCTAAGAGTTAAAGAATAATTGCAGCCCTATGAAATGTGAAATGGCTTGGGCTGGCTTTTGTTGCGGCTTAATTGTATGCAACAAGTACAGGAGGCTTTTCATTTCACATCATGATAGTAAAGATGTAGCTTTCATAAATAAAGAAAGGAATTTGGTACAGTGGTAAATAGTCTCTAATATGTTAATTTTGCAGAAAGAAACAAAACAAAGCACATTTGAGAATTCTCAGTGTTATTGAAGTAGATGTTCGTCATTGTTTCATTAGCTTGTAGTTTCTATTTATGATTTTAATGAAAGGGAAATATATACAGTGTATATATATACTGTATATATACAGTACAGAACAGTATATATAAGTATGACAGCAAAAGACAAATGACTCAGTGGTCAGTCTGGAGCAGCACATTCTCCTTTAAAATAAAAATTTAAATGAATTTTTGTTCTGAAATTTCGTGGCAAAACAGTTTATTTTTTGGACAGAAGCTGCATAAGTGTTCTGGTAAAATTAATTAAAACTTAAAAAGAAACTTAGTTTGTGATACCTTAAAAAATTGCATTCTTTTTCTCCTTCTCATACATGGACATGTTCTTTCTTTGCCTGTAGTATTTTGCTGTTCACTGTTTCAAATAATTGTAATTGCCCCTCTTACCTAGTCATACACTTGTGATCATCAGTGGCACTTCCCTTATCGCTTCCCTTCTATAAGAGAACCAATTTACAGGTGCCACACAACTTGTAACAGGGTGCCCTTGGGTTTGGCCTGTGCTGGTTCCAAGGCAGTCTGCGTTTGCTGACTATTAGCATGATTTGTGCCTAATGCCTATAGATGGGATTCCTCGACACTGCTCCGGGGAGGGCATTTTGAATGGAGAGGGTTTTCAAGCTTCCAGTAAAGCAGGTGCCAGATTTACTAGCCCAAGGACAGTAACATAGCTGCATACGCCTTTACCATTCCGCATAGAAGTTCAGCTTGTCTGGTCAGTGCTCTGTGGAGAGAGTGTAAACTGAATTGGTGCTAGATTAAATACAGCATCAGTACAGGCTTTTTTCTTTTTTCTGTTTTTTTTTTCCCTTTAATCAAAATACAGAATAATATAAATCTGAGTTTAAGTTAATTGTCAGAACTCCTGAGCCATCCTTACAGTAGACAGCATTGCTCCAATATCTCTATAATCACCATCCATTTCTGTGCCTCGTAGCATGTACTATTTATTTATTTTTTTTCAGTGTAGATGACAGTGATGCTTGGAGTCTCATTGTCATCTAGATCTGATAACTGAGAGTCATTTTGATATGGTTATGAGGTAATCTACAGTGTCAGACTCTCAATGTCATCTTGTCACTACCACTTCTTTCCATAGCATTGCCATAGGCAATAGCTCTGCTGCTGCTTTTCCTTCAGGGGTTTCCCTACAGAGGCTACAGATTGTACGAGAAGTCGCCCCAAGAGTTGCGTGTACCTGGTAATGGAAGCAGAGCAGAACCCTGTCCCCCATAGCAAGCCCCAGATCAGCTCTCCGGTGGGACTCGGGCCCGGCCACGGTTCGCAGGGAGGCTCGTGTCCGCTGCTGCCCGGGCACAGGCGCGCCTACGGGCTGCTGCTGTCTTTCCTTCGGCAGCGTCTCAGGGATGTGATTTGCGAGCGCTCAGCTGCTGCTTCTGCCCTTGCCCAGGGAGGAAAGGCAGGGTGTCCTGCTTCCCCTGCACGTGACCCTTTGGGTGTTGAAGGGGTTCTGATAAGGAACAAAGTATTTATTTGTCCAAACTTCTGTTTTCACACAGCTCCCCCAACACAACAAAAACTCACTATAGCTGTTGAAGTGCTGTCAGTTTTGCCATGGAAAGTCGTTGATGTAAGAAGTGTGATCCCATGCTAGCCATGAGTATTTGCAGCTTGGGACCAGTGCTATACCCCTTCCTAAAGGGTTGCCTGTGTATAGATGGAAGCAGGTTTGCTACAGTTATGTCGTAGGAATGCCAAAATGCAGAGAAGCAGTAGATCGGATCAGTGTGACTATTACTTGGCTGAGTATTAGAGCTCCAACTTCAATAGTCATTTAAGGAGCAGCATTCATTTTCTTATGAGGCAGAGTATGAGATTTAAAAACTGGAAATGTTCAGTGTGGGGATTTTTAGATCATACACATGTTATAATACTTTTCTATTTATAAAAAAGAGCACTCATATTTCATCATTGCAGAGAAACTGAGCACTCTTCCGCTTGAAAAAGGTGGAAAAAATAAGAGGTGGAGTTCCAGAGGAGACGTAACTCGTGGTGTTTAGGATCTTAAAAGTAGAGTAAATGGAAGGGGTTGCCTCAAAGTACCCCTGAGGTAAGAAGTATATTTAATAAAATGTAAAAAAAAAAAAAAGAAAAAAAGAAAGGCGCATGTAGCTAATTGTCACTCTTTTTCAGGAAATGTGAAATATGTTTCTTTCCTTCTCTCCTTCAGAACTGATTCAAAGTGAAATATTGATCAGATAATTAATAAGAATTAATAAATGCTGATCAGATAAATATTTTTATCTTTATCGTTGTCCTTACTTGAAAGAAGTTAAACCAATTTCAGTGACCAGCAAGAAAACAAATGAAGCACCATCCAAAAAGCAGTCAAGATTTGGAGTCGTATTTAAAATGGTTTGTGTATACTTTTGCCTCTTTAATTTTTGCTGAGAAATTTGTGGAGTTTTGTATCTGTGATTTTATTTATTTTTTTTCCACGTCCTCTTTCTGGAGAGCAAGCTCTGTACTTTTAAGAAGTACAACTGTCCAAGTTATGTGCTTCCTACTCATCTTGAGGAGGATAATATTCACTGTTTATTCAGAGGACTAGTAGGAATATCATCCTGAGATAAGTGCTATGTGGTGTGTTCTGTGCTTATAGACAAAATATTTTTTAATAAATACAAGTGACTGTAATTTTCTACCAGCAGTCATCTTGGCCACTAGAACCATATTTGACTTGATTTGTTCATAGCAAATTGACCTAACTGTATCTAATTCTTTCAAAAATACTATTCTGCTTATAAACAATCCTCATAATGCAAGAGGTGACTTTTCATAAAACAACCTGTGGGAAGAACAAAGTATAAACCTAAAAGGGATTTTTCCTATCTGGCTTCATGACAAAAGGTTATTGACTTGACAACACTTAATTGCTTGTCATAATTTTTTTCTCTGAAATGGTGTGTTATTTCTTTCCTTTGAAAGCAGCAGTAGGTCCATAGTTCAGATGTGGTGGAACTTGCTCATTCCTGTGGAGCCCCTCTGTCGGCCTCTGGTTTAACTGCTCCCTCTTACCCAGTTCCACAACCAGTCTGAATAGAGACCGCTGGGCAAGTGACTTGTTTAATGTCATGCAGTGTTTTAGTTGACTAAATGCTTGGAAAAACGTAAGGTTTTCCCAGATCCCTAACTTTATACTCATATTTAAGTAAGTAGAGAGTTAAAAGGAAGATATTCGGTAGAAGCATTTTGACTATTATATCTTAAAGATGTGAGTATTAATTTTAAACAGTAAAACAATCTGAAAAATCATACTGATTTGTTAGGTTAGTCTAAGTTTCTGTCCTACTGGATTGTATTGGAATATGAGGAACATAAAACCTCTTTAAGTCCTCAGTAATGCAGGAAGGGTGATGAAGAAAGTGATTACTTCCAACAGATATATAACAAGATTATGAGTGATTTTTCCAAATTTTAGTTTCTCCAATTAATAAGAATTAATTGTTCTAGTGTGGGCTGGTTGAAAGCTGGTCAGCCCATAAAACATACATACTGTTTTTCTTTCCATCTAGTAGGTGCATAAACAGTTGTATTATTATTTTTAAATATTCTCTGACATGAAAATGAGTACAGAATTTGGGGTGGGTGCTTAAATTTCATTTGATTTCTTGTGTCTGATGTACAGAGGTCAAGATATGGCAAACATAGTTCAAACGTGTAGAATGATTTCCAGAACTAATGTCATCCTTTAAAAGGCACTGTACTTTTTTCTGATAACATAAATGTAGCATAAACGTAATTATGATTGAGAGTCTGAGAGTATAAGTAGCACAAACTGTTTCTTAGTGCTTAACTGTAGAAGTCTTTGTTGCTCTGTAGCTGAGTTGGGAAGTGTGTTACTGAAGTCAGTCAGGTAGGTACCACTGACGGAGATCAGCCATTTTACTGTTTTCCTCCAGAAAGAATAGTTATATTTGTCTTTACCTAATCTTTCTAAACAGAGGGTCTTAGCTAACTAAAGTCAATGAGAACCTTACTGTTGACTTCAATAGGTTTGAATCCATTCTTTAAGTCGTTAATATTTGTTAAGTTTTGACATGAGTATATTTGCACTCGGAAGGTGGTAATCAAACCTGGATTTTTTCCCTTACGTTATGTAGTGCTTATTTTCGTGTTCTCTTAATACAGCCTAACAATTATTTCTTCCTGCACATGGAGCATCCATATGAATTTGTGTTTCTTTTCAGTACTTAAAACTAATCTTTGTTTTCTCAGGCTTTTAGGTGGGACACTTACCTTAATCCTCTTATGTTTGTGTGCCTTGAAGTCATAGTTCTTTGTATGATTTAGGATTTCAAGAGCCTGACTCTTAGCATCTTGGGGTCAGCTTGACCTTCTTTGTTGATTTTTTTCTTTTTTTTTTCTTTTTTTCTTTTTTTTTTTTTTTGCTATCACAACTGCAAGTAATTCTCAGAACTTTTTCTTACTCTTAAGCCTGAGTTTGCTTTCTTTGTCTCTCCTCACCAACTTCTTTCTCTCCTCTTTTTTTTTTTTTTTTTGGCCTTGTTACTTGCCTATGGTGCAAAGTTGTTAAGCAATTAAAAAAATAGGTCCTGTCTTAGCTTTATCCTATTTTATATTTGAATCTTTTGCCTTATTAGATTAACATTTCACTATGCTAAACAATTAGGATGTAATGTTCTGTTTCTATAATGTCTTTATGATTGTGTTAACGTGGTTCTGTTGGTTTGCTGAGCTTATTTTGTCCTTTTGTATGAATGAAATATTTTTAATTTGATCCTTTCAGGAATAAAGCATTGTTAATCTGAAATTATAAAAGCAGAGGGTATTGATCATTTGCTAGATCACCTGCAACACTAGAATATCTTTTTATGTTTGACTGATACAACTTCCTAGTCATGACTTCACCAAAATTTTTATCTTTTTGGCTGATAACCAGTTCTTAGGTTTGTATAATATCAGAATATAGTCAGCTAAGACAAATTGATTCAGACAGTTGTCACAGAAGTATTTAGCTAAAATTACTTCAGAAGTTTTACACTGCTTGACATTGCAGTACTGTCTTTGAAGTGTATACCCTGAAAAATATTTGTTATTAACAATTCCAGACAGGTGTTTCACCAAAGACATGTGAAGATGTGTAGAAGAAGAGATTAATATTTTGCAGTAGGTTTAGCCTCTGGAGGAAATACTTGTCTTGTTTGTTTGGAATTCCAGTTGTCATTTTACCAAAAGCTTTCCTCACATTCAGTTTTTTTTCTAAACAAGTAAAATTAAACTGTATTTAGTCATAAGAATTAGTACAACATATGTTTAGGTTTTATTTAAATATCAGCTGCTGTGAGATAAATAAAAGGCAGTCTTTTACAGACTATGGATTCTGCTTTTAGGATATTTAAAGCTGGGTACCTAAAGGTTGCAATTAGAAAACATTCAAATTAGGATTAAAAATGCTAGAAGAACTGCAAGAAATAATCTACTTTAATGCTCCTGTTGAGTTCAATGAAATCTATTCCACCTGCATGAAGCCCCAGTAATCTGGCTGTGTGTAACTGGAGTGGGAAGGGGCAGGCGGCATGAAATCCAACCCTCAATCTGGGGCCGCTCAGTGGGGCTGTAGGACGTCATTCTGCAGCTGCCATTCCAGACTATCTGGTGTTCATCTGTATTACGGTCGTGCTAAGGGGTTGTGACCGATATTGGGGCCTCGCTGGGCTGGGTAACGCGCCTACCCATCGTCAAACAGTCACTGCCTCAGAGGACTTAGCGACTTTAGGGCTGCCTGAGACAGGTAAGGGGCACGAAGGCACCGGGCAGGGAAGTCAAGGTGCAGCAGATTTACAGCCAGAGGGAGGAATAAGCCTATGTACTGATTCCCCTCGCTGCTGGGCCAGGCTGTTGAACTTTAAGCTGAAGAATAGCCTCAGTGAATACTGCTACCTGCTAGGGTTAGGCAAGGGCTTAAGGATTTGGCTGCATCATAGCCTTGCTAGGGGTAACTTTGTCAGCTGTGAACTCCTGTGAAGTTTTTGTTCAGTAGACAAGACAAATAAGGTCTGCAAGACTGTATTCACTAATGCTAATTCTTACTAATTAATACCAATTCACTAATAATAAAGGCATCTTGACAGATGGGTTCAGGGTGACAACTAGCCTGTAAAAGTGAGAGCACCCAAAATCCAGGATGTGTAGAGGATTTTTATCAGTAAAAGACTCTGAAGTAAGTGAGATATACCTGATGTCCCCCCCACCACTGCGCCTTCAGCTCTTTGCTTGGTTGTCTTCATAGGTAAATACATAATGGATTTACTGAAAACTCTAGAATATTTTTGCTTTAATAAAAAGTAAGAAAAAAGTCTTCCCCAAATAACAAATTTGCATCTCATTTTCTCTTGCTGTTGACCCTAAGAAAATCCAGCTAGAGCAACAAGCCAGGCATGTTTATAAGTTCTTCTCTTCATACTTTTGTGATTATGAGAAAAGAAATTATTTGAAAAACTAGACAAGAAATTACAAAATACACCTGCTTTGATTTGGACAAAGGTATAAATTCCTCTGGCGAGGCTATGTAGTACAAAATATGAAATACATCCTTTTAAGAGTTTTTAAAAAAGAAAGCAAGCATGAGTTCCCAACTGTAAAACCATGACAGGTTTTAAATCTGTGCTTTTGGGTGGGGGTGTTCTGAACCCTGCTTGAAAAGCAAAATTTCTGTACAGACTAATGTTAGGCAATGCGGAACATTTCCCGTTGGCGACACGTTTATTGACGGTGGAGAGTACAAAGCTCACAAGATAGCTGCTGAGATCAAGAGATGCAAGGACTTTGATTCTTTGAGCACAATGCGTAAAATTTGGGTGGGTTATTTCATTTCTGCCGTGACCTGCTGTGTGAGGAAGGGGTGTAGTGAGTGTCCTCTGATCCCTATTGGCGAGCAGTTCTCATCATTTCCTTACATGACAGGCTTTGTGCGCGGAGTGAAGAGCGTGCTCCATGCGCAGGGACAAGGTGTGGCTGATGAGTCCTAGATAAATTCCCACACAAAAAAGGCACTGTATTGCTGAATGGGTTTCCAATGTAGCTCTTTAATTTCATCTCTTGGAAATGTTTCTCCTCTTTTCATCCCACTGCCTTTATCTTAACTTCTGATCTGAGGAAAGCAGCAGCCTTTCAAATTGAACAAACCATGTTTCAAATAGGCTCTTCTGCTTGTGACAAGATGTACCTCATTTTCTCTGCAAGCCCTCAGCAAGGTCACACCTTTTTAATTTATTTTCTGTAGGAAAAATCTAGTTGCATGATAGAACAAGGCCAGATCTAGCTAGAGGTCATTTCTTGAACTAGTCATAAAGTAGAATAGGATTAGAACCGTTTAATATCTCCGAACTTGCCATGCATAGTTCTATTAAAATTTAAGCTTCATATTTACAAAGCAACATAAACAGCTGCTCTACATTGTGGCAAATTCAGTTACAATGAAGGGATTGTTTCAGATTTTTTTCCTTTTTACTGTAAGTGCAACCTTTCTTTTTCTTTTTTACTTTTTATTTTCCTTTATAACTTCTATACGTAAATTTCTTAGTACAACCAGATGGTGTCATGGCTTTAGATTTTTTTCATTTCTGATTTTTGGAAAATACTCTAAGATTTAGTGTTTTATTTCCTCTGGAAATATTTTTTTGCACCAAAATAGGGATATTTTATTAATGTGTATTAATACAGTATTAACACGTTTAACACAATTTATTATTCACTCAGCAACAGCAAAGTACTGATCTGCATGCAACCTGTATGTTCTCATAGAAATTATGAGATAGATTTTTGAAAGACCTTGGTTTCCAGCCTCATCCTCAAATACATTGCTTATGCAAGTGAAGAATGCATATTTATCAGTACAGTAATGCTTTTTAACCATAATTTTACTGCCATTTTTGTCATATTTCTCACACTTTCCTGAGAGCTGATTCCCATAAACCTGGCTATTTTCATCCATATTTTCAAATGCCAGCTCTTGATTTGGCAGCTTTATCTTTTTACACGCTGGCGTTGTTTCAACAAGTGGCATATGAAAGATAATGAGATATTTTATTGGCTAAGAAACTGGACACCATTGCAACAGTGGTGGCAAGTGGCAGGCAGAGCAGAGGTCTCGCACAGATAGATCTGGCTGCGGTAATGTTGCCCAACTGCCAGTGTTGCTGTGGGCTGGCCAGGTGGCCTTGCTGCTCGTGTTTTTTTCTAGTCAAGTCTATTATGTCAAATGCCTATCGAAACTTCTTAGTTTTACATCTCTGATGCAACAGACCGTAACATCTCCTCCTAAGTACTTCCAATCCATTTAACTGACATGTATGCTTGCTATATGTCTGTGTGCTCAAATTTTTGAGGAAATGTGTTGAAAAGGCTAAGCATGCATGTGAAGTAGCTGTTTTTTTCTCAGATCTATATTTTTATAATTGAAAACATCATGATTACACTATGACTTACTGCAGCTCAACCACCCGTTCTGTATATATGTTCAAGCATACATGCAGCACATTTAAATGCTGTGAGAAAGGGTGACCTGAATGCTCTGAAACGGAGGTAGGGATCAAAGACATTCTTGAGCGCTGACAATAATGTACTGTGTGACGATGATTAACTTGTGTATCACTGTTCTGTGTGTAGCTATGCCTTACTAAATTCCTTTTATATGGGTAAAATAATAATGCTGATTGACATCACCATATGTGGTGAGGATTATTTATTAATAGCTACTGACATTTTTTGACCATTCAATAGGTATCATTATTTTCAATTGAGCATAGCTTGTATTTTGATTTGTATGACTAAATTTACATTTTCAGGGGGACTGTTGGGAAAATTATTGTAGTCCCACAATAATTTATCAACACTCAGTAGTAATTCATGGCAAAAAGAAACCTTTCTAATAAACCTCAAATATTGAAAAAACAAAAAGAATTTTAGAATCTTGGAATAATACCAAGAATGTTCATTAAAATAACAAGCCCTCAAACTGTCAAAGCAATAAAGAAAAGGAATTTGAACATCACTTTTTTCACATTCAAAATTAAAGTGACATAGGATGTATCTTCATATTTTCCTAGAAACAGTGATCTATATTTAACAAAATATAATCAAGGACGAAGGATTAATTCTTCCATGTATGAAAAATCAGACTTAAAATGAAGCCCTGGTCAGAATGTGGACTAAGTGAAAACAGTCTCAACTTACTGAGAGACAATAGGTCCGATTTTATAAGATTACTAATAAAGTAAGTTTGTGGTAATTTTTCTTCTAGTTAGCATAAAGAATTCCCAACACTGGGGCAAAATGAGCTGATTCCACAAAAATGTAGTTGTGTTTGTGACTTGGCACACATGAGTAGTCCAGCTGATTTGAATAAGCAGCTTTACCTCTGAATTTGTATAAGTAAAATTATATCTGCACATAAGCCTTTGCAGAACCTGAGTCTTGGTCTGGTATCGCAGGGAGGAAATAATTAATCAAATTCCATAATTCTGTTTCAGAGTTTCAGTTAAGAGTGTAATGGCACTGAAGGTATGTATTTGTGAAATGGTTGTTTAAAATGCTCTCTGCAGAACGGCTTGGCACTTCTTACTAGACTGTGCTTTGCATTTACTGTCTTCACTAGTTGGGCTTCTCACCACGCTCTTGTCATTCTGTGAGCTTTCCCTCTCTGTAGATAGGTATTTTTGATAATTTGAAAGTCAGGTGGCTTGTATAGGCATTATTATAGGAAGATGATATTTGGTCCACCTTTTTTTTTTTTATTTCTTGCAGTAAGACCAAGTCCCTCTGTTCTCTTAAAACTACCCAGGTTTCTTAAGAGTTTTGAAGCTAAATCCTGAATAATATTAGACTGACTTAGACCAAAATTATGCAAAGCACTTAAGCTCATGCTTATGTTTGTTTGACTTCAGTGAGACTCAAATATTTTTAATTAAGAGAGCAAGAGAACCTGGGCTTCGGTGTAATAATAAATTGATTGCTTAATTTTTTGATCTAGTTAAGTACCATTTGGGGAAGTCAGACCTAGGGGAGAAAAGAGTAAAACAAAAGAAGTTGGGGTTCAGAGTATAAAAATAATGTAGATGGACTCATTTTGAATAGCAATGATTCGTAATCTCTTCTTGTATAAATTATTGCATGGAGGAAAGATGAACATTCTGGATACTTACAGAATGATCCTTGTTGTTATATATTTAGGGTTATAGTGTTTTTAGCACACCTTGAAAATATTAACACTCTGGTCAAAGCTACCTGCAATATTTTGGCCTGTGTATAAGCTTCTTGTTTTGTCCTTGTTATTTAAATGTGTGAAACAGAAAATAGAAAAAATGGGGGGGAAAAAGAAATTATAATTATGATTTAATTGGCTCATTGAAACTGTTTCTTAGCATCCTATACACCTTGTAAAACTATCACACAGTTCTCTTGGTTAATAAAACCTGTGACATATTTATGAAAGAAATAACAGTTGTACAAAATAACGGTGGTATTAAAGATTCCTAATGGCCTATTTAAAACACAAATATTCTACTTGGAAACATTTTGAATTTTTTATTCTTTTAAGTAAGAAGCTCACTTCTTCCTCAAAATAGTTTTATTTCAAACTATGTAAGATGGAATGATTTGTAAGGGCTGTTCTATGTTGTTTGGATAAACTATGAAAAAACCATGAAAGCCTAAAAAAGGTCAGAAGTTCTTTATATTATAGGAGAATTTCTAATGAAAAATCCTTTGACAAATCTCTGTAAGCAAAAAAATTGCTTTAGCCAGACTTACCCTGATTTCAACATTAATTTAGATATAACAGTTAACTACTGATGCATTTCATAATTTATTCCTGCTTCCTGGTAATGCAATGTCTTGTCATTGTATAATGGGTACTTGAATATTTGTTAATCCAGGAGAGGACATAGGACAATACGGGGCACTTTCCCCAAAAGAAGCATCAGTACTTTCCAGTTTGCCCTGGTCAAGAAAGTGACAACAAGCTAAGCAATAACACGTATTCTGTGTGCAGGAATAAACAACTTTTCAGTAAAAGTACAAAGAAAAGTCTTAATAAAATAGGAATTATATATGCATAGTAATATTTTTCTTGCCTAATATTATGCACCTAAAAATTGAGCACCTAAGCAATGATACAAGGCTTTCTCTATAGTTGAGCAGCAGGAAGACATAGCTCCATAAGGGAAAAATACCCCATTTAAAGTGCTTAAGATATGGTATGAATCACTTATGAAGGTGTCTGTTCTCATTGACTAAAACTGTCTAAGGGACCAGTAAAGCTAGATGCTTAACTTTTAGATGACTAATGTATGTGAGATGAATCCTATTGATAATTCATGATATAATAATGTCATATTTAGATTAATTAATCACTATGTTTGTTGTAATGCTCCACGGAAAGCAGAAGTAAAGTGGAGGTAGATAGTTAATAGCATGGAAAAGACAGAGGTGAAAAATGGCAGAAATAAGAGCACCGATCTTTTTTCTTAAAAAAAGAGAAGCCTTATATCATTGCTTAGGTGCTCAATTTTTAAGTACACAATATTAGTAAGTTAATTCCTGGGGAGGAATAACCCCAGTCACCAGTACAGGTTGGGGGTTGACCTGCTGGAAAGCAGCTCTGCAGAGAAGGACCTGGGAGTGCTGGTGGACACCAAGTTAAGCATGAGGCAGCAATGTGCCCTTGTGGCCAAGAAGGCCAATGGTATGCTGGGGTGCATCAGGAAGAGTGTTGCCAGCAGGTCGAGGGAGGTGATTCTCCCCCTCTACTCAGCCCTGGTGAGGCCACATCTGGAGTACTGCGTCCAGTTCTGGGCTTCCCAGTACAAGAGGGATGTGGCACTACTGGATCAAGTCCAGCGAAGGGCCACAAAGATGATTAGGGGACTGGAGCATCTCTCTTATGAGGAAAGGCTGAGAGAGCTGGGCCTGTTTAGCCTGGAGAAGAGAAGGCTGAGAGGAGATCTTATTAATGTGTACAAGTATCTGAAGGGAGGGTGTCGAGAGGATGGGACCAGACTCTTTTCAGTGGTGCCCAGTGACAGGACGCGAGGCAACAGGCACAAACTGAAACACAGACGGTTCCATCTGAACATGAGGAAAAACTTTTTCACTGTGAGGGTTACAGAACACTGGAACAGGTTGCCCAGAGAGGTGGTGGAGTCTCCTTCTCTGGAGATATTCAAAACACGCCTGGACGAAATCCTGTGCAATGTGCTCTAGGTGACCCTGCTTGAGCAGGGGGGTTGGACTAGATGATCTCCAGAGGTCCCTTCCAACCTCAGCGATTCTGTGATTCTGTGATTCTGTAAATACTACTATGTATATATAATTCCTATTTTATTAAGACTTTTTTTTTGTACTTTCACTGCAAAGTTTTTTATTCCTGCACACAGAGTAAAGGTAAACTGCTGTGTACTCAGGTAAGTGTCCAGCTTTGAATTTGCCAAATTTGCAAAGAGAAAGATGAATGCTTTTGAAATATATAGGAAAATTGTTGCAGGCTCTCCTTGTTTTATCATCCAAAGGCTAGTATAAAATGGCATGGTTCACTGTGCTGTGCTAATTCTGCACATCTGCAGGTTTTTGCTGGAAGTTGGATGCTCTGCTCTGAGACATCTCCATGGGGCACAGAGAGTAGGGTGAGGGATGTTTGCTGCTGCCTTTCAAGCCCTGCGGAAGATTTTATGCAGGTCAACGGGTGAGTCTGAAGAAATCTTTGCTATAAATATTGATCAGTGTAATTTAGATTTCATGAACATTTTCTTAATGGGAAAGGTCAAGGTGGGTAGAGTCAAGGAAGTAGTAGTTTATGAAGTCAGATAGTGCCTAGACTCCTAAAATATACTAGTTGCGGGAATTGCGACCGTATTCAAGTGACGAAACATTTCTTTTTGGTGCTAACTACTGCTATGTCATTCACATTCTAGATAGTCTTCATTACTCTCTCCAAGTGTATGGATTTTAGATAGGATCCAAAGGAGACCTTTATTTCAAATCAACAGAACACTGTAGGAACAACTTTGTAGATTCATACTGCATAACTGAGGGTATTGTGCTTTGTGTATTCATGATGTACCTTGTGGATATATACTTCCTTATTGCAATAACAAACTTTCTAAATACCCAACACAATGAACCATTTCATTTCCTTGTTGAAGCCTCTGTTGCAACATACAAAATGTGTTTCTGTATGTCCCTACTCCCCTCAAGCAAAATACTGAAAGTGACCTGGACTTCCCAGAGGAATCCTTCCCAGTCACTGTGGTGCTTTTAACTGACCAGAAGGAAGAACTGTTGTGGCTATTAAGATGTAGTGTGGGAAATTCAGTTGTTAGTGGTTTTTTGAGGGTGGGATTGGAAAATGTAGAAATACCCTGTGGTATTTCATCAATGTTTTATATAGTAACATATTTCACAAGAAAGTTTTATTTGCTTAAGCAATTAAGAAGCAAACCTTCCTGTTCTGTAGTTGGCATTCTGTCCTAGAACCAAGTGCCTATGGCAAGTTATGGTCTGTTTTAAAATACAAAATGTAAATTGGAACAGAGCTCAGTGCACACCTGCTCATCTCCCATCAGATGGGCAAGCAGTATGCAAAACACAAACTGCAAGCAGCTACAGTGAAGAAGAAAAACCAAATCAGGATGTTCTCTACTTCCATGTAGAGAAGCAACTAAAAGAAATATGGGAGAGGCACAAAAGCCCTTGCATTTCATCCTTTCCCAAGTAAAAGACACTTGTCTCTGTACAGTGGTGGCAAAAATAAGCACAGTAATAACTGAGTCTTAGGGTCTGGATCTGTAATGGATGGGGAGGGGGGGAGTTCAGCACTTGTAAGGTCCTGTCCCACTTGCTCGTGCTTTTGACAAGATCTTTTTTCAAAGCTCAGAGAGTGAGAGGGGTTGATACTGTTCAATAATTATATTATATAGAAAGATTTGAGCTTCTTGATGGCTTTTTTTTTTTGATTTGCAGACATTGCGATTATTGCATTTGGCTGTGGTCCAGCCTTCTCATGCAGGCTTCAGCAGCAGCAAAATTAAAGCTCAACATTCTCCTTGAATAGCAAAATTGACAGACTCTGCTCCTCAGTAGCTCTCTTTGGTATGGCTGTTCCCTTTCATCATGGTAAATGCCATGCTCTGGTTACACCATTGGTGAATACTAAGCTCCAGTTGCTCTTTAGTCAATGTAAAAAAAAAAGTTTATGTTCATCATTAATTCCAGACAAGTAATATTATTAGTACATCTCATATATTCTGCAGGAAGCTGTGATGGTAATGAATAGGCTAGCACATACATTCATAAAATTACTTGTCTACCATATATAAAATTAGGTTTTATTCACCCATTCCTGTATACCCTTTAGTCTATTATGTTATCCAACCTATAAAACTTCCTCTTTGATTACTCATTTACTTAATGGATTATAGGTAAACCCCAAACCTGCTTGTTTATCAGTATTCTAGAGTCCTGTAACCGAGTTTTTTAATGACAAAATGTAGTCTTTTTTTGGCTAATTGTTCGTCATTAAAAACATCTTCAGGAGAAACAACTGTGCATGTTAATCTTTTTTTAATTCCATTTGTACTTCTGAAAATTTCATCTAACAAAAGTTATTCCCCCAAAATACTTCCCTGCAATAGAAATGTGTGGGAAAACTGACATTTGATTGCTGCTTCCTTTCATTCTCTTCTCTGAGCAGTCAAAAGGTTTCGCAATGGTAATTTTGCTGATGCTCTCCTTTGTTACATACTTTCACAAAAACGCAACAGTCTGAGGGAAATCATCAGGTTGTATGGTAGTGCAGGTTATTGCAGCTGTAGCTAGTTTTCACCAGGTGCGAAAATGCGACACATCACGTCTTCAGGCATTCTGTATTTTACATTGGTAGCTAATCTGTACACATGTTAGTAAAGAGAATGAAACTACTTTGGCAATGTTCAGTAGGAGTCAGAGCACCACTTCCAAATATTTTGTGTGATGATCTGATGATCCATTTTGGAGGATCAGTGTAGGAGTCTTGTTCAGTTGTGTGTTGATGTGACTGTATATCCCAAGGCAAATCAACAAAATAATACCTAGCATTTTTATCTTTGGTTTTCTATGCAGAATGGCACTCACTTGTCACTGTCCTAGCTTGCCTGTTTTTCTGTGGTGACCCTGTGCTAGGATTGTTGATCCTAGAAGGAAGCCATGCCTCTGACACCATGCCTAAATTCAATATTGTTCTTCATAGCTTCTTCCCAGCAGGCTCCAAACCTGGCTCTTCCTTGTTCCTTTATCCAGAATCTGTGAAGCTCTCTCCAAAGTTAAAGGCTTTCCAGTCATACAGATAGGCTTGTATGATTCAGTTGCACTGCTGTGGATGACAAATTAACTTTTAGTTTATTTCAAGCATGTTACAACTAACATGTACCTGTCTCAAGCTGTAGAAGCTCTTAGCACTTTATGCCCTGAAAAACTTTTGCAGTTGCTCCTAGAATCATAGTAGAAATACAAGATTGTAAGTGTTCCTAATTTATTCTCACTCTGTCCTGTTCCTCCTGAGCTAAGGCAGAAGGTCTCACGTTGATGTTCATTCTGAAGACTGACAACCTGTTGTGGCTCAGGGTGCAAAGACTTTTTTTTCTTGATGTCTTAGTACTGGTGACTACGTTCTTAGAAGGGAGGGTCTTTCCTTTTAGATCTGATTTGAGCTCTGAAGTGCAGTCTTGGGCTTTTTTCTTATGTTCACCTGAGAGGATTGTTTGAGTTAGCGTTTGCTTTAGGAAATTATGGACATGTGGGTTTTTTTTTGTTTTGGGGGGGATATTTTGCTTTCTGAAGGAAAAAAAAGTATATTTTAAAAATAGCATAAATGCTGGGACATGACAGAAACTTACTTTCTTTAAGTCTTCCCTCTCCTTCTTCCTTGAGTTCTGTAATAAGACAAATCAAATGGGCAACATTGTATTTACAGTCACTTTCTTTCTTTAGTAGCATGAATCCTCAGGAATCCAAAAGGAGCGGTCTTCTACATGTGTCCAAAAAAAGCTTGCATATAATTGCCTTAAAGAACATAACCAATGTGCAAACAGGGTCACATTAATGCAAAAATCCCTGACCTGTTTTATATATTTGGTTACTGATTTTAAACTCATATATTGTGATTTCATTTACATTTTAAACAAAACACTAAAGTGCAAAATGATTTCTTGCAAGATAAGAAAGACAAATATAAAGAATTGATTAACTGAGCTATGTTTTTTGATAGAAGGTTTATCAGAGGGAGTCAAACTGAAGTGTGCAATATTCACTCATGTTTTCAGCTGGAAGCTCTGATTAAGTGG
The DNA here is from genome assembly GCF_036417845.1 of Apteryx mantelli. Taxonomy (NCBI): domain Eukaryota; kingdom Metazoa; phylum Chordata; class Aves; order Apterygiformes; family Apterygidae; genus Apteryx; species Apteryx mantelli. The sequence continues at coordinate 19,675,565 of NC_089987.1, read as the reverse complement.
TGTAAACTAATCTGGATTTCTCCATCTGGCACCTGTGAGGAGAAGGAGACAAGTAGTCAAGAACATTATCGATCAGTTGGAGCCCAGTTAAATACTTCACAGTAATTGGTCTTGAACAGCATTAAAAATTACATGCAATATGTTGAAGGAGCAGTGATTTTCATTGTAGTACCTCTAGCCTATTTGGTTAGTATGTAGTTTTATGAATAAATAATTATTGCTTTTAGGCTTAGTGCCCATGCGCGAGTTCATATGCAGAGGAGGTCATCAAGTGTCTCTCCAGTGTAAATCTGCGCGGCTGCCATGAATTCAGTGATGCTACTAGTGCAGGGCAACTCAGGATCTTGCCACGTCTGTAAATATGAGTGCCATTCCACGTGTTACACCAGCTGTATAAACCTGAATTATTAACATCATTACTGTATATTTATCACTGCCAGACTAGGAAAGCTGTGAAGAAATAGCTATGGTTGAAAGCAGTTACTTAATTAGCTTAAAGGCAAGATTGTGGTTTATCTTAATGCAGCTATGTAGGGAGATGCAGGCCTGTAATGCACCTTTTGCTCTCTGTCCTGCTTGTTCCCGCTGCAAGTCTCAGAGAAAGGGGCAAGATCTACCTTGTGCTCTGACGCAGCTCACAGCATGTGCCAGGGCTTTGCTGGAACAGGTGGAGCCTTAACTCTCCCTACAGAGTATTTTTTTTTTCATTCATTACTCAGCTGACATAGTCCTCTGCTGCTGTAGGTGGGTTGAATTAGTTTCTTTATAGAGTAAAAAAGGTGAAACAGCTGAACATGGCATGGCAGATTCATCAGCAAAGGCAGATTTTTCACTAGCCGTTCCTGTTTTGATGATGAATGCAGGCTGCCTATTCTGGATAGTTGAGATTTTCTCAGGAACAGCTACAGTCTGTGGGAAGTAATGCAATGCAAAATATTAAAAGACAAATAATGATAAGTTGTTTTAAATTGTCATGTATACAATGGTATAGCTGTTCATGGAAGGAGAACATTCACCTTTAATGTTAACATTCACCTTTTGGAAATCACAGTTATAACATCATTAAAACCATCTCTAGCAATATATTAATCTAATACAGGTAGGCAGTAAAATCTCTTCTCTGTGTCAGTGCATGAACTATGTGCAATTTCTTAGATGTTTGCAGCTCAGACGTTTAAAAGAAGACATTAAACAGACTGCTTATTTAATGTTTTAAAATTAATTGTTGCCTAAAATATGTAAAATGAAGTACATGGTAGGGGGGGACATCAGCTCTTTTTCTCCGACATCAATATTTTTTTCTAACCAGTCTACTGATAAAATGGGATTTTTCTTGTGTGTGTGGGGAGGGGCCTCTGCGGCATACGGTTTTGTGAGGAGTTATTAAGTTAGATTCTGTGTCTGGAGGGATCAAGAGAAGAAACGGGGATACGATCTACTTAGGCAAGGAAAGCTGAAGAAGCCATGTTTCTTTCCTCTCAAAAGGGGTATGGAGTCAAAGTGACTCTGAAGCAGGTCTGGAGGTCCATTCTTCTGGGTGGAGCATCCATGTAACTATCTAATTTTTGCTTCATATATAATTATTCAGTAAAATACTAAAAGTCATGACAATTCTTGGCATCTGGTGTTCAACCAAGGCTAAATGCTGGCTTCATTGGCTAATTGTATAATACAAAGAATATTTAAAGCTAATTTGGGTGTATGTGTTTATATATTTATATAGAGATATTTTTCCTGAATTCCAGAAACACTTCCTGTTTTTACAAAATCAAAATTATAGGAGGACAAGAAGATGATGTATGCACCTCTGACTTGTATCATCTAACTCATATATTCAGCCCCTCTTTGGAGGTCTCTTTCCATTAACTACACCAGGAAGTTAGGTTCCCAAATATAGGTTCTATGTATTGCATTTCAGCTGATACTAAAATGACCTCAAAGACATGGTGTGAAACTTTTCAAAACTAACAGGACTTTTGGAAATATTTGTTGCTGTTCGTCCATTCAAGCACTTGTCTTTGCAGTAGGATATGCCTTGTATTTGATAACAAATTTTCATATTCACGTATTGCCAGTAGGAATAAGTGGAATTGTTTCTATAACTCCTTAAAGGACTTTAATGAGAAAGCTGCTCCTTGCCCTATGCTTTTTTCCTAGAAAACTGTTTTTAGGCTGCTGTATTTCACTGGAATAGTTTTAGACATCTGGGCTAAAGGGCATCCATAAATGACTACAGTGTTTTATGTATGTATCTCTTGTGTGGAATGAGTCTTTGAGCCTTATGTAGAGGTTATCATTACAGGCATCATAAATGGTCACTTTGATATTATCTTGTGTCTGGAAGTTCATGTTTCAGCACTAAGCTATCACGTTTCATACTAAAAAAAAATAGCATTTTGCCACCAGAGTTGGGTTCAAAATGGCACCATAGAATGAGTGTTAAGGTTGTATCTTTGCCTGTCATACTAGATGTAACACTTGTCAAATAACACAGATGACCCTTAAGTATCTTGCAAGTACCTCAGGTCTAGAGGGCAGGTTAAAGCACTGAATATCTCTTCAGAAAAAATATTTTCTACTTATTGGTTTTCATTGAAACAATCAACCTACTATCAGAACAACCTACAAATGGAACAAAAGCAAACTAAAAGCAAAAAGAGCCTACTTTTGTTCTTTTTGTTAAAAATAAATCTAAGGCGTATGCTTTTGTCTTGGCAGGTTTATTTCAAGAGTAATACCATGCTGTCACAATGCTTGTTATCTATATATTAAAAAAAGGCAAATTAAGTGACAGACAAAAGAGAAATGTTAATTAGAAAGTTCTATTTATGTACTATGTTTAACTTGTAGGATTGCTAGATATTTTCAGACTAACAGACCCTGATCCTGCAATATTATGTTATATGACTTACAAAATGAACAACAATCTGTTTACAAAGCACCCTTAATCATAGGCAGGCAGAGATGGTATTGTTTTAATATTTTTATGAGAAAAACAATTTAGATTCTTTTTTTTGCTTTTATTCCCTATGGCAAATACAAGCTTTGCAGTTTAACAAGGATATTTTCCCCTTTGGTCGTAAGTAAATACTGTTCTTTTACAGTATGTGTCTTCACTTCTGGGGTCACTGAGGAGAAAAGAGGATGCTAAGCTACAGTGCAGCAATCTGAACATCCAGCAGAAAACTATTAACGGAGAGAATAATAATAACTAGCCCTAGGTATTTGTAAATTATATACAAATAATTTACATTTAATTTATGATTCTTAGTCTCGTGTTATTACAAAAAAATGCAGTTGTGATTGTAGAAACACAGTGCTTGCTTTGGTGGGATAGTGATATATGTATGTGCATCCATTTGAACTATTTTCTCAAAATTTCTTCTCCACCTCGTCTTAGCTGAGGCTAGTCATGTTTGCCCCACTAGTGTTTTTCCCATATGAGCCCTTGGAAGGCCTGGTTTTGGAACCACTTTCTTGCCCTAACTTCATAGTATGCTTTCCTTGCTGGGAAATTCCTCTTCAAATCAGTCAGTGCTGCTTCTTAATCAGAAGTTTGCTTTTGAATTATGTATGCCACGTTGTCCATACTGCACTCTTTTTTTTATCCCAAATAATCATGGAAGGGAATAGATAGGAGCTAGAACACAGGTATTTTTCATGGGGATATGCGCAGTAGGTTTGAATGTGCCTTTGAAGCCGGAGAGCTGGTGGGTGGCTGGTGGGCATGGAGGAGCTAGGAGGGGCTGTCTGCTGACATGGCTACACATTCCCATCAGCTTCCCCTCTTGCAGCAGGGTTGTGGGTGGAGTTCTCAGGCTTTGCTGCTCAGCTCTGCTCTTCCCTGCTTCTGGATTTCTGTGTTCCTCCCTGCACTGCTGAAACTATTTAAGCCTTACTGTTGTAAGGGTTGGGGGAAGGGATGGGGGGGAAAAAAAAGAAATATTTGTAGAGGCTGGTCACAGGCAGCAAGAGGCCCTGAGGCACTTTGTATGTTTGGCAGATTTATTTTTGTCTTTCTTGCCTCCTTCTTTATTTCTATAGACAAGCTTCTGTTTGGGTCACTGTCCTTTTCATTTGCATTTTCTTTTATAGGCTGTTTGTATTCCTATTTATCACAAGTATGGATGAGTAGAGCAACAAGTTCAGTAGGGTGCCCTGAGGATGCCTGGATGATGTATGCTACTGATTGATGTGGCTGGCACTGATCTGCTTCAGGGAGTGTCATGATCACCTGGACACTGAATCTGCTCCATGATGCTGCCTCAAGCCAAGGCTCCTAGGATGAGCCCTGTACCTGGCCTCTGCTGACGTTTCTAGGACGTGAGACACCTGGATGAAGGAAGCTTTGTGGCAAATGTAGTTTCTGCTGGGGGCTGTGATTGCAGGCTGGAAACTGTTGCTGAGACGCAAATGAGGCCTTGAAATGCTCTGAATTGTCCAGACACTCAGAGATCATCACTATCTTGCTAGAGCATTGGAGGTTTTTGTGGAGTGTGAAGGGGTCTGTGGGTGTGGATGTATTTCAAGTGAGGCGTTTCCTGCTCTCCTTGCCTGTTCTCCAGCACCCCAAGTCCTTTTCCTCATGGGCCCATGCAGCCAGAACAGGGACAAAGCAGCATTTCCTTCATTTGCCACATGGCTCTGTTGCCCAAGTGCTCTTTGATAGTGCCAGTGAGTATCTTGCACTGTCATCCACACTGATTGACATCTCCCATTAGTGATTTAGACCTTTATGGAGTATGGCAGAGTAGGAAAAGCTAGATACTCAAACATGCAAGCCTAGTCTGATATAAGTTGAAGCCCTTGATTACTATTTGACAAATAAACTGAGATCAAGCCAAGCAACTGGCTTTGAATTGGGTCCCCTATAGATGCTTTTGTAAGCAAAGAAATAAAAATATAGATGGAAATGTGGCTCGTACTTTTTATGAAAATATTATCTATTAAATACTTTGCAAATATAATGTTTGATATACTTACCAAAGCTGCATATTGGAGATTTAAGAATAGAGATAAGGATTAAAGCATCTGTTAGTGTTGTCATTACTGTTCTGAAGTTCTATCTTAGCATCCATCCTAGCAAACCTTTTCATTGCAAATTTGTTTTCTAAGAGGACACTTTAATCCTTGGCCTTTTATCCATTCACTCATTTTAATTGATACCAACTCCTTGGTCAAGTCATGTCAAAGAGAACGGTGTGTTAATAGCTGTCCAACTACTTTTCACATTGTTATTATTTCTTTGCAAGCCTGAAACTTTGGGGTTGTGTTAAGGCACATTCCACTGGAGGCGTGTCATGACTGTTACTAGCCTCGGGTCGATTCCTCGGCAGAGTTTGCCAGAACTGTGATATGGATTTCCCTGCATGCACTTAAGAAGCATTTTGTATTTGGAACCAGTATCATGCCATAAAGCCAGATTTGGCCTGCTGCAGGACTGTGTCTGGGATCAGAGTTGCCCTGTCTTTTCAATTTTCTTTTTCTCAGAAAAATTCTTTTACACTTAGTGTTCAGAAGCTTGCTGGCAAATGGACTTTATTGCAAATCCAGACTAAATTTTCACATTAGCTATTTCTGGCATGGCAATCAAAATGTAAGGCATCAGGGCAAATTGCTTCATTGTAAAACTTCCTGCTCTAGACCGGGGAACTGTTTAGGTGAATCTGTTTACCATTACTTTTTTTTTTTTCCAGAGAATAGTGACTTCTGCTTAATCGGCTTTCACTTTTCTGTATGAAAGCTCTAGCATTCCTGTCATGGAAACATATACTTACAAAAAATCATGTCTCCTGTTCAGATTGATTCATGACTTGTATTCTGGGATTTGTGTCCCTGGGGCTTGGGTTCTATAACACTCAAAGCAACAAAAGAGTTTAAGAACCGCTGCTCATATACCTAATTCAGTTAATAGGTTACTTAGGCGGTGTAACAGGTGCGTTCAAATTTCAGGGGCCTTTAAGAAGAAACCCTTGAACTTTTTGTTTGAGAGGGTCATTGAAGTTGAGTGCCCTTCCTTTCATGTCGCAAGGCAGCCAGGGACAAAGAGGAGAATTCGCTCGCTGATCGAAGACGCGCTCAGACCAGGCAGCCGAGCGGCGAGGAGGCCCTTGCCATCTCTAAGACAACGCCACTGAGGTGACACAGGAATGATGGTTATCGTGCCATGAAATCCTAAAAGGATTTTATACTTGTACTACTTGCCACAGAGGGGTTAGCCGTGATCAGCACACACCTTCGCCCCTGTGGTTAACCTCACCTGGTTTAACTCTGAATGAAATAAAAGTAGTTTATCTTGAGTGTGTTTTTACAGTGCGCTACAGCACATTAGGTATCCTCAGGTGAATGAATGTACTTTTTTTATCAGTCTCTGTGCTAGGAATATTATACTGGAAATATACAATCTGGGAAAATTTTGAGAGCTCTCCTGCCTTGGATGGGAGTTACAAGATGCTAAACATGTCTACTCTGTTCAAACTATACCTGCCATAAATGAGAGGGAGGCATAGTTGCATTGCTTTACACTCCTTTCTCTTACAACAGAGAAAAATCTCGAATGAAAACGGTTCTGACAGCCTGGAAGCTCATATTGGTATTATTAATGGGCTCTTTGGTAATGGAAGCAGAGCTTAAAGTGCACCAGATGCACCACAGACATAGAGAAAGATACAGGTCTTGGCTTGCAGAGGTGACAGAGAGGCACAACAGAGGTGACTGGCTGGCTATGGAGTAGCAACAAAATCATTCAGGCGCCTTTTCTCCAAAGAATCTGGAAGATATGAAACTGGTACTTGTGTGATGGCCCTCTGATTTTACTTGTGGGCATCTGTTGATCCAGAAGTTCCTTTGGCAATAAGGCTAAACACAAAATAAGATTGAAAAAAAAACCCCAAAACCCTTCATCTGCAAAATGTGCAAGGTTTAGAGAAAGTGTGAGAGGTTTAGTCTTCAGTCTATAGTCTAATCAAGGTTGGGAGAGGAATGCTGCTGTAGCAAAAATAAGGTGTCCTTACAGTGCTTACATTTAAATGCAAGTGTTTACTTTTAACTGTCATTTTCTACAATTTAAATAAAGGGAAATGTCAATGCTTTGTAATCACTACAAACTATGTGAAGAGAAACAAAAAACTCTAGTCATCAGAATGAGTAAAGGCAGTTTCTCTTTACACCATTTATTGCTGCCTCTTTTTTTCTTTTCTCCCCTTGCTCTTTGATAAGAATCCCAGTGGGGAGAGCACAGCGTTTGCTCTTTGTGGTCTAGGACAAGGACAAAATAGGGTGAATGCAGTGCTCTTGCTTGTGTGCCCATCTCTTCAGCTTGTAACCTAACTCCTAAGTTATCTCTTCTGAGCCCACTTTTGAACCATTACTGAGTTGTTTCATCCGGTGTAGGCTGGTTATTAGCATGAATAAGGCTGCTTGTTCCAATCTAGTTGCAGATTGACATCTCGGTGCTGGCTGACCCACTTTTTTTTTTTTTTTTTTTTTTAATGCTGTCAGCATCATAAGCAGCTGTTTCATTCTGCCTTGTCTCGCTGTTGGTGTAAATGGCAAAGGCACACTTTCAAAGTGCTGCTGTGTCCCTGTATAGCAAGCTCAGTGCCGTTACACAGTTGCAGACTGGTACGTCAGTCCTACCATAAAGGAATCTTTCTACTGGAGAATTTAGTTTGATAGACCACCACAATAGACTGCCTTGATATAATTACTTCTTTCCTTTTGGAAAGATGGTCAAAACCAGAACATATCTGAGGACCTAAAAATCTTTAATGTGTTTACAGTCTAGGAAATGCTATTACCTTCATTTTATAATTTGGAAAGGAAAGTACAGAGGGAAAAAGTCTCCTCCATTACCACAGTCACAGGATTAGTCTTCCTCACATATTATAATATTTTGTAGCCTATGTCGAAGACATCCACGTTACGCTGCTAGTTTGTGGCAGTTGTCCAAGCAATTGCCTGATGACTTGTCTCACCTTCTAGAATTGTTTCTTTCAGGCAGCGGAGAAGGAAATGGAACTGCAGAAGGACAAGGATTTGGGAACATGGAATTATTGACTTGACAAGGCAGGAGGAAAGGGGAGAGAAGACAGAGTGTCTTCTCCTGAAGATCAACAGATTTTGGTGTTGAAACAGGTAGTCCCCAGAGACTGACCTAAAGAGATTACGGTAGAGGAGGTCAGCAGTTCTGGAGTGGGGGTTGATGCCAGCTGTCAGCATAGACATGACCTAAGTGATTTACTTGTCTAGAGTCATGCAACAGTTTCATGGCAAAGAGAATTGAACCTACATTTCCCAAGTGTATAGGAGCATTCTGGCATCATCTTGTATATGTGTGTGTATTTGTGCAGCATATCTATATTTGGCTTTTGTGCTGCTGAAGATTATATTTAACTTGATTACATTAATGTGTATCCTTTAATTTGTGAGCCCAATGGGATCAGGGAGGTAACTTAAGGATGGAAATGAAGCACATTTTCAAGGGGCTTTTTAGCTTTGGGTTGATTTAGTCCAGGCACAATTCACTTTGTATAAAGATTTGAACAGAAAAACTGATAGCTCCCTTATTAAAAAGGAAAGTCAGTCTTTCCCTTTCAGACGGGTGCTGTAGATTTCTGTGGCACTGTGGGCCATTTAGACCCAGTAGTTTATCCTGGGAACATTAGGACACTCTCAAGTAAACTCAGGCAATTCTCCAGGTACTGGGAAGGGCAGCCCTGGCAGAGTCAGGACTTTTGGTTCATGCTGAACATTTGCGCTCAGCCTTTTGCAGCCTTTAACTGACTGAGGAGTTCCATGGGATTCAAGGTGAGGAAGGAGTTTTTTAGCTCTGGAACAAAACACTGTCAGTGAACATTACTCACAGTTTTTCATGGGACAATTCTCCTCTGTTCATTTGCATTTAAAATCGGAGTTGAAAATAAGGCTTTTAGAAACTTTTAATTTCTATTTAATTATGAGAATTTAACTTCAGGGTCTCTATCTGATTTAAAAGAATAATTAAAATTAAGTATGGCTGGAGTGATTTTTCACAGTTTTTCTGCCTGTCCTTTAGGACTTAAAGTAATAGTAAATTATTTGTTGCTGGGGGTGATCTATATGTAAATTCCATTAAGAATGGAATTTTGTTATAGAGAAATTCAGATTATGAAAATGACATTGCTGCCTTGAACGTCAGTAGCTAATAAATGCATTGGTTGTTACCATTACTTCTCCTAATGTCCTCAATTAAAATGATTTAAAATAGTACAATAGATAAGCAAGATCAATTAATTTTATAAGATGATCAAAGGAATGTAGTTCTGCATTGTAAATGCTCTAAATGTGATAATGGCTTTATCAGGCGGGAAAATAATTTGAAGTAGCTTAAACCTTATTCATTTTAGCTCAAGGGGCTTTTATTTGTAGCTAATCAAATGGCCTTTTGTATTTGCTAAGGTAGAATTTTCTGATCTTGTGCATTAATTTTCCAGAGTAAATTTCAAACATCTTTGAAAGTAGCCAAAAAATTCTCAGAAGGCAGTGATTACAGGATCCCATATAATCAAAGAGAATTTGATTATACTGATGTTCCTGAACAGAACAGGTTGTTTGCATTTGCAATTTTGGGAAATATTACTTTAGATTGCTTTGATACAATGACACTTATTTTATCAAGCTGTTTAAGGCCTCAGCTGAGATGGTGTTGTGCCCAGATTCAACTTTCACGTGAATGACTTTTTACATGAATGGTTAATTTTATGGAATTTCTCAGATATTTAATGTTAAGTGTGTAGATCTGGAAGTGAAATATCTATGCAGTATGATGAGAATTACTTTTCTTTGATGACAAAACATGGATCAAAATCATGAATGAAGGAAGTATCATATTGGTTAAAAAAAGTGAGAGGGAGGTTGAAAAGCATGGGAGATTTTCCCCCTCATTTCTTATTGACAATCTATTTGCCTTTAGTCAAATCATTTTGTCCTCTGTTTACTTCATCTTACCCACTTATAAAATGTTTGACTAAAAGAGTGCACATGAAGGGTAGGAGAACATTTGACTAAACGATCTAAGGGACTGAGAAACATCAGAAGATGACAACAGGCACTATCCATCTTCCTGTGTTTGGATATTATGGAGTCTCACCATGTAGACAGTCTTTGTGAAGCCACTCATGGAAATATGTTTGGCCTCTCTATCATTTGTGCAACAGTAATACTCAGTATTGTATCACCTGTCCAGATTTTATCATCTTCCTGGGGTCTGATTTCATGGTGTCTGATAAAAGGCCCTAGAGGAGAGCAAACCAGGTCTATGTAGTGGAAGTGGTACTTTCTCTTTGTGCAATGGAGATGGAGGAAATGTTCGAGGAGAGAGGCAACCTTCTTTTGTTCGTTCTGTTAGAGGATGTTACTTTTCATTTTGACAATTTGCACTTCAGAATCCTGCTGAATGCATGGCTGTGCTTTGATACGTCTTATTTTTCAGTTGTCTAAATGGCTTTCATGCATGTTGGGCATCTGCATTCTCTCATCTCTAGATTAGTCTGTGATGAAGCAGTCTGAACATATATACTGGGATTCATCGCAAAAAAAAAAAAAAGAACAGGGGCCTTTCTTGAAGTGTAGAAAGAGAAAAAGGAAACGCTAGTTTGGAAAGAACACAGATTAGAAGGGATGAGAAGCTGGTTGTGTGGAGGGTAAAATAAGAGCAGAGGGAAACCTGGAACTTGTGTTGGGGTGGAGAACCTGGGAGAGCGATGTAGGGAAACAGGATACACAGTCCAGCAGTCAGTGCTGGGACAGAGGGAGAAGATTGACAGAGTTGGTGTGGAAATAGGAAGAGAAGTGAGAGGAGCACAGGATGTGTGCGACTGCACACTAAACCTTTGAGAGGAGGGACAGAAAGAGAAGGTATGTTGAGGTGGCAGCAGAGGAACAGAAGTAGTCCTTGGTTATACATGCATTGTACTTAGGCTATGAAAACAACAAAATGTGCAATTTTTTCAAAAATAATACTTTTAGATCTTATCTTGCACTTCTACAGTTCAATCGATATATGAGAGCTTCATCTATAAAAGTAGAATAATTATATTAAAAGGAACTAGATGCTTCCACAGAAAAGAGAAGGATTCTTCCCAAAGTCAAGGGAAGAGACAAGAATAAAATTCCAGAACTCAAAAAAGCTCATGAGCACAAGACTGAAAGAAAAACTGGAAACCGTCACATTATTTAATCTTTTCTTCTGTTTGTCAAGCTCCATTTTAATATCAATTTGATTTCTTGCACCCTCTACTTTTATTTGCAGCTGTTTCAGAATCTCACAGCTTTGCTGATTAACAGCCTTTTCCTAATTTCCAGTTTCCTGACTTTTCTAATTGCTGATTTGTACATGGTGCTTTCAATTAAGTGATTCTTTTTCCTCCCTAGAGCCTCATCTCTGCCTACCCCTCTCTCCCTCCCCACTGGCGTTTACAGACAGCCATTATCCACCCTGCTTTGTTTTGGTAGGCTAAAAAAATCAACCCTTTTTCTTCTCCTCTGACTTTGATCTAATTCCTTGATGCTTTTCAGCTGTTCCAATTTGAGCCCAGCTTTCTAGAACAGGAGTGGCCAGATCAGCACTCAGTGCTGCTGATGAGATTTTACCAGTGCCCTGTTGCTATCTCTATCACAGGTACCCCTCTGTAAAGCCTAGAATCATGTTTGTAGTCTAAGGAACTCTTATGCTGCTCTATCTTTCACCTGGTTGTAGTAGTAGAAATGCTTATGCAAGCTGCTGTGATGTACACATCATAAAAGCTTTATAAAATTGTGTTTTCAATTTTTTTATCATCACAGTTAGATATTGTGGCTATAAGGGCTTTTTAGAATTACTAAACCAACAAAAACTATAAAGCACTATTATTGATGCGATATTTTCCTCTGTAATATCACAATAATTTTCTCAAGATTTTCATTGCTTGCAAAATGATTTTAGTCAGTGGCTAAATGGCAGAAGCTATATTCAGAGAATATAGTGAGTATGGACAGACTTTCTAATGAGGAAAGCTTCTAGTAGTGTTCTCAGGCCCTCTACTGAGGCTAGCTATAATTTAGAATATGAGTTTCATCTGTTGATGTTTCTTCAGACCACTGTTAGGTACACAGTTATCTCTAATTTGTCCTGAGGTTTTATTTGTTTGTTTATTTTTCTTTCTTTTTTTCTTTTCTCTTTGCTTTCTGTGGGGTCTTACAACATTTCAGTTGAAGTCTCAGCAGTGATGAGCGAAGTGCAGTAAGTACTTGCTGTGCCATTACATGCAATACTCCAGTTAAAATACTCTCAAATTTTCCTCAGTTTCTCTAGTGATGCCCCTTTAACAAGTAATTCATGTTTTTTTATTTCAGTATTTATTTCTCATGTGTAATATTTTGCAATTGTCTTTGTTGAATTATGTCCATGCTCTTTATTCCTTTATCTTTGTTGTTACTGAAATCACTGAGCAGAGTTGGGACCAAGGCAGAAATCTCCCTGGGGATCGAACATGAAGCTAAACTGATAACCACTAGTTTTTAATCGGTTGTGTACCTACCTTCTGTTGTTTTAATCTGAACTCTCTTTCCTGAACTTGTGCTGCAAGGTGTTCTCAGAAGTGATGGCCAAAAGCTGTGCAAAAGTCAGAGTATCTGCATTTTGTTCTCCCCAGCATCAAAAAAGCCAGAGATCAGACAAAGAAGGAAACTGGGAAGTTCTGGCCATGTTGGTTCAGAACAAACTTGCATAAGGCCTTGTGTTTTGTCTCCTAGCAATGCCACAAGCAATTGCTATCAGAAGAGACATGTTACTGCCTCGTATATTCTCTAAGACTATTTTCAGCTCCAGGAACTTCCTGAGCCAGATGTGGTTTCTGTTTATTTAGTAACCTCAGTGGATTTTTCTTCTGTGAACTTGTCTCTTTGACTTCACACAAACCTTTAGCAGCTCCACTGGCCTTTAGGAAGGAGTTGCAGAAGTCTGCTGGCTGCTGCAGGAGCAGCAACCTCCTGTTGGTTTTCTGAGTCTGGCTAATCCTAGCTTCATGCGAGATCTCCTCCTTCTTTTACTGGAATGGAAAGTGAACACTCAGTCCCCATCCACCTGCTCTACCCACACTTTTTACGGAGCTTTGGCAAAAGCCCTCCTCTCTTCGGCGGCCTGAAGAATCCTAATGACAGTGGTTCTTGAGGCAGAGGGTGCTCCGTGTCTTTGAGCAGCTGCCTTTCTCCAAACTTGCCAAAGTCTGCTTTCCTCCCAGACCCCTTTGGCTGAGGGGGTCAGCACTATACACAGTATTGAAGATGCAGACAAATACTGAATTTTCTCTCCTTTGCTAGTAATTCCTGATACTCTGTTTTCTTTTTTGACTGCTACTGAGCACTGAGGTGATGCTTTCGTGGATTTCATGATCATAAAGCCAAGTTCTCGCTCTTGAGTGTTACTGGTCAAATTAACTTCACGTAGTTTGTTCTTGAAAATCCCAAATTGTTTGTTTCTTAGCACCCTGTTATTGCTTAGATGCTTAGAACCTGGTTATTGATGTATTTGTTGTAGCTCAGTTTGACTGACTGATTTATACTTTCCCACGTCCTTTTAAAATAGCTGAGCATACTTGATGCACAAAATCTGCCCGAGTATGCAGAGAGCCAGAAATAACTCCAGTATGTGAACTGGTCTATTCAGTAAGATCAGTCTCAGGTCACAAACATGTTCTCCCTTATTTTTCAGAATGAGGGTCTGTAAGGTACCATTTAGTGCCCCTGTGAGAGAAGGGGGCAAACTTAGGGGAGACTGGGGATAAAGTATAGGGAGATGGGGAGACTGCATTTTTGCAGGAGTCTTGCAGAATGAGCTAGTTAAGATTTTGCATTTGCAGTTGTTGAAAGAGAAAAGTCTTGTTTTTCCTGCTGCCCCCCAAGATATTAATAGAACTGTATTATACTCAAGGGTCATGCACACACAGATATGTACATGGGGAAGAAAGATATATCTACATTTTTAAGGAGATATGTGGGATTACATGGTAAATAAAATGCATTCATGAAAATTGGTTGTTAATACTGGTTTGTCATCATTTTTCTAAGCTGCCTGATAAATTATCTTCACAACAGAGCCCAGCCCAGCAAGTATTAAAATTTAGATCAAGAGGAGGAGATATCATATTGAAGTTGTTGTTTGCTATGTGTGCTTGCATTCAAATTAAGCTCTCTAATACAATGACCAAATGAAATAAGCTTGGGTCGTCACACAACTCCAGTATGTGTTTGAGCTGAAATACTGCACTTCATCTGCAGTGTAATTCCATTTGTGCTATTACATAATTAAATTGAGACTTGAATCATGCGTTTTAAAAGATTATGTGACCATATGTAGCTTGAACAAGGGCCAACTTTTGAAATAGTGCTCTTTTCATGATGCCTTTCTATTAGGTTTGTTAAGGTTTTTTTGAAAATCAGAACTGAATGTTGCCAACAGTTAATGAATTGATATGATCTAAGCCTGGAGTATTTCTTTATATAATTTGAAATCAGCTTTGGGAAAGAAAAGGAGGAAAAAAACCAACCAAACAAAAAACCTTCTGAAGCCCAAAATGTGTAAAACATGAAATAATGACGTCCCCACTCATATGGGAATGTAAACTAAAACTGCAGAATGTGCTTTTATCAAATCATACTCTTAATTAGGTTTTAGCAGAATGCTCTGTAGTCAAGTTTTTGTTGAATAATTTAATTAAAAAAAAGCACACCTGATTTTCAAACTAAACCATGTTATGTTGAGTAATATAATCAGTGTGAACAGCCAACTTTTCTATACATGTGTAATGATAAGCACTTTCCCCCCCCAAAAAAGACCCTCCAGAAAACCCCAACCCAACCTCTCTGGCCCTCTTATTATAAATTAACTTCATCTGACAAATGGCCTGGCCTGGTTAGTGGTGGCACCTGACCCATGGGATGCAAGCCAGAGACAACTCAGGGCTGCGTGGCCAAGTTGTACTGTTGCTGCAGCAAACTGGGATAGAGGAACCTGTGTGCTTGATGATGAAAATTCCTTGAATTCAGGTCATTTTTGTTAATTCCCTCTGTCCTGAGTTCATGAGGTTTCAGTGCTGCCTAATTTGAGCCTGACCTCTAGCCTGCGTACTGCTTGTAACTCAAAGCCTGAGCCCTACCTGAAACCAGATCCAGCTCTAAACACAGCTTCTCCAGACCTTTATCAAAACCCTGATAGAAGTGGTATTATACACAAGGCTTTGAGACAGACTCAGTGGGGAGCTAGAGCACATTGCCTGGCAGTAATATTCTACTGTAAGTCAGTGTTGCTAGGCAAATTGGGTGTATGAGATTTTGTTCTGTTTTGTTGTGGCTTTTTTTGCCAGAGAATACGTTCAACCAGCTATGGCTGTGTTCCCAGGCCTGTTCAGTTGGTGCTGGTGCTCTGAATGCTTTGCCATGACCAAAATCACGAGGTGCAGTCAGGGTGGAATGAACAAGTGATACCCCAGCTTCTGGGAATAAGGAAATCTAACTTCTGATTTCCAGTACTGCTGTATCCGAGGAATACCAAGAGTATCGGTCACTTTAACAACTTACAAGTTGATGGATATGAAAACAAAAGATTTAATGAATTTTAACTTCATTCTGCATTTCAGTCTAGATATGAATATTACCTTAAGCCTACAGTGGTTAATATCAGATACTGAGAAAGTTGGACGATGATAATACTTATTTAAAAAAAAAAAAAAAAAAAGAACTTGACCACAGTTCTGAAAGTGTCTTTATTAATCACTAATATCCTGCATGTATATTTTGTAGACTTGACCCATTGAGTCTTTCCACCTTCCACAGTGTTTTATTCCGCTATGCACCAGAGATGGCTGCATTACTAGTGTGGGTGTGTGTGTCCAGTTTAAATATTTGAATATTTATTGGAATGAAAAGTAATGCATAAGCAAAATAGTAAAATGATTATATTTTGAATTTCACAGGATTCTTGATCACAATTTGAACATTGAGAGGGAAGGTCTTCACTGTCCTGACAAATCTTAGATTTGGATGTTGCGTTAGTTGAGATGTAAAAAAAAAAAAAAACCCACAAAAAAACAAAACAGAAAAAACAAAAACAAACAACCCCCCCCCTCAGTTCCATAGTGAGACCTCTTTTCTTGGTGCATTCTCATTTTGTCATGGATGAATTTCTTGATCTGGTTCTCCTGTTTTTGTTAATATAAAGCTCTGGGAAAAAGATTGATACTATTTTGTAATGAGGTATTCACCCTCCTGGAAAAAGTTAAGTATCACAGTGTGGCCAGTGTATCTGTGGTGATACAAGGGATGGTCTCACATTAATGGCAAATTTCTGCTCCTTGTGAGCGCTCTGAATTCCTATTTGCTGAAGCTCCGCCAGTGAACTTTTATTTTTAGACTGAAAAATAGCCTCTGAAAAGCATTGAAGGGTATGAGCATCAGTCTTTGGTTTTAGCTTCTGGAGACTTCAGTGCTCTTCTTATTACTGTTGTTATTATTATTGTACTCTATTTTGGCTCATGTATGTTTTACAGTAGTGGCGTTACTTCAAAAATATTTTATCCTGGATCTGTTAGGGTCTGCATTTGGCAAAAAGAGCTGAGAAAACTTTTTTTCTATTTGTGTGCATGTAGAAATGTAGAAGAGCTATTAAAAATTATTTCACATGCTTGGTATAGCAATCTGTGGGTGCCAGTGGAGTTATGCACAGGAGTAGATCTTATTACAGGACCGAGGTCTTCCACTGGAACTTTAGTTCTTTCTCTTGATTTTTAAATTGTTTTGTTTTCTTAGGTGCCTAAATGATGACTACTACTGCTTGCAGCTTGAGACTCTTTCAGCATAGGGCTATTAAATTGTGTAGAGACTCTGAAGAGCCATCTGTACAATGCAGAAGGAACGATACATTCATGAATAAAACAAAATAGCATATCAGTGAAAACTGGAATATATTTAGTGTAGTTATATATTTAATCTTACTAGAGGCAAGGTAAAAAGCCTTCATTGTCATGCTGGAATGAGTATTAACTTACTTTTCTATATGAGTAAAAAGCCTTTTACAACTAAGTGTATAGACAAGGGATACCAGGTGACTATTTTTATTCTAGGATTTTAAATGGGGACCACTTATTGATTACCATGCTTCTTTCCAGAGCATTGGTATTCTCTAACCTTTGGGTCTGACTGATACTGCAGATGAGGCAATAGCACAGACAGAGTTCATAGCTTCCAAGTTTTGCTGCTCATCCTTCATAGACTGCACAAAACTTCTACCCTCAGCAGAGAATGCAAGTGATGAGGTAGATGAAGTTTAATCACTAGCAATTTTTCCTAAAAAGATACATCCCTAATAAATGAAGGTTCAGTACTGGAATGTTTGCCAGAGATATTACAAACTGGTATTTATTTTGAATTTGTTTTTTCTCTCCTGAGTAGTATCAGTCAAAGAAATTGTCCTAACTTAAAATGCTTGGTTATCCCATGGAATCCCATCCTGTTCTCGTTCACTTGCTGGTTTATGCGTAGTTTCTCTTTAATCTGGAACAAAAGAACAATCTAATTATTTTTTATTAATCTTTTTCAAGGTTGCTTTTGTGTACACGTGATCATGTTAAGTATCTTATAAACTGATACAGCTGAGTAGCATCCAGATTGTTCTAGAAGTGTCGTAGCTGCACTTTCAATATTTTTGCATCACAGTAGAAAGAAAAAAACCTCATCAGTTTTCTAAGCTGTTGGTTGGGCTAGTTAGATTTCAGAGGTTTGTCTAGTCATTATTGGTCTTTAAATACAGTCAGCATCATAAACGCCCCTCTCTTTCCGTTTACTCTGCAGAGGTCAAAAGATGAGGTTGGTTTATGAGCTTATTCTGCCATGTGTCACTATCGGCAGTACAATAGAACAGCAGGATGGAGAGGCAGCTCTCACCTCTCCATTTATTACTCTTGTCAACTTGGAAAGGATTTTTTACCTTGTGAAAGGCCCATCAGCAATGAATCAGTGAAGTGAAGACGACAGTTGATTTGTGAATTCAGATTATATAAAGTGACTAGGCTTCAGTGGACTGTGTAGATAAAGCAACTGTCATGATAAGGTGGCATGTGCAATTCCACAAAACCAAATTTATTGCACATTTGAGGAAATCATCCTATTTTAAAATGCCATAAATTTGAAATTGAATATAAGTTATACCCTTGAATTTTGATTTATATTTTGAATATTTTTAATGTGATGCTAAGTAGCATAAATTCAATGCTAGGAGTTAATGCATTTCTTTTTTAAGGGTCATTTTGACTTTTCTTCTGAATATGTTATCACATTCCTAATATTTTATTGCAAGCAGAAAAACCATTTTATTCTATATTTAAACTTAATAAACTTCATTAAAGACCAAGCTATGATGGTTAGAATAAGACCGGCAAAGTTTATGGAGAAAGACTGGAGGCCACAGCTTTCCTCAGACACACAAGTATATGCTACATATACAGATATTTTTATATATATATTTGTATATTTACAGTAGCAAATGCTATGTCTGTTGTCAGTATGTACTGCCAGATCGTTAGAAATATAGATGCCTATCAAGTGCTTAATAGAGGAAGGTGAATAAATCCACAGCCTCGCTGAACCCATTCATTTGAACTTTTCTGCAGTGTCAGTCCTTAGCCCTCTTAAGGCTTTTCTTTGCTTACAATTGCAGATTCCGCCAGCACTCCCACTCTCTAAACTTTGTTCAGATTTGGGAGTGGCATCTCGCACTCCACGTCATGAGATTTTTCAGTGGTGTTGTGAAACTTGGAGGTTTTGGAGAACAATGTTTTGTTTGGGGTGGAATGTACATATAGACGCATATAATCTGATGCCGCTTAAAGGAGCAAAGGAGCTGGCACAAGACATAAGAAAATATTGTGAATAACCGCCCTCTTCTTGGTGGATATACAAAGTGAGGCAGAATATCCATTACCCATTTTAAAAGCTGCCAAAAGCTATAGGATTAGGCAAGGAATAAGCAGCCTTTTCAAAATATTTCATGACAGCTTTACATTAAAAAGAGTTTTAGGTTAAGAACATAACACCTGCTGGACTGGATCAGACTTGGATAGTCTCTCTGACATTGGTCAGCACCAGATGCTTAGAGAAAGGTACAAAGAAACCTGTAATGGACAGTTATGGAAAAATTGTCACTTGGGGGATTTTCTCCCTAAACCAATGCAGCTAGCAGTTGGCTTATGCCCTCAAGTATGATTTTTAGCATCACTTATAAATGTCTTTTTTCTTTCTAGTGTAACTGTGGATGTTCTTATTATTCACATAAATGACTAAGCCTTTTTGAATCCTGCTAAGCTCTTGGCTTTAATAATATCTTGTGACAATGAGTTCCATATGTAAATTTGGTAGTATATAAAAAATATATCTCAGTGTAGATTTGCTGCCTTTAATTTCACTGGGAACTTTTTTTCAAAGGTTGAAGCTTTTTTAGAAAAACTAAACCTTCAGAAGGCGCACACAGCTACAATAATGAATTTAATATGTTTCATTATTTATTTTTCTTCTTGCTTTAAAGTCACGAAACAAGGAAGTTCATAGGGTCTACAGGCCATCTTAAGACAGACCCTTATTCTCTTACAACACATCTGGGCATATAATGTCACTTCAGAGAGACGCCTCCTCTCATATCCCAGTCCTGCAGAGTTTAGCAGAGAGTTTCTGCCTTAGCTCTGCCTGTTTTGTTGATTATTAAATTTTAGGTTTCAGCCTGGACTTTAGAAAGCAGTGTACTTCAAAGAATTGTTGGTTTGCATAAGCATCCACATGTTTGGACACTTACCAAACATATGGGTTTCTCTGAATCGCCTCTGCCCATAAAATGAGATGGACATCTTGAGCAATCAGATTTTTTCTGTGATATTCTTAATATCAGCAGATTATAATCTTTAGAGTAAATGTGCACAGAGACTGCTTTAAAGATGGACATTGTTTACCTGACAACTTATTTAAGAGTTGTTATTTATTTTCTAAATTGGCCCCTTAGCTGTTCTGTTAAGTAAGTTATATCTGGCAAGGATATGACTTGTCATATTTTATTTTTGTATCATTTGGACTCCTAGCTGATGCACATGAATCTGAAAAGGAGCTCTTTGGAGAGAACTTCTTGGGAGCTATTGTGGCTAGAAATCCCTTCTGGCATGCACCAGATCAACATTTCCTAAGTATGTTCTGTGCAGCACTGGGTTCTCTGATGTGGTACGGCTTCTGACCTTCAAAACAAAGTTGCTGCTTCTACAGGTTTTCAGGCTCCAGATGGCAATAAAACCTGGGGTAAAATCCCAACTTCATAGCAGTTTAATGGGAACTTTTAAACTGTAACTTTTAAACTCTAATTTCTCCATGGTGCCTAGGAAAGCATTTGGAAAAGGACCACAATGTCCCAACCTTAGCAGCTTGCGGCCTTTTTTCTTGGGTGGTATCATCAGCTGGCAGAGATCTGATGTAGCCGCCTTGTTTGGCTTTCTGGTTAAATTAATGCCCAAGAAAGATGCTCCTTTCATCTTTTCATTGCTACAACTGTTCACATGCTGGATAACTGAAGCACAGAAATAGCAGTATGGCCTAGAAAACTGATCCAGAAATAAGCTCCAAACTCCAGAAAATGCATCCATTACACTATCTATAGGACTGAGTTTTCTGTTACATAGAGGTAAAGATGTAATTTAACTGGAAAGGAGGACTCCAGAATGAGTTAGAATCCCTGACGCTGGATCAAGGAATTTCAGGTGAGCTGAAAATAACAAATCGGAGCATCAGACCAGTCTGAATTCTGTCGTGCGGGTTCGACGTGTTGGTCAGAAAGGGTTTGCTGCTTATGTTTGCAAGGCTGTACTGAGTCCTTGAGAGAATACTTATCATTTGCATAGTTTTGAAATGCAAAAAGTACAAAATTAACAGAGATTTTGGTGTGAACTGTTGTGAGAAGAATTATGGTACTTAAAAAGCAATTCAGCTGTTTTTATTTATTTATTTTTATTTTTTACTGTTTTTAAACTAAATGGTGTTTATTAAAACTTAGGAAAGGAGGGAGGAGACTAGTTTGCCTTGTGAAGGGCAGTCAATAAACTCACCCTTAAAACTAAAAGCATGAAAGAGAAGTAAAAGTACTTCAAAAAGCAGAGCGTCCATTCCATGTTTGTTATTGGTATTTGTAATTGTAATTTGTAAATCTCGGGCTTTCTCACTCTGAAACACAACTGCCGTGCGCTGGGCACTGTACAAAAAGCACAAAATGGTCTTTTCCTCCCGGAGGTTTACAACTGGAACGTCACACTGAGGCAGCACAGGGAGGCAAGGAAAATGCAACTGTATTGGTCAGACTGAAAAGCTAGAAGGTAATTTCTCTTCCTGTTGGCATGTTGACAAATTACTTTGCAAAAATATTTGCTTCTTTGAACAAAGCATGTATTTAAAAATATATATATTTTGAATCTAGTTTTGTAATGGAACTGCTCTTCAGCAGAAATACAGTCCTGTGCTGCAGAAGACATCATAGCAGGCTGGATGTTGCCACTAGAATGTAGGTAAATGAGAAAACACTTGTGCTTCTCTTCTTAGGGGCTGGCAGCTTTGAAAACTGGCTTTCATGTGAATATCAGAAACTTTATTGCCTTGACTTGGGTGACCTCATCTACTAGAATGAAGTCATTCATCGAGCCAAGAAAGACAAACCTTCGTTCCAGAGAATTAATCAAGTCCATCAAGTGCTCTGCTTGCATCTTATCTGCAGCCAGTGAGAGAGCAAGCAGTTAAAAACTTGACAGCCACCAGATAGCCTCCTGTTCTTCATGTTATGCTAACATCAAAAAGGAGCAAAGAGGCTTCCAAAAGCTCAAACTTGCTACTGGATAAGCACAGCTTGACATAATTTCTGACTTGGGGATTACATTGTTTCAAATCAAGGTATTTCTTAGAGAACAAAAACATGGCATTCCAGTGAACTTTAGCTTTTTTAAAAAAACTATTAACTCTGCCAGATAGGAATGCTGAGCACATAATTGCTCACCCTGCCTTTTCATCCCAAGCTATCGCAGAACCCATAAACATTCCAATTAGGCAGCCAATTAAAATGAGAAAGAGCCCTCCTGAATTATACAGCAGTTGGAGGCTGTTCTGCCTTTCTAGTTGTCAGCCAGTGAAAGGTTTTTATTGCATTTGAACTGAAGGAGGTGAAAGAATTAAGTGAAACAGTGATGTTTGAAAGGCCCATGTGAAGGGGCAGAGCAGTGATAATAGTTCTCAGCACTAGTGACAGGGAGCCATTAGTAAGCTATGAAAAGCTTTGTTATGCTAAGAGATGGACATTATAAAAGGTAGAAGAAAGCATTTACTTATTTATAAATAAAAACCCCTTAATTTTGTTATTTTATTACTGTTATGGCAGGGACTGTAAAATTTGAAAACCTAGTCTTATTTCATGAGATGTGTTTTGAGAGGCTATTTTTCAACAAAGCTAATGCTGCCCATCCTGTCCCAAAAAAGTGTCTGATGCTGATTTTTTTTTTTTCTGAGTAAATTATTTGCTGCCAAAATGGCATCCTTTAAGATATCAGGCAGTGATGGTATGGCTTTGGATTTCTGTGTCCTGAATAGTTGTTCTGAATAGTTGAAAGGGAAAAGCTAAATGTTTTGGAGGCTGAACTGAAAAATATATCATTTGCAAAGATGAATTATAGCACAAAACTTTTCCTTTCTTATCCTCCGTGAGAAAGAGTGGAATCTTACTAGTTCTGGTTGTGTGCCATAAGAGTCACCTTGGCTGTGCTGGTTCATGCCTTGATTACAGTTTCTGACCTTTGGGTGATGGCTAAAGCAGTTTCATACACCCTGATCACTGATGTGAATATTCCAGCAAGCTTGTTATTCTGAGGCATGCTCAACACCAAATCACAGGGAAAGACCTGTCTTTCCCTAATACCTCCTCACTGTATTAAGCTTCCTGCATTTTAGGCAACAGGTTTCTCTTACTCTTTACCTGTTAAAGACTTTTGGCAAGGCTTCGCTCCATTAGAAGAAAAGTCACAGTTGTATAGGGAAGAGCTGAGTGGAGAGGCACAGTAGAAAAAAAGTTAAATGGTTTGGCCCTTCATCTGCCTCATATGTGTCTCAACAAAATTGTATTAGTCTGAATAGGTTGTACTTTCCTTGAGGCAGGAACCATGACTTATTCTATACTCTTCTGAGCTTGAATATTCCTACATTGCTTAACTGACGGAAATAACATCCCCTAAATGAGTGTATTTAGTGGCAGATGATGTCAATTGCTATCATACTTTTTTTTTTTTTCTCACATGTGAAGTTGTTTCAATGTCCTATGTCTAATTTTTCAGGAAAGATTCTTCTCTCTGATCGCTCCTCTTCTCTTTTCCACAGCACTTTCTGGCTTGTCTTCTCTTCCTCCATTTTACAATGTCCTTCCTTCTTTCAAGCCTTCATTCTGTGTCTGCCCTTGCTTCTGTTTTTCCCATATTTTCTATTTTCTCCATAGCATTTACTATTCAGACATGGTCTATGTAAGGGAACCTGTACTGCAGTGCAGTTCTTGCACATGTCAGTTCTTGCAGATGTCTGAGCAGAGCTCTAGGAGGTGTTACTGCCTTCCTTTTTACTTATGCCTTTGGTTTCCTATTTTCTTTACCACCCTGCCATGTACCATGGCATGTGAAAGGGTCTGTTCATTCACCTTTAGCTTGCAGGGACTGCATGTTCCTGTTTCTGCATGTGATCTTTCTGCATGGCCAAGTGGCCACCTCCAGAGCTGTCTGACCACTAGGAGCAAGAACACCACAAGTCAGATGGGATCACAGCCCCAGGGGAGGAAAGATATTGGCCTTGCTCAGATGTGTTTTCCTGGAGGGAGATAAATAGCAGCATAGGTGTCAAAGACAGAGACTAGGTAGGTGCTAGAGCCATAAGATTATGAAATGCATATATCCTACCACTTCTCCATATGCAGAACATTTTATTTTTCAGAAATATATTTTTGACATCATGTGAAGTATGACTTTTTCCTCTATGTAATCTATGGTTTTAAGCTTCCTATTTCTTTCTGAAATATACCAGACTCTGCATTCTGAGCTACCTTACGCACAGTAGTGTACATAATGCTTTGTGGCCCTGTTGGAACAGCGAGAGTTTTATGTGTTCGTATGTTATGCTAACATGCATGCATTGGTATGTTATGATGATAGGTTCTTTGCTGAAAGAGCATTAAATTCAGTTGGGGGACATGTATTACTTGGTACACAGTTATAAATGCATGTTCAAACATGTTTTCATGATGGAAACCTCAAAGCTCAGTCATTATCTTCCTTCAAAAAGTCGAGTAATTCTGAGCATAACACATGTCCTAGACTTTATATGCAACTGTTTTTCCTCTTGTATTTGTGCATGCACCTCATCAAAACTGGGCCCAAGGAAGCCGGATGGTGTTTTATAGTGTCTGTGGTGCAGGTCAGACTATGTTTAACAGTCACTTACAGCATGTGAATCTACATATAAGGTATTTGGCTTTCATATTAAAACATGGCAGCGTTCATTTCCTTCTGTTTTCTTTTTGCCAAGTTACCATATGTAAAACAGTACATGGCTGGGCTTTGCAAAAGCTGTACATGCTGCTACTTGAGGCAACAAGACAAGGCTGCCTTTGCATAAGAAGGAACAAAGATGAGACATTTGGGATGCTTCTGAAAGACTGTTCTTTCGTCATGAGTCTCATGTAGCAGTAATTAATTTCTAGCTTGACCCATAATTCGTGGAAGACAGTAGAAGAGTTTCCAATATATCAAAAGACATCAACAACTCTTTGGATTTTCCCTCATCCCTGCTCTGTGGTGAGGGGTCTCCTTGGATAGGTGGTGGCATATCTGGGCACAGGCACTGCCCAGTGTCACCTCAGAAAAGGCAGTTTATGCATGGTGTGGCAGCGAGCGTCCCGCGCTGCTGCCAGTGAAGCAGGTGTGCTGCCTACACTTGCAGGCCAGACCGTGCATAGACATGCCAACAGGGAAGCAGAAACTGAGTTTCACTGAAAATAGAAGTTTTTGATTTCAGGAAAATTTCACCTTTGTGCTGGAATAGCGCAAAATTATTGTAAGTCACTAAAAGGTGCTCAAAGGCAAACTGACAGCATCTCCTGGGTTAAAAAAGGAGTGCTGTCTCTCAGGCCGGACCCCGACCACACGATGTTTTCTAGACAAGAGCTTACCAGGATGACCACCACTGGACACACCTGGAGACAAAGACCAACTTCCCAAACAGAGGGTCACAACCACCAGCAGTTCCTTAAAAGAGACCATGGTAAAAGCTACCCAGATATGTCATTATGCTGTGAGACACTGACAGGTGGGAAATTATATTGTTACTTTCAAGATGTAAAAAAGTCTGATCCAAGAAAAATATTGAGTGCTTTTCAGCACTTCCCAGTGAGGTGGGAAATGTGTAGTACAGAAATTAAATTGGTGACTATTAGTTATATCTGAAGCTGCAGACAACTGGACACATCCAGCTTGAGCTAGATATCACTGCATAATAAACTGACTTATAATGTTGACATGAACTTCTGACATGTTATTAAAACAGGCTATTCATGGCAGCATTCAGATATTCCTGCTAGACATGGACAGGAGGGAGAGGGATTCTTCCAGGCTAAAGAATACTGACTGAAATGGTAACCTGGAATAAAGTTGTGATTTAAAAAAAAAAAAAAAAGCGGTCACCATAAAGTAATCATGCCAAAGACTGAAGCTGTAAGAGTGTTTGGAGTTGCCAATATCAAATCTGGGCCACTTTTTACAGACTCCTATTTCAAGAGTGAATAGAGAAATTGAACAGGAAAAACAATATCACTGGTTAGAAGTTTCACCTGGGGACTGAACCAGCATAGCCAGGTTTAAAGAGCTTCTCACAGAGGTGGAGAGCAACATTTGCAAAGTGACTCTGGCACTTTAAAAAAAAAAAAAAAAAAAAAAAAAAAAAAAGCCAGAGGTTAATGGAGTGTTTCTAGAAAGTAAAGAAAGGGAGTATTTGAAGAGCTGCTTTTTAAGTATGAAGCTCTTCACAAACAGTGATATGTTTGGAGATAAGCTTGTACACCACACTGTACCTACATCAGGTCATGTTCCTCTGAGTAGCTTCTACATTAGACTCCCTTGGCCTATCAGGTAGAAATGAAGGAGAAATTAATTTGTGTGCTGAAGGATGACTTGAGTGAGCAATTTGCACCACCTTGAGCATGACCTAAACCTAGTCTGAGAGCTGATGACATTCTCGTATACATGGATGATATAGTTTCTGTGAAATATTGGAGGAAATTCTATTGGGAAAGGAAAAGATCCTAAAAATCTTTAGGAATACTAAGGAAATAGGAATCGCTTGCTGGAAATAAGAGACAGTTTGGGAGGAACAATATAATCTGAATAGTATAAAGATCTTGAAAATTCTAAGGAAGTAAAAAAAAATTCAAATTTGAATTTCAAAAAAAACTTGGAAAAAATTAGTGTGGCTATGACCTCATTGAGAGCAAGGCTGCCTAGGCAAAGGGATACTAAGATGATCTGAAGTCAGTGAGGAGGTTTTAATCTTTGCTTTCCATTTCTGTTCACCTGTGATGCCCCCCAAAAGAAGCTACAATCACATTTGTACAAACTGAAAATCTCAAGGGGAAGGGCAGGGCAGGGTTACAAGGAAAGGAGAGGGAAGCCAAGATTGCTATCCAGGAGTGCCAGGTTACAGTGGAGGCCCTCAAATCTCATCACTCGTTTTGGCAACATACCTCTGATCAAGGTGCATAGAATGAAGTTAATCCCTGATTATGTCAACTGGAGTTTTAACTGCAGTGTCCCAGTAAGCAAATATTACAGTATTTTAGTTGTTGAATCTCTGCTGGTGTTCTAAATATAAACTCTGTGAATTTTATATTCCAGTCTTGTACAGCATAATTCACTGGTGCAGCCATTCCAGGGTAGTGAATATTACCTGTGCAATTTGCTCCAGGAGATTTAAGGCTCTTGGTTTTATTTTTTGCTGATCAGCTTGTAATTTATATCCATATCTTTAAAGCTGTAAGATAGCAACATCACAGCACAGTTCTGTTATGCTGCATACATACGGCCTTTAAACAGAGACGTATGTGAAGGATAATTGCATTTTTCTGATTCTGGGGCAAAAACATTCAAATAAATTTCAATAGTTAACTGCATCCGTGTTTCAGTTTGGCTTTTTCTTTTTACTGTAACATGAGAAATTCATTTTTAATGATAGGAAACATGAAAAATTGTCATTATTTTGACTTTTTAGTCTTGCTTGCTTCTTAATCCTGTAAATTTACTGCAGAGATAATGGGAAGAAGGGATGACATCATGCATATACAGCTGCCTTTTTAAGTGCCAGGGCCAGAGGAACCACTTATAGTAATTAGGAAATCCTTAAACAAGTGTTTGTGAAGTACTGGCTAACCCTCACTGTTTGCTTTTTTTCTGGCACCACACTAGAAAGGTTTGACCTTGAATAATTATCTACTCACTGACTTTCTATCCTTTCCAGTTACTAGAGCACACAGGCTACTGGTTGATTGCTTCATTGTAGTGTGATATTTTCCATATTTTAAAATATAAATAAAAGGCCACAGTCCTTCATATTCGAGCAAGAAGGTCACTGAAGAACTGTACTGAATGGGCCCTAAGGAGTATTTCAGAATGATCAAAGATAAATTGAGTAATATTTGATTAGCCTCCTACAAAATACTTCATGGTAAACTACCAGCCTTTTCACATGCTGTTTATGCATTCCTTCTTTCCATTCATTTTTATTCTGTTTTAATCTTGTAATCATCCTACAATATTTTTAGATATATTTTTACCTTAATTATCATCTACCACTTTTTTGTTTTCAGATCTAGACCTATGAAAAATTGAACAACCCAAAGACAATTTTGAGCCATTTCTGAGTATTCTGCTCAAGTGATTAAAAATAGGTTCTTCTCAAAAACTTGAGGATGAAGTGTTAAATAATAGCATCTTTTGTCTGATCCAGTCAAGTTTCAAACTTGTCATTTATGCATTTTAAATTCATCTCCTTATTCAGCCTGCATAACATTCAGACTTTGGACCACTGGATGCAGAAAACCTTGTTCACTAGTGCAGTGAGCCACTACACCAGTTGGTCAAAGTCATTCTTCTCAGAATTATATTAACTCACATAACAGGATTCTTTTTTATCAGAAAGGTTATCATATTTTTGTGTGTGATGCAAAAATACATTTGAACAAAGATACACAAAAAAATTCAAGCCAAAACAAAAAATCTGAACCCAAATATCAGCATGTGAGTATTTCTTTCCAAGGAATTGCATTTGTATTCTGTCTCCCTCATAGTATGCTAATTTTTAGGCTAAAATCTATGTTGATAGCCTTGTAGAAAAGAATATATTGCTATTTCTATAAGAAATTTAACTTAAAAAAAAAGTTTTTCTTTCTTTCTGACTTTTTTTTTAATTGCCATTTTATCTCCTATACTACTGAATGAATTCATATGGTTGACATTTTTTAAAAAAAAACTTATCTTTTAGCCAAATTAAACTGTGTCATACTCGGTATTTTTAAAGGTCTTTCATCTACTCTATTATATCTAAGTAACACCACCACTGTCAAAAAAATCAGCTAATTAAGAAGGCAATGCTGAGACATCACCTTAGAGGCAGCATCTTTTAGGAACAGTTCTGCCAATAGAAGGGTCAAAGAACATGACATGCGCTACTGTCTACATACTGGTACAGTCTCACAGCCATGCACGCTTTTGATTTCTTTTCTGTACTCCCCATGCAATAACTGCACGGCCTTCGTAAGTATTAGCAAGGTTAATATTCAAAGTTTTCTGTTTCTAAATAGTCAGTTTCTACTCCTGGAACTAAAGCTAAGTTTGTGAGCCGTTACTGTAAAGTCTTATATATACAATGACATGACAGTCATGTATTACTCAGAAAAGGAGGTGGCATATATATTGTGAGGTTCTTAATATTACAGTAAGTTCTGAAGAGGGACTGGTACCTTTCCTTGTCTAACATGATTACTCAGTCCAGCGGAAGGTGAGCATGACTTGCTCTGAATTATACTTTGTCAAGTCTCAAGCCTGACAAAGTGAATCTGACTTACATATGAAAAATGGATAAACCCATTCCTTATTCCTAATGGCAGTCTTTCTCCAGAGACGATTGTAAATTCCACTTACTTTTGTCTTAGAACACTTGCAACATACATAGTTAAAAATAATTATTAAAACATGAAACTGCTTAAAATCAAACCATTTCTGTCTTTAAAAAAAATCTTACCTCTTCAAAGAACATGAAAAACTGTGTTTGACCAACGTTTAGTTAAAGGAGATCTTCATAGTGTGGTCTGAAATTTGCTAAACTTAGGCTAATAGAGCCAAGCTGCAAAGGCAGAGACCATCAGTTGAGAAGACTGGGTGACCCAGAGGCTTTACTGTATGGGAAAGCAGAGCTTCCTGGGTCCTGCACAGGCACAACGAAGAAGCTGTCTGACAGCACCGTGATGATGGACGTGAAAGAGTAGTTAGGAAAAACAATCGTGCAATTTGAGGGGTTTGCTGGAAGACATACTGAGGGAAACATGAATCCATAAATTTAGCTTTCTAAAGCCTTTATGTGGCCTTCTAAATGAAATTTATTTAATTTTAAGATCTCCGAACCGCTAGATCACTTGGGACTTTTGCATATGCATTTCAGTTTTGAAAATAAGCCTTTAGTAGATGGCATCTGTCTTTCCTGCTGTTTCTGTTTTAATGGAGTGTGATGTATCAGAGACTTGATTTTTATAATTTTGTAAATCTGGGTTTTATTTTTTGCACAAGAGCAACTGTAGCAAACGCTGTCCAGCTTGGGATTTTATAAACAGTAGAACGCCCATACATGAAAACCAAGCAAATCATTCTTCCGGCATATTATAATAGTTTAATTACAAAACAAAGATTATTTCAATTAAAGCTGAAGTCAATCTGGGTAAAAATTACTATTTCATAATGTACATCACAACGCATAACAGCTTGGGACAGGAAATGACTAATACTTTATCCAATTTAATTTATATCAGTGGAAGCTTATCCTTGATGCCTTGGCCACAGTTCAACTCGAGTAAACACCCTTATTTATATAAAATTGCTATGAGATCTTCAACAACACAAAGTGGCCAGAGCCGTTGTTTTAAAACTCATCCCAAATATTGCCTATCCCGCACACACCCTAATAGCTCTTTGGGACGCTGACTCAGAGCTGCTGTAACAGAGCGTGTTGAGTCATCAGCTCTGCTTCTTGAGGCAATTTGGTGTTCCTCGTCAGGACCCTCTCCAAAAACAGTTACAACTTCTCGGCACATCTTATCTTGGGGATCTACTGGCCTCGGGCTTCAGTGAGGAGAACAACCTCCTTCCTTGCCTTCTCGCTCTATGTTGTGGGCTTCGAGCACCTTTTAGAGCTGCTGGGAGATGAGGGCACTCTGTTTTGCAGGATTAGCCCTGAACATGAAAAGTTCCTACGAGGCAGGAGGAGTGTGTCTCATTCTCTGAATTCCTGTTCCCTCCTGGAGCAAGAGAGCTTGAGGTATCCTTCCCAGTTGTCTGGAATTATAGAAGAGAAAAATCATTGTTTGCACAGTTTGTTGATGGAGATACAGGAGTCTAATTCAACACTAAAAAGGATTGACTATTTGCCAGAATACTAATGTAAGTAATTGGAAGAATGCCTAAGTGGCTTTAAAGTACAAATTTTTTTAACTACTCATTGTAAAGATATAAGGCACCAAAGGTAAAAGGCATAGAAACACTGTGTTGGCTCTTTAAAAATACAGTGTGGGTGATGTTGGAGGCTGCGAGAGACAGTGGGGGCCTCTGTGCCTAGAACAAGTTCATCCTCAGAAGCAGCAGTAACACTGAGGCCTCTCCGGGTCCGTCAAAGTTTAGATACTGAGAAAAAAGGGTTCTCCAAGGGGAAGAACCTTTGTCAGGGGCTGGGTTTGGTGGGGTTTTTTGTTTTTTGTTTTTTGGTCTTTTCTGCATAGTTTCCAGGGCAAATAACTATTTGGGATCAATCAGTCATTGTTTTAACTAGTACCAGAGGCCACTCCCACTATCTGCCTGATCTGAAGCAAGGAGCTCTTTCTAGACTCTACATCATGGGTGCCAGCATGGCAGTAGAGGGTTCTGAGAGCTCAGTGTTGTTGTTTAGAATATAGTCTGAATCCAGCAATGTAATTTCATGTAGACCACTAGATTGCCTTTTCAGACTATGAGCTTTACACCACTGGGCTGCATTTATACCTCTGCTAATCTTAATCTTGTATTGTTTCTCTGGAGATATTCAAAACCCACCTGGACACGATCCTGTACAGTGTGCTCTAGGTGACCCTGCTTGAGCAGGGGGGTTGGATTAGATGATCTCCAGAGGGCCCTTCCAACCTCAGCCATTCTGCGATTCTTCAGAAGAAGAAAGAGTGTATAAGAAGAGATGAAAAAAGAACAGTTTAATATAATAATATAGGAAAAATACAGTCTATGGCATATGTGTGGTATCAGTAGATGCTTAGATGTCCTCAGTTCACCTTTAAATATAGTGCCTCTCAAATCCCCTGTTTCTCCAGATTCAGTAACTTTCTCATACATGTACAGAATTTTTGTTTTAATCAAATTTTCAGCTAATTAAGCAGTTCTGTTTGTTTATGCTATTTTGGGTCTGTTTACCCGTACACATCACATGCACACCTTACAGTGTGTGCTGCTGGAAATGAGCAAAGCGCTCGTTCTCACTGGATGAATTCATGTTGGATATTTGAGGAGGTCTGGATTTTTCTCAGTCATCCAGATGCGTGTTATTTTAAAGGGCTTTGTGCACCACCAGGGAAGTGGACCTAGTGTGGACTCGAGGCCGAATTTGATGGTTTCCCTTTGCCAACAGCACTTGGCACCCTCTTTCTCCCTATCCACAGTAGGGGGAAGGAGGGCACGTATTGAGATGAGATGGCTGAGCACTGTGCTAGGAACCACCATAACCTGCCATAAATTAGAGCATCCCTGAAATTGCTCGTTGTGCCAGGGGTGTCAGCTATCTGAAAGCTTTGTGCATAAGCAGCCATGCTTCCTCATGCCTCCTAGAGCCCAGAGCATTTTAAGACTGCAAGGCCCTTGCTTTACTAAATATCCTGAAAGCATCTGAAACTAGAGTACAAGGGATGGTCCATCAGGCATGCTTTCCCCTTATCCCGCGTTTGGTGTGCTGCGTTTAGTGAGAAGGAGCGCGTGGGCCATGGCCATGAGGCTGCCGGGCTGGCCGCGAGGCTGCCAGGCTGGCCACAACCCTCCAGCAAGGGGGAGCGCTTGCCTGGGGCCGAACGGGGCCGGGGCGGTGGGAGGCTGTGGGCCTGCCATGCCGGCAGCGTGGCCGCAGGCAAGGGGCCAGTCGCCATGCCCAGCACCCCGCGGAGAGCTTTTGGCCATCGTCCGTGAAGCTACTGGGAGCTGCTGGGCAGCGCTGCAGTGAGGGACTGGTGGGCAAGGGGTGGCACTGCCCTCAGGCCTTGTTATTTAATTTTTATAGCCCAGGAGATGGGAGGTTTTTCTCTTTAAAAGAATTATCTTGGTGTGGTTTGTTGGTTTTTTGCCTTTGTATAAAACCTGGTGTTAGCGAGGAAGCAGCTTTTGGAAGCTCTCCTGCCGTTTGCTCTGCGAACCCGTGAGCCAGTTACCACCGCAGGCCTGTGCCCCTCCACGTCCCAGTACTGCCCGTTCCTGCGATTTAGTTTGCATTCCAGACCCAAAACAACAGCATTTTGCACCTCCAAAAATCTTCATAAATTTCCATAAAATACACCAGGCAGAATGTTTTAAAGTGTTTCTGGAGAAATTAGTTATTATTTTTTGCATTCGGTTAAGCCTTTAAAAAAGACCTTTTCCTCCGCATACGTGTGGTATCATTGACACAATTTACATTGCATCCCTCATATTAATGCTCTGATCAATCACTGCTGACAATACAGTGTCTTTGTGTGAGGGGCTGTAGGACAAATGTTTTAGCTTGTGAGGAGAAAATTGTTAGCATTTGAATAGAGAACAGTGCGGGGGAAGGATTAATGGCCTACTTTGATGGATTAGAATGTAGGGAAATTGCTCAATATTAATATGAAAATGTTTGTGAATTGGCTGTGTGGTGCCGTCAATGGAAAATGAAGGCCAGTGATTATGTCTCCGAGGCCTTATCAGTTCAGACTTGACTCTCACCAAAGACTTTCACACAAAAGACTGATGAGAGCACTAGAAAATAGCTGAATAAGAGCCGCTACAATAAGCGAACTATTCAACCACCAGTGTCACAATGTCAGGTTTTGTGCCCTTTATGTAATATTGTACATCTTTATATTAACATATCTGAATATGGATTGGTAATAAAAGAGGCAAATGAAGCTACCTGCTAGACATTTTTATTTCGATAATTTTTGCTTATCTCTGAAAGATGACTAGAAAATGAACTAGGGTTAGTTTTAATAAACAACCATGTCTACAAGTGAGATTTCTTTGTGTGCATTAGGTTAAGGATTTCAAATATGGCTGCATATATATTCTTGTAAGAAAGGAGTGTTTGACAGTCCTGAGAGACTTTGCAGGAAAGCTTGTTTCCTGTTACCATAGCTTCAAAACAGATCAAACAGCCTGTTCTTTCTGTGTCCTTTGCTCTTAATAAGGTTTTAAATAGACCCCAAATGTAGAAGTATGCCTAGTTATAAATGTATTTAACATAATTGGTATAGTTCAAGTAACTGCAAATATTGAATTACAGATCCTCTTTCTGTTTTATATTTTCTACACACTTTGTCTACCTAAAGGCTGAACAAAGTTATGCATTAGTTGACTATTGACACACATCTTGTGGAGCTGGACCTCTGAAAGACGCATCAGTATGCTGTTACTAAACTTTACGGAGTGACTTAATGCTTGTAGAAATTTTACATTGCATTTTGAATAGGTGCGTGATGTATTCTTCCACTACGAGAACTGTTTCTAGTGCATAAAAAAATAGTGAGGTGTTTAAATGAAAGATAGTGTTTTTCCCTGCTCTTTTGAATAGCTCCTTCAAGCTATTTGTGTCCCTTCTCTTGTGACTTACTTAGCTTTGTCTAGCTTGTGTCTAGTTTAGCTTTTCAGTTCACATGAACTGCTGATGGACATCAGTCTCTGATCTGGATTGTGACTTTGAAATTGGGTCCAAAGTGGCTGAAGTATCACTAGAGTTTTCTGAAAAAGCTTGCGGCACTCATATGCATCTTTCATATCATCCAATGTTGTGATAAATCCCTCATTAATTCACGGAATAAACTCTGGGAGCTTTGGTTATTTTGGTGATGAAATCACCACCCTGCACTGCCAGGTTAAGCCTGCTGCCTGTTAGCACAGAGCCTTGGCCAATGGATGTCCTCCTCCAAGCTCCAGGAGTTCTGGTTTATCCAGGGCTAATTTCATTTGATGCAACTGGGCTTTATTAGGTTTAAGGGTTGCATCATATGTCCCTCAGGTTTTTGGACCAGTTCTGCTTCACTTTTACAGTTTAAATGCCTTGTTTGTCTTACCTGTGACCCATCCCAAGCAATCTATTCAAAAGATAGTGGGGATAAGATCATTCTTTAGAATTACACTGCAGTGACACAGTCCTGTTACGTGGCTTGTGAAAACTCGTCCTGGTGGAAAGCTGCAAAGAAATAGGGGAAAATCTCCGAAAGTTCAGAAAAGACCATTTTTGCAATTTTTTATGCATTTTTTAAATCAAAATTGGATAGCATCAGATGTTAATGAATGACATTTTATCCAAGTATTTCAATTTAGAAGTTGCATGATTTTTTGGAGAGAGGCAGCGGTTTCTCACACAAAAATTTTCTTTAAACCAGAGCCTAGCATTCTGTATGAATTAATGGTATGTGTATTTTTTACATTAGAGGGAAGATTTTGGTATAAAAGCTTGTCTCACATATAGCAAGAGTATTTCTTTTGCAAGACCTTAATTATAGATATACAAAGCCCAGGGTTTTGTATGCAATTAGTAATCCAGTTTCCTTTCCTTAATTGTAAATCACAATCTGGTGCAAAGGCACTGTTTGGCACTTGGCTATTTGTAATCTGCTCTAGTTAGTACAGGATCAATAAATCTTTTATAACCAGTGCCAAGTCTCCTAAGCAGCTAAAAAAGGAATTTTGTGCCCATTTCAATAAAACTAAATAGCGGACTAGTGTGTTAAACATAGCTGTGTGTTAAATGGAGAAAGTGTTTAGCCTTAGTAGGGATTGTAGGGAGGTGGTCTGTTTTTCAGAAGTCAGCAGCCAACCAGTAAGATTGTTAAAACGTTTTAAAAATGAAGGTATGCAATGTTTTCAAATTTAATCTTCACGAAACTCTGTGGAGGTTCCTGAAGGATACAGCAAGTTCATTTGCTCATTAGTGTGAGAACTTATTTTGAAATATATATATGTTACGTACGTGAACTATTTAAAGTATGACGCATCATTACTAACTTTATTTAATTGGGCTATAATATTGGGTGTAAATATGTGGATTGTCTCAGTCATTTCATACATGATATGCAGTAAACAGGACTTCCAAGAACTGGATACACATAGTGGGGAAGAACATCAGTCTCATTAAAACTGTAGCTTCAACAGGTTCAGAGTCTGATTCTAAGCAGTGTCAGCATTGTCATATTTTAATAAATTCATCCCATTATTGCATGTTTTAGCAAGTTTATCCACAGCATTTTTCTTATTAAATTTTTAAATCAGATTTACTGTGTTTGGATATTATAATTATTTAAGATTCACTTAGAACCTTGTATAAATGATATCACCCATTAATTGAATTATTTTCTGTGTAATTTTTCAGAAGAAATGACACCTGGTACTTTATTTTCATCTGTTATTCCTCTGTTCCTTTGTCTCCATAGTAGCAATTAGGAAACATTTTTGTATGTGTTTGATACTGTGCTTGGTAGTGATAAAGATGATTAACTATACTCTGTGAGTAATCTTCTTAGTATGTATAACTAAGAATATATCTTTGTGGACAGGTACAAGTAAACATTAATTTCTCTGCCTGTGCTCATGAGCAGCTCAAGCCAAGCTGGCTGGACGTAAACCAACTCTAATCTGAAAACCTTATCTCCACTCTAATGCCGCATTAAACCTGAACTGCTTTCTGTGCAGGAAAGTGAGTAAAGATTAGAGAGAAGTGAATAAATTTAGAGATGTACATGAATTAGAGAGTAGGCTCATATTGATGTTTAGGGTCAGCCTTGAGGTCTCTTTCAACCTATCTTTGTCACTTGAGGCCTCTTTTTGCACCCACATTGGTGGGGGGGTTTGGGGGTTTTTTTTGTTTGTTTGTTTGTTTTCGACAAAACTAAGACTTGCTAGAAACTGAACTGTGGGTTACCTTTTTCTCCTTCAGGCTTGCTGCCTCCTCCAGTTGTAGAGGAAAAAAGTAAGCTACAAACCGGCTGGAAGGCGGGAAGCGAGACTGCGGGATTCTGGCTGGCAGAGCTCCTGCATGCGAGCTGCCTGCAAACAAGTAAGTCCCAAACATCAGATCCACAGGGTGGGTGGTGTTTATAAAGACGAATCACAATTTTTAAGATGTTACTCTATTGCTTTATTGAACACTATGTGATAGCTGTACATCCATCTTTTTTTTTAAGGTATGATTTCTTTAGTCATTTCTCTGAAGACAGTGCAGCAGTTATTTGAGTTTTATACCAAAAGATGTGTGTGATTTAAAATAGGTGTAATGCAGAGCTTAATTCTGAACTAAGAACAGTTTTTACGATTAGCTCGTTCAGTACACTACTGTACTATGTACTTCCAGTTATGGAATGACTCTTCAAGAGAGAAAAAGTGATGACCTTAAAAAAAAAAAAAAGTAAGGTGATATGTAGATACTGTTTTCCACAGTTAAAGGTCACCTTGACTTTTAATCTTGACTGCCATACTTTTCTTCTCATTAAAATATTTGACAAGAATTCTTTGCATGAATGAACAGCACAGAACACCTTAACACTACGCAATTTTCACTGAAGATGTTGCATTGTCATAATAAATAATTGTGCTGTCAGCTAAAAATCATTACGTTACATACATTAAGAAATAAAATGTGTTTTTATACTCTTATTTCCTTGAAGAACCTGTTTTTTTCTAGTAAGAGGATAAAGCAGCAACACTGAATATGTTTCTTAGATTATTTGCTTTTGTATATAAAATGCTTTGCAATAATACTACAAGAAAAGATTTTTTTCCCCAGCTCTGAAATCTACACAATTGACTGTTTTTCATGATTGACTGTAACAATTTGTTTCCTATTATGCAACTCTATTCCCATTTTAGTCCTTCAGCACTTGAAAAGTGATATATTTTTATGAACATCTGTTCAAGTATTTTCTGGTCAGATGTCTTTTATAGGAGCTGGCCTAAATATATAAGGCCATTTTAATACAGAAGCTTTGTTATTCTCTATACCTGGATGCCATTCTGAAATAGAACAAACTCAGGTTTAACTGTCATGAAATCTGACATCATAAATTTTATACCACTTTATAATAAGCCAAAATGAAAATCACTATGCATAATGCAGAAAGTCTTGTAACTTGACCTTTACCTAAAAGGAATTATTATATGTGGAAAGAGTCTTGTGAATTAAGAACGTAATTCTTTTCACTTTTGGTAGCTTAAGGGTTGCTATAGGCACTGAGTTTTTATTGTTATTTTTATGCCACTTAACTGGATGCAGTTTTCAGCACTTGACTGGGAGGATATACAAAAGTGGAACTGAAGGAAAATAGGTCAGAAAGTGATGGGCCAGACCACTTCTCTTAGAAAACTGTATGTAATCATAGGCACACTGGTTATTTTTTTTAATTTGTGTATGTTTGCCTGGAGATAATTAGTACATTTTGGAAATATAAATAAGTAGCTGACATGGAAGACCAAAGACTGAAATATCAAATATTCCAGACTGCTGTGAAAAGGCAGAGTTGTGAAATTTGTTTAACATCCCTTGACATCTGCTACTGTTTGTGAAGTAAGTGTTCAAGATGCTCTTTGCTAGAAAGATTTGTTACCAAAAAGTCTTTTGTGTTTTAATTATATGGTTGTTTAATTGCATTACGTTTAGGATGCTGATTGCAAGAGACTTTCTGTATAAACAGAAGTACTAGGAATAGATCTCATTCAATCATTTCTACTGAGACCTGGGGTCAGTTTGTAAACTGAAAACTTTTGCCTAAAATTCCATCAGTTCTGTCCTTTTCTTTCTAGAGACTAACTCTAATTTTACTTAAAGAATACTGACAGTAATTAAAAGTGTGTTTGATTGTTGCCACTAAACCATGATACTCAAAGAAACTAATCTCTAAAAATGTGAAGGAAATCTGTTTGACATAATAAGTGGCGTTTTTAAATTCACGATTACAGGAAGATAAGAACTTCTGTTGACTATCAGAAATCACAAGAGAAAAAGAAATTATTTTTGTTGCATGTCAACTGGTATATCACTTGTGTTACTTCTTGATGTTCGTCCATTATTGTGTACATTTCTCTCTAATCTGAAATCAGAAAATGGCACAATTTATAGGCTGTTGTCTGAACTGAATTATTAATTTTGTAAAAACCAAATGGCCTTCCCAAGTAGCAAGAATGAAAAAGTAGCCCGTATAAAGTCAGGTTTGACTCTGATGTAATGTTGATTGCTTTCACACACTGTGTGCATTTTGACACATCTTTGTATAATCATTTGCTTCTCATGTCTTTTTATAAGGTCTTTTTTTCAAGCCCTTCTCCTTGTTAAAATAGAAACATATCACAACAATATTATTCTGCTGAACATTATTTGTATTTAGTAGATAAAAAAGAGGAATATAAAATGTATAGAGCACAGTTTCTATTGACACAGAGCTAAGTCAAATCTAAACCAGTTTTTCAAGAAAATCACCAGAGAATTTCTGAATATGGATTATACCTGCAACAAATGCCTGCTATGTACACATAGCTAGTTAGGATTTTCATTTGTTTAGATGTTTGCAAGAATGTTTTTATACCAAAGATTTTTTGTATTTTATTTTATTTCTGGTTATGTTTTCAGGAACTGTTGTTTCTGATTACATCATCCCCCAAATTCATGTTTGGGAAAAGATAATGCTTTGAAAACTGCAGCCCCTAAAGTGACTAGGAGTTAACAGACTGTGAGTCTGTTAACTGAAAAAAAAGTTATGAGTGTCTCTAAAACAGTAGTATATACCTGCAGGTTTTTTCCAGCAAAGTGCATATGCATACTTGCAGCTTTAATCACCTGAGTAGGCTGCTTGGCATCTGCTTACATGCTGAAATGACACCCGTGCTTATGTGCTTTGTGAATTGAAATCTTAACTTGGTTCTGTAATGTTAAAAATAAGGCAAAGTCCTCTTTCAGCTTTGACTGCAAGTTAAAATTCTTCACTTTTCATTTCTGAATGGAATAGGTAAATTTGTTCATTGAAAGGAGCCCACGGAATTTCTTCCTAAGCCGTTTCCTCCTGAAGTGTAGCAGGAATATTGCTGGTTAACTGCCTTGCACTCCACCGCAGGCTAGCTGGGGGAGCTGTGACAGTGATTCTTAAACTGCCACATATGGCACACACACTAAATGAAGTACTGTACATCTTTGTGCTGTCAGATGCTTTCCTTCAGAAACATGTCACTGGATCAAAGTCAAATATGTACTCTTAAGAAGATTTCCCCCCGCCCCGAATAGAACGCCCTATCATATTAAGGAGCACTGTAAGTTAAGTGATGATGACAGAGTTTAGCAGTTCATACCCTTAGAGCAGTCTTGTGAATAAAGGCAAGCTTTGGGACCTTTCCTACTGTATATGCCTGATCTTATACCTGTCAAATATGTTATGCTAAGAGTGTCTGCAATTGGCCATGCCTCGCTGCCATTAAGCAAACCTAACCTAAGGAGATGATACATTTTCTATCTATTTGAGAAGATTTAAATCTCCTCCCTGTCGAGGAAGCTTACTGAGGCAAAAATGGATTTACTGGCATGTATCAGAGAGGTAAAGTAATGAACAGTTCAATCCATTCCTCTCGGCAGCCACCAGTCTTGTTTATTTCGCATATGTCACCTGCGGGTATCTTCACTGGTTTTACTTTTTGATTGGGCACTGTACTGCTGTCATCTTCACCTGCTAATTTGTCAAGATCATTCTAAAATTAATGTAGGTTGGATTTATCACCATATTGAACAATGCTAATGAGTTTGCCATTAGCAAGATTATTGCCAAAATATTAGTAGTGAATATTTTCCACATCCCTAGACACTCTGAACATGTATGTGTTGTCTTCACCGTGGAAACATGAGGTTCATTTATGTAGTTTTGAGTTTATTCTTAAACCAGCCTCAGTCATTTTTGACGGCTCTGTTGTGTAACTAGATTTCTTAACTGAAGGAATTTTGGGGGTAATCATGGATGGTTTTAAATTCTGAAACCTAATGTAACACTTAGCTCTTTTAAATGTTATTCCACTATCTAGAAACAGCGTCCTACTTGTTGAGCTCACCCCTCTCTTAAGCAGCTCGTTACAAGAGATGCCCCTATATATATAGCAGATTTACTTCTCAAGCAGTTTGCCAGTTGCATTTCTGATTGGATATATGAAAGTGAAAATCTGGACTCTGCCAATGAAGAATAAGATCATTTCTCCATAATTTCTGGAGCTGAGGCAGTGAGCTGTGTCTCCTGAAGATGGATGAAAATTTATCTGCACAAGCCTTGTAAAACCCTACTGCACTTTAGCCACTGGTGAACCATTTTATCATGATTTCAACAAAATCATGGAGGAGGTTAAGTTACAGTTCATGGATGCTATGGGCTGATTTATTCATGGATACTACAGGAATAACTTTTACCAAAGTCTGATTGTTCTTTTTCTGCTGCAGATCATCAGTTGAAGTAGGTTTAGTCTAGTATAAAACGAACACCTTCTACTTGAGTAATAGGAAATTGTCCTAAAAAGTGGAGGATGGGAGGTCTGTCTATCTTCGTTATAAGAGATTTGAAATAACAGGAAAACATCATGTTCCATCTGATAATTCTGAATTTAATAGTGAAACATATGGATTTTTTTTTAACTGAAAAGCCATCTTGGTGTTTATAGTAGAGGAATATAAAGAAACAGAAAAGTAGATATGGAGCTTGATAGTGAGAGGCAATCTTAGTAATGTATTTAAGCTATTCAGACTTTTTTAAATGATCCCTTATTGTAACTCATAGGAGCTGAAGGAAAGATTTCCATGCAGCCACAGCTCCTTGATGGTTACACTGTGCACTCACTGCTCACATCAGACGAATTCAGAACAGGAACCTTAAAGGTGAAACCCTTCATGCTCTTCTCCCTAATCTTTTAATCCATTCATATTCTTTGACCTCAAGTATTAGACCTCCCTTATTAAATCCACCTGGGCATGGTAGATTGCTTTCCTCTACCGAAGGAAGGAGGAGAGCTATTTATGGAAGTAAAGGTGAAGAGCACTGGTAAAAGAAAATGAGTTCTCTATGTGAAGCTATGTGAAAGTTTCTCTGCTGACCTGGGGCTTCTATTTGGGGGTTTTTGAGGGGTCACTTCTGCTTGTGAAGTTGTATTTTCATTTCTGACTATTTTGTCTGTTTCTTAGGTCTGGCTACTGGCGTTAGCAGCAAGGTCTGTTACAGGCTGAATTGTAATTTTTCTGTTTTGGGGTATGCTGGGGCTCCAGGATTGTTTCAGTAGAAAATTATATTTCAGCATCAACAAATGGCTCTTGTAAGTAAGATAGAGAGGGACCCCACCTGAGAGGGGCCATCCTACTTCAGGTAGAGTTGTCCTTGATTACTGGCTGATTTGATACGAGTAACCAGCTGGAATAAGCTTTATGTAAGCAATAGATTTAGAAAAAGTCATGAAGTAAACGCTGTCCTCAGAATCGGATTGTGAGTGTTTTTTTCCCTAGAACATAGCGCTTTAAAAATAGTGTTGCACAGTGGCAGACACTAAACAGAAATTTGTTTGTTAGTTTGTTAGTCTTACTTCAGTCAAAAGTAAACTGAGACTTTGTTAGATGCAAGACTGCGTGTAAATGCTTCCCATCCTGTTTGTGGTAACAGAAGATCATGTATCCATTTTTGTGTGGTTTCCCTATTCGGATGCTGTGATCAGTGTGTAAGGTAAAGCTGGTATGTTTTTGGGTGACCCACAATATATTCTTTAAGAGGATCAAAGGAAACTGTATACACTAGTTTTTTAAATGCTTTTTTTTTTTTTCCTCCTGAAGCTCTCTAGCATTCTTCAGCTCCCTGCACATTTCATACAACTGCTTTCTCTCTGCTGGCGTAAGGACAAGTGTGTGGTGCCTCCCCTCCAGATGCCTATTGAGTATGGTAGCATTCCCTCATCTTCCTTTGAGTGAGCTGTCAGAGATCTCCCCTTCTGCTTGAGTGATTCCATATATCGCTTGCAGAAGAGTTAATGGCAGTCAGGATCCCATTCTACACTTCAGTCTCCTTTATCCCCTTCAGCGCTCCAGATCCTACAGCAGTTGTAGTGCTTGTTGACCCTTTGCACCAATGGTTGTTTCATGTGGTAGAAAATTGTTTCTTCCTCTTAGTTATGAAGTGTTTCTGGATTGTGCATTGGACCAACAGCATCAAGTAATGACAACTCTGAAAGCAGCAGAGACAAGCAGAAGTAATGTTCAGGCTGCTGGAGGCAGCAGCATTGCTAGCAGGCTTAAACAGCAACGGTTTGGGATCCAGACTGTGCCACACAGACAGATATTTTACAACAGTAAAATGTAGCTTTTTGCATGCGGGGTGTAATTGCAGGCTGACAAACACATCCAGCTTAATGTCTTAATGTTGCTAAAGGATGAGAAATGTGTGATTTCCCACCAGCATGTATACGGTGAGTGGTAGAATAGCCAGCAAGTTAAAGCTCAAATAGATGATGATGTGGATCACACGAATGCTTGATGTCAGATACTGCTCACCTCATGCATCTGTAAAACAACACAGAGAGAAGAGTTCTAGGAAATGAAAAGCATATAAAGGAGCAAGCAGTAAGTATGTGGCTAGCACTCCTAATGGGGAGAGCAAATCTACATAAAAAAGAGCTTTTCTGCTTGTTTAGACAGCACCACTTAACCCTGAACAAATATTTAGATACATTATATTCAGTGGTATTCTCTTTTTTTTAATGAATGGGGCTATTTGCATGCGTATTTTACTGGAGCTCGGAGTTCTCATTCCACGGAATCTTTTCATTCTGACATGAGCAAAATGCCTTTTTCTTAGCCTTTTATCCAAAGGTCCCTTTCCTGTGAGTTTCCAGCACAAGTTTATATATAGTTTTATCTATAAAGCTTGGTGTCAATACATCTATTGCTTATTTCTTTTGATAAACAGAAGTTATAACACTACGCAGCTTTGTGTTTTTCACTTGGCTGGTAATCTGCATTGTACTTCTCCCCTCACCCCTCCCTTTTGCAACTGTCTAGTTATATTTAAATGCCAAAAAAACAGAATTAGTTTTGCACATCAACACTGACTTATAAGGCTATTTGAAGTTAAAGCTCTTTGCCAGTTTCCATTTTCTTCACAGTATTCCCTTCCGCCTCTGGTTTGAAGAAGAAGAAAAAAAAGTTATTTAACAAAACTTGATCTGTTTGAAACTGAAAAGTCCAAGCTGTCCTTCCTGTGCTACCACAGACAGAATGAGAAATGAAGGCTGAAGGGCTAGGCCGATTTCAGGAAAAAATGCCCAAAAAGGTCAGGAAGAAATGGGAGCCTTTTCATTTTGTGCTCCCCGGGTGATATTCAATAACTCTTTTGGTCTTTATACTGTAGGACATAGGCTCATTTGCTCAATTTGGGGTGACAGCAGCATGTTTTGTCAGAACATAGCTGGAGTTTTAAATGAGGACGGCATTCTGAGGCAGTAGGAAACATCCTTTATCTTAGCAACAGGAGGGCATGGAAATGCAAGTTTTTTTGGCAGCAGTAGTATAAATCTAGTGTTTTTGAGGAGCTGACCCAGACCGTGTGGAAGGAATGCTCAGTTTTCCTTTGACGGTGTGATTTCCTGTTCCACGTTTGAGAACTTGTCTGGACTGGATACTGAAGAAAGTCTCCATCAATTACTTGAAAGGAAATCAACTCTGTCTCTGAATGTTTGGCAGCAGCAATGTTCATTGTTAAGGGATTTATAAATATATATATTTA
Source organism: Apteryx mantelli (assembly GCF_036417845.1). Taxonomy (NCBI): domain Eukaryota; kingdom Metazoa; phylum Chordata; class Aves; order Apterygiformes; family Apterygidae; genus Apteryx; species Apteryx mantelli. The sequence continues at coordinate 19,631,164 of NC_089987.1, read as the reverse complement.
TACACACACACGCACGCACTACACACACATATGGAGAATGAAAAAAACCCTAACGTCTCTTCTCTTATTTTTAAATGGGTTAGTTATTATAGTGACACCCATTACCGCTTTTGCTTAAGAATCTGTCAGTGCTATCTTTGTATATGATTCTTTCAAAAGACTTATAACTTGGCTAAAAAAATGTAATTCTTGGGCTCAATATGAAATACAGGGTCTTAGTCTGCCAGTCCTCTTTTCAGAAAAAATAAGCAGTTTTTAAAGCTCTTGGCATGTCAGAAATAAATAAAAATAAATCTGTTCAAACTGAGAGGTGTTTTAAATTTAATTTTTTCCCAGTTCACTGAGGTCAAGTATATTCTAATTTATTTCTCCTTGGATTTTTCTGTCTTTCAAGTCACTGCCATGAATATAAGTGTCTTTGGATAGTTTAGAAAATATAAAAATGATGAAGTGATATCTTTTTGGAAAGCTGCTGCTGTGTAGTAACTCTTAAGCAGCTGTTACATCTTTTGTGTCAATAATCCGTATATTAAAGAGTCATTAAGTACTCAGTTACATGATAGATCGTAATGGCTCAGTGTAAATCTATTGTGTAAATCTGTAGAGAGAGGCCTTTTGTTTGTGGAAAGCATAATTTTGAGCCAGTGGAGTGCCTAAATATGTATGTGTCTTGTGGTTTCTAATGCCTTTTACTGACTCATTAGAGTCTATGTAAGAAAAATTATAAGCATTTGATACATTTCTGCTTTTTATTCTTTTCTAATTAGAAGATCATGGAAGAAAAAAGCACTCACTCTTTAAAAACTTTTCATGGTTCTTTTGACCCTTCTAAGCTTCTGGGTTGAAGTTCTGTAACCTTTTTTTTTTTTTCATAGTACCTAGCATAGGGGGGCTTCAGCCTGGTTGTAGTACTTAGTCTGTTGTATTGCCATGTATATTTAAGACATTGCACCCCGGAAAGGAATAATGGGAGTGGAACGATCCTGTGAAGAAAAGAGCGTGGAGCAGGCAGTGCTCAGAGGGGCCATTCTGCTGGGAAGTCCCATCTGAAACAGTGTCAGGCCTTTGCATGAACGTTGGTTAAATGTCCCGTTCCTCCCTGCGAGCGCTGGCGGCTCCGGGGCTCCACTGCCGTTGAACCCAGGCGGTGTGGCCATGCGTTGAGCCTCCTTCGGAGGGAGTTCACAGCCGCAGGGGATGGGAAGAGCTGATGGAACGAGCGTGGTGCAACGTGCCTTGGAGACGAGCGTTGTACCTTTGGGAGCGAGTCACCCAGGCAGCCAGTCCTTTACCTTTATCCTGTCCCATCTGTGGCAAGCGTTACTTCCCTAACGGTGAGCGTACAGCAAGGTGTGCTGCTGCGTCGATGGGCTGAGTGAGGCAAAACGGGGCTGTGGGAACATGCTGGCTAACTCTTCCTGCGTGATCAAGTGACCTCATTTCCACTCTTTCCCTCCCCTCTCCATCCCCTCGCACGTATTTCAAAACTGTCCCAGACCTTATATGCCTTGGAGAGAGATTAATTTCCAATGTAACACCCACAGAGAAAATCACGTCCAAAATATGTTCTTCTGGTGCCAAAAGAAGAACAATAAACGACTGGGAAGAAGGGAAAATGCATTTCCAGACTAGACAAAACCCACCTCCCATCGTCCCCCAAGCAAAACCACATTGCCGTTGCACTCCGGTTCCTGCAGGTTTTAGGGATAGAGTATGTCTTAAGGGAGCAGGTTGCACCAAAATGTGCAGACTAATCCCGGAGTGGGGGAAACGACACATGATTCCTTCACAGTGTTTTTTGTCAGTGATCTGAAGGCACTTTGGGGAGGGGGAGAGGTCAATGCCTGAAGCCAAGTGGAATGGGAAATAGCCAAGCGGGTTTACATTCAAGTCTCCAGTGTCCCATCCTCCAGACAGGGAGCAATCTATTGCTGCATTTCGGAGGAAATTCAGCGAAAGAATGAGACAAAAACTGTCAAATGGAATATCTGTCTCCCTTCTTTTTTGGCACTGTTAAACACCTCACTATCCGTTCCACAACAGTTCACCCCTGAATCTCAGCAATGACGTCTTCCAAGCGGGGTCCTTTCACTCCTGGCTTCTTTTCTTGATCTTCTTGAGAGTAGAAGATGGAACCTAACAGAACCCCTTTAATGCCCTACTCCTTAAGGGGGGGGGGGTGAAGGCATAGTACTTGACTGCGTTGAATGTCAGGGTGAGCACCGAGAGCGGGTGTTCCCAGCTTCCCTGTCACCCAGAAGGGCCCATGCGGCTGCCCCATCCCGGGCACCCCGCAGAGCCCCTGGCGGGCAGCGCCGGCTCCGTGGCAGGGAAGGTGGCCGGGGCTGTAAGGACCTCGCGTCTTCGCTGCTGGGGCTGCGGGAGCCTTCGAGGGAGAAGAGCCCCGTTTTGCAGAAAGGATTGCAATGCCTCTGAAATTGGTGTCACTATCTATCTGAATTATCGTATGAAAAAGAGAGGGTTCCTGACCTCCCACAGTTTGTTCTAAAATGAGAGAGTCTGGCAGAGGAAAGCAGGGGAAGAGACCTCTGCAGGTCACTCAGCAAGTCAGTGGCAGAGCTATGAATAAAAATGAAACATTCTGACTTCCAGTTCTCACTCTTTATTCTTTGGTTGCTCATTTTTCAGTGCACAGCAGAAGATAACTCGATCCGTATTGGTTAGACAGAATTCTTGGGAGTAAATCCAAAACTAATTTTTGGCCAGAATTGTTTAATGCCAGCCTATCCATAATATTTGCATTTTACATATCTATCCATTGTGATGGTAGAATCACCGTAAAAGACATGTGGGCTACTATTTTTTGTTTTCTTTTGAGCCTTTTCTTTTTTTTTAATTGAAAATGCAAAACTTTTTTTCTGTTTTACAGGGAGGCTTTTAACTGGATTTCTTTTTTGATGCACACACAAACATTGCTTTAGATCAGCATCTGTTTTAAGTTAGTTTTTGCCCTAGTAAAAAACTTCATTCATTAAGTGGACAAATTGCTGATATCCAAATGTTTTATTTGATCAATTGACTGAATGCAAACTTTTTCTTCAAAATGCTGCAGTTTTTCTTTAAAAGGAACACTACAAAGCATGAGCGTATTTTGAGAAACCAGAATGTGGTTTAGCCAAACAAAGTTTCCACATGTTTTATTAATATAATTATCACATGCGGAATATAGTTTACAGAGATGGTCTCTAATTGTAATTCATATTTATATGAATTTTGTGTTGTGTAACATCTCTAAAGGAATGACTTTTCTTGCCCTTTGAAGCTCTTTCCATTGGACGCTTAATTTCTGCTTTGTTTTTCGATCAGACTAGCTGTGACTATTTGAAAAGCATGAAATCTCTAAATTATGGAATCAGAGTATTCTGCTTTCAGCCCCCAGTGCAGGGAAACTCTCTGAATACACAAAATTAGAAAAACATACACAGCATAGTTGTTTAAAATTCACAGCTGTCAACATCAAGTGTTTTGTGTAGCAGAAAGAATGTAAGAAACATTGAGTTAACAAAATAGCTGCAGATGGATTGGTTCTCTGTGACTTCTCCCTGGTCATTGTCTCCAGTCTGTTTTCCCGAGATTCATTTGCATTGAAGTACAAAGGTCCTCTGTTGGAGACCCTGCTCGGCATCTCCCGATATTCTGTCTTTAAAGGGGCCTTCCTGTCCGTGGCGTCAGTAGTTTTCATTGCACCTCTCCTTAGGAACCAACAGAAATCTGGTATTTGAGTGTAACGTGCAGCACAAAGTGGTGTTTTCATTTAGAATAAAGCTGGTGGAAGCTGCGAACGGGGACTTCTACCTCAAGGAGTTATTCAAAGAAAGCTGTATTTGAGCAAGAGTGGTTGTTTATGAGCATGAAGTTATTGGGGGTTATTCAGATTGCCAGCTTTTTATTTATGCTGTCTGACATGACAGAAATGGCATCGGTGAACATCAAGTACTGGAATATGTAATTTTGTATGCTAATTATAGCCTGAGTTTTCCCACCAACACTGAGGAAATGCATTATTTATTATTTATTCTGCTTCAGAAGTCATAAAGCACCTTTAAAAATAAACAACTGAATAAATCTGATTACAAATGTTGCTAAGAACCAGATATATTATAATGTAACTATTAGTGAGAGTATCAAACTATATTTTGTCATAAATATTATAATCTAATAATAATTAATTATTGTTCATTTTTTTTCTTCCTGCCTGTTGCAATACTATTCTTTGCCTTGTATAGCAAAGAGCTTTCTGCAAGGGCTAAATCTAGGATATTCTGCACCCCTTTGGCAGGGTAGAAAATTGTACAGAAACTTAGCTATGCTTTCTTCTTTATTTTACAGAGACTTCCACTTATCTTACAGTAGCCAAAGGTTTGTCAGCATTTCCAAAGGGTTGTTTTCAGAGATTTACACCTTGTTGTAGGCTGAAACTTGGCAAACAGGATTGTATGCCTAAAGGGATTTACTGTTTAACATGTCTGAATATTAACATGATTAAGCAAAAATTGGATGACTTTATTAACCATAACTTGATTAAAGGGTGATTAGTCATTTTTGTGTTTGAGAATAACAGCCTTCTGCATTTGGTGCAACAGAAAGGGGTTTTTGCTGCTCGGGTTTTTTCTTTTTGTTTGGAGCATACCTAGTTTTTAGGGGTGCATCCTGCATGCAGCAAGCACAGCTAGAGTTTGGATTAGAAGCTGGCAAATATTCATTCTGAGTATTTCACCCCACCCAGATGCAATTGATCCAGAGAGATTTGTCATATTTTTAAATTACAAGACTTGCCTAATATAGACAAATTTTCTAAAAATGGAAAAGTGTTTGTACGAGTAAAATATTTTCATCAGTTTCCGGACGTTTATGCAAATGCCTGTGAACATCCACAGTGGCTACTTTTAAAAGTGCGACATCGGACTAGCTTGAGACACAGCAGAGTCTGCTGCATTAAACTCGGCATGAGGAATGTTTCTCACTAACCAGTGTTAATTATACTTTATACTTACAGCAATTTACATTATTGGTTAGGAGGTAGAAAAATAGTAGCATTCTACTGGTGATTGGAAAAGTAAGCCATTTCTATCCACTCCTCATTTAAGAATTTTTTTAATTGTTGGCAGGGTTTGGTCTACTTTATTTACATTTTATTTTACAAAAGCAAAATATATTTGAGGACTCCATAGCTCCTAGCTCCACTGAAGTTAAGGATGTTTTACCATTGACATGAGTGGTACCAAACTTGTGTACTTTTTGTCATTTTCAGGGCTCTGAGTTAGAGGTTAGTATAGATCTTTAGAGCCCTATCAAACCAACAATGAGTAAATACAAAACTGGAAAAGCATTTATTTCCTTAAAATATGAAGTAAAAAATTGCAATCAAACCTAATGAAAACATTATTACAGTGTTTAAAAAACAGCCTAATTTAAAGTCCCAGTTTCAAGAAATAAACAATGGAGCTAAGTAATTTAATAAAAGTAGCTGCTGAAAAAGACCCTGTATTGATAAATTTTTATCATTACATGTGCCATTGAATTTTAATTAGAATTTAGTTATCTTACATAGTAATTAACTCAAATGAGAATTCTACAGAAACTGCTCTAGAAAAGGAGTGTTCATATATGCTAATGACTACTATGCGTGATTAAACATTGAGAAAATAAACTCCAAATGCATGCTAATAAATGGGGAAATTTACTATGTAGAATTAATATCTGACAGAGAGATAGCAGGATGTTTCAAAGCCTGCATTTATTGTATAAGTCAGCACATTATGTTTCAAAACTTAGGGCCCTATCCTGCAACTGCTTTCACTGGATCCACTTGCTCCATGTGAGCAATTCCACTGAAAATAATGGGACTATCTATATGAGCACGCTTTTGCCATGGGTTAGGAAAGCTCAGCGCTTATAAAATTACTTGACCTTGGAAAATAAAAATATATTTTTCTCCTCACTTAAATAATCAGACATATACAATTCCCCCCAGAAGATCTGTGGCCTTATTCCTGAAACTTTGGTGTCTGTTTCAGATGAATTCCAAGAAATGTAATGTTAAAACTAATTTATTCACATCCTGGTTTATTATTATAGGTGGCCCTGTTAGAGGCTGATTAATTAGGCAGTGATTATTTAGCCTTGCCAGTCTAGAGCTGCTATCAGGTCTCTTTATGGGGGTTTGTGTTTGTTTGCTTGTTTGCTTCAGGCTTTCACCAGGGATAGGCATCTCTGAGGAGAAAGAAAATGATTGTCCCCGCGAACGTCTGCTCAGTTCTCGTTCAAAGAGAACCAAGCTGTAGTCCGTTTCAGGGTAGAAAAAAGTTGTTCTGCGGCCCTATCGTATATGTAATTGAAGGAATAGTTTTGTGAAGTGAAGCAAGGGTAGAATGACTGTTTTCTGATATATGTTGGACAAGAAAACTTAATCTGTACAGGATACTTGCTTTGGCTGTGCTTCAGAAGCTATCTCGTGTGATGTCACCTGTAAATAGCGGGGAACTTTGACATCGGCTCTGTGTGATACTGTTTAAATAAGAGCCTCATTTACAGAATCCTGCTGCCTGTAAAATGGCTCTAATGCTGTTATCCCCCTGCCTGAGGGAAAGTTAAATAATGAAGCCCCAAAGAGTTTCTAACTGGGGAGAAGGAGAGAAGGGAAAGCTAATCTCTAACAGTATAACTTAATCTCATGTTCTGATTTTATAGGACTCGGTCGTTAGAAAAACAGCATAAAGCCATAGTTAAGATATGAGGCATATGAGACCATTAAAGAAATACTGTTGCTACTTGAAAATAAGCAGATGATTCTTTGCTGCTAGACATCTTCAGCATTCTGAAAGTAATTAAAATGTTTGATCTTGCTTCATTAGTTATTGGTAGTGAGAGTTTTATAGTTCCTTAAGATCCGGAGAGCCTATGTCATGCAATACTGATGCTCTGCATAATGCAGGCCCTATGCTTGCATCTTTAGTAATGTGTGTCTGTCCCCATAATGTGTAGTTACACATGTATACACACATGTAATTATGGTCATTTGATTTGGAAAATTTTGTATTCTCTTGGGTTACCATTAATAAATCTAGAGAGCATCAAATCTATTAATATGTTTGCTATGAGATATTCTGTTGCACAATTGTGAGTTTGGCTTCTTTGAACAGGACACATATGAGACGATGCAGAAATGATTTTAAATGGGCTTTCTCAAATCTGTGTTTTTAGCATAATGGAATCTTTTTATTTCAGACAGTGGTTGCAGTTTGTATTTAACCATAAATTCCCCACCCTTTGACCACATCATAAAGCAATGCTTGTCAGTGGTGTTGCAAGTTGTACCCTACCAGTGTCTTCATCATACTGGTTGAACCACTGTTGGTAGCTCTTCTTCAGTTTTGGCAGTCTGGAATACTTGACGATATCAGCAGGTTATTGTTGCTGTTAAAAATAAACGTTTTGCCAAAGTACTGCATGAGCAAGCACATACTGGAAGGGTTTATGCCTCTTATTGTTATTATTGCATTCTGATGTTAACCACCAGACAGCACACTTTCTGCAGAAGGTGAGCATTTGCTGCTCTCTTTCCTTCCTTTCTTGGTCCTCTTGCAGGTCTTTGCTGTAACACAGATTGGAACATTTTCCTTTTCTCTTCATTAAGGAGCAGGGCAGCATTTGCAGATGCAAGAACTGCATTTGGACAATTACCTCGTCCACAGTTATAGAACACAGCGAATTGTCTGGGAGAGCCAAAACTGGTGGCTTTGAGTAGAAGCAGCACATTTAGCAGCAGGACTGTTTCTCTACTAGGAGAGGAGGTAATTTTGATGGTTTCTGAAGGGAGTCACTGTCTCTGTGTGTGATATCATATGACTGTATGTTAGTGATTTATGATTTTGCTTTTTTTCTTGCACGTCAGTGTATTCAGTTGGAACCATTCTGTTGAATTATGCATTGTGATACATTACATCTTAAGGCTTGCTGCCATCATTTCTCAGTTAATATGCCTATTTAAATTTGAAGCTTTACTTGAAGTTTGAGACAATAGAGTTGATTTTTCAATTTTTTATATTTATATTTTATATAATATATAACATAAATTTATATTATATATAAATAAATATATAGAAGAATATATACCTATACATTTTACTCCAGGGCCAGTGCCTTTTGTTTTCATTCACTATCGTTAAAGCTCTGAATGCAGCTCATGTGAATTTATCCCAATGAACTTTTAGCTACTTAGCTCAGGTGCCGGTAGTCAGGTAGCCGCAGCAGCCCAGAGCTCAGTGCTGACTAATTGTCCAAGTTGCAGACAGATTTTGCAGCTGGTCTTGAGCTCTTTGCTGCGTTATGTTGGCATTGGTATCTTAGTTAACATTAGCTTGAGTACACCCTCTATCCCTTTGCATAAACACTGCTGTAGGAACACGTTTGAGCACTCTTACTTTTGATCTGGAGAAAGGTATCATTGTATGCGAATAAGAATAGCAGACTGAACCCTGTACGTTATCACACTAACACTTACATCTCTTAATGCCACCTTTATGAATATGATATTACAAAGTCTTAGTCTTAGTTCACTGGATTAGTTTGTTAAGGACATTTAAAAAAAATTACAAATCTTCCTTATTTCTTAAAGTTTTATTTAGATCAGGCTCATACTTTGGGCTAGGATTTTGTTTTCCATATGGGCAGCTCACTAGTCTTACTAAATTACATATTTTAAACAAACATGTTCAAAACAGTACTTTATAGACATGATTAAATATTAAAATATCCTTTTTTTATAAATTAAATACAGGTCCATGGAAAGTTTTACTCACACTTCTATTGTTCTTAGTACAATTTCTGACTGTCTGACTTCGTCAGTGGTTTCCGACAAAGACATAAAACAAAGATTAACTTCAGATTGCTAAATGTGTCAAACAACTGTTGTTGAAGATGAACTTTTTTGTTATTACAGAACACATCCTGCTGTCATCTGTGTTTTTGTCAATCTAAAATTATATCTCTTCATTTTTAAGTTAGTGATATGCTAAAAAAAATGCATTTATTTGATTCAAGTTCCTTCATCATGATGAAAAAGGTTTACCAGTACAAAAACATAGTAGCTATTATCTGAAGTTTCATGCTCTGTAAGCAATGTAATATCAGTGTATACTTGCTAAATAGTTTCAGAATGACAGTTTACAAGGATCAGATCAAGCAATCACAATGTTATAGTGTATATTTGGTACAAATGTAAATATCTCAAGTGTCTTTAATTGCGTTTTCTGAAAATAAAGTAAGCCAACACCATCTTCTCTGGATATAATTGTCTGAACATTTTGGGTAAAGCTATAATAATATTTATTTTCATTTTATGTGATGAACAACAGTCTTAAAACTAATTCTAGTGAATTAAGACTCTTATTTCTCGGTAACTAACTACCACTATTTGACTGCTGTTGTAAAACTTTATTAGGCAATGCATCTGACCTCAAATTGGAAATTTGTGTTGGAACCAGTTTAGGAAATCATTATAGTTCTGTTGTTAATTTTATATTTGTCTAATAAAACACAGCAGGACCTACATGACATGCACTAATGCAACTGATGCTAGCTGTTAGACCTTTTTTTAACTATTGCCTTCTACCTTGTAGAGGCGCAAGGTAGGAAAAAACTGATTAGACCTTAGTAATAGGGGTTACTTTTTTTTGCTAGCAAATTACTGCTCCAAGTTAGTAGATACTTTAGGAAGCACATGTGTTAATACTATCAAATATATATTTGTGTATTTAAAGAAAATATGCATCACTATGATGTTAAAGATGCAGATAGGTGAGTATTTTATGTTGTTTTCCAAATTGTATTAGGAGCATCATTAAGTTCCTGATGATGCTACCTTACCAGATGACTATTTTGTCATCTTTTCGAGAATAAGCATGTTAAAAATGATTGGCTAACATGAATGAGGTTACAGAAATAGAAATGACAGTATCCAAGGTGAGAGAAAAACTTGGGGGCGGAAGGCTTGAAGATCACTTGAATGTGGTCAAATTAAGTGTACCAGAAAAGCCCCATGCCAAAACATGGAACAAATTGGTACACTGTATTGCAAATCTGATCACAAAGATTTCTTACTTAGCTATATCATGTGGGGAGAGGACTAGTATAGTTACAGAATAAGAAATATAGTATCAGTATTTAAGAAAACAGGAGAGGAGTAGAAGGGGTTTAAGAAATCACAGGTTTGTTAGTCACATATCAGTAGTAAGCAAGGCTTTTTAAAAAAATTGAAGGAAAGTGTAGTTGATGATATTGAGGTAAATGCAAACTAGGCTAGCATGAACTTATCAGTCGTAGATAGTGCCAACCTAATCTGGTGTTTTTCTTTAGTAAGGTACCCGATTTTTCAAATTTATATTTATTTTTGTACACAAGGGAAATGCAGTAGATCTGTCTGAAATTCAGTAAAATGTGGTATGTTGTCCCTCGAGAAATGTTTAGTTAAGCTGCAGAGAATGGGAACTAGTACAAGCTCTGTAAGGTGGGCAAGAAACTGGCTAAGAATGAGTCTACAGAAGGAATTGTGAAAAGGTAAATGTTGGGTGTATAAAAATTACTAATAGAGTTCATTAGGATTGGTCCTGATAATTTGTTAATGATGTTTGCCGATAGCATAAAGTTGTGAGATGTTCCCAATACCAAACCCCCCCCCCCCAATAAGGAAAATAAATGACCTTAAAGAATAGAAATGGAATGGGTTTTCGCAGTACAAAATGCAAGCTCATCTACTGGTGAGTAGTCCCAAAGCATTCTGCTGTGAAATGGGCAGCTCATTAACAAATTAGGACAGAGACAGTGTGCATTAGTGATCACAGGGTTATGCTGAGACTCCAAGATGTGGCTGGGGAAGAATGTATCATAACATGTGAAAAATATTTCTTGCAGACATAGGGAAGCATCACTGTTGTTTTATAGGGACTTGGTAAGACTATCTGAAATCATGTGCAGAGTTTTGAGCACCCATGTTCAGGAAAGATGCCTTTAAACTGCCACCCACAGGCACACTGAAGGGCTGATAGGTTGACCAGGGGAATGGAGAACCTGACTTGTTGATGGTCCATCCACTCCTGTACCAGAGGTCTCCAACCATATGATAACCAAAGTGGGAACGGTTACATAGTGCAAGGCCTATTAGCCCGGGCAGCACTGCACATACATAAAAGTCCTGCCCCATGCCTGGCCCGGGGCCAGTGTTTCTGTGTTGGGCTCCATGTTCTTGCAGAACTTGGCTCCACCTTGGGAGACTTTCATCTGTTTCAAAGCTGAGACACATCTGTCTTAAAAAAGCAGCTCTTCATGCAGAGTTTTGTAACTTCCATCCAATTTACCTTTTCATTTTCTCTCAAATTGTCAATATTGACTAGATTTGCCCTTTACTTTAGCATGGTGTCCAATCCCATTCAATTGGAGCAGTAAACCATGATTCTTCCACTTTGTACATGTTCAATACAAAAAAGTGATACCATAAATTTAGTGACCCCTGGTTATGCGTGGCTTATCCTTAGGCATATCTTTATCACTTCTTATCTGGATTATTGTTGTTCTTATTTTAATAGCCTTCTGGCAGCTTGTAGCTTGTGTGTTGGTTGGCTGCCATATTGATCACAAGAAAGAGAATTTACATTCACATATTCATGGTTTGCTGGCTGCTTTCTTTGCATCACCACTTTGTGCATGCTCAGCACTTTTAAATACCACGGCTATCTTCAGTCATTCAGTCAGTCAGTCACTGCTGTGGATTTAGAAATGTAACTTGAGGTACTGAGTGCTAGCCATGCTGGATATAATCTTTGTAGAAGCTTGGTCCGTTTGAAGTCACTGTAATTTTTGCCCTAAATGAGTAAATAGATAAGCTTGGCTATATAAGAAACTTGGAGTCTGTTCACACATTAGCCCTTCTAGGGTCAATAGGCAGTATTAACAGGGCTCGTTTAATTTATATTACTTAGTAGGAGGCTTTCTTTTCCTTGTTGTTATTTAGAAAACGGAGACATGAACACTGAATTAAAATTAAGAGTGTTGTAAAGAATGCTCCATAAAAATTCCAGCTAATTTTCAGATTTTGACTCATTTGTTTTTTATTTGTTCACATTTAATTCTATTTATAAAAAGCTTGGTCTTTACACAAAGAAAAAAAGGGAGGAGGGAGAAGTGTACATTGACATACTAAGTGAAAAACCTCAAGAAAAATTACAGTAAATTAAAATTTATTTCCCTAGGGGTAGAACATATTTCGATGGGGATGAAGGAAGGAACTAATAGACTTTCTATGAACAGCCATTTTTATTTAAAGAATAAGCTTTCAGGCAAATATAATGCCGCAGTCTCTTGAGGATGGCCATTTTTTTCTTGTTAGGAATAATACCAATTAAAAAGTGAACAATTAAAATCACTGAAAGTTTGTCAGTGTATATTTTCTTTGGAGCTATGCTTTCTATCATGCTGTTGCTTTCTTAACATGCTTTATACTGCTGGTATAGCATGCAGTGCAGCTGTGCTTCCTGTCTGCAGATAATAATTAGTTAACTTGCCAAACATAAATGAATTGTGTCTGCTAATCTAAAGTACTTGCTAACAAATGAAACCTTTGGGGAGTATTTTACCGTTTTGAAAGGATGCAGTTTGACATTTTGGGTTCTTCTCGCCCTTGGCTTTATCCCTGAGTATCTTTTTTGGAGGTGTAGAGGGTTTTTTGTCTGTGTTAACTGCAGATCATATCAATGATCTTGCACAGAGGACTCTAACAGTGACATTAGCTCAACCGAGCAGGCAGTGCTGCAGTGCAGTGCAGGTGTGGAAGGGAGCGAACAGGTTAAGAGAAGAACGCAAAATTTCTTTAAAAAGCTTTGCTGCTAAAGAAGATGTAGTGTTAGATTATACCCTAAGGAAAGGTAGGATTTATAGGGAGAGGTAATCACAGGCTGAGTAGAAATTGGTTTGGCCATTGCCATTTCTCTCACCTCATCGTCTATTAACCCACACTTTTGCATAGGTGCTAACTACCTGCCTCTTCTCCTGCTCCACAGGTTGTGATTACTTCTTTTTCCCCCTCAAATTTTTTGAGTTGATAAAAACAATGTAGATGAGCAGTTCCTAGTCTACACTAAACTTTGTATTTGTTGTATTTGTTTGACCCAGTAAGGGGTTCTCTGCCTGAAAGCTTTTCCTTTTTTTAAACCGTATAATTTGTTTTCATAAAAGGTACTACCTCTTCCTTCAAATCTGGTCTCTCTTATTACACTTCTTATCGAATGTCAACTCTCTGATATTGATGTGAATGTTAAAAGCTATCCTATTTCCTAAAAGATTTTTGAATCCAAGAAGTTTATCAAAACACATTTTATTAAAAAATTCCCAATATCTTTTTTGTCTCATCTAGGATCAATAGAGACTTTTTTAGTGCGGTTTTATTTCACAATTCTTTATCTTCCAAGGGAACAAGCTAAGAAACTATGATGTTCTAGAGATGCCTCCCAGCTCTTAATGATGTGCAATAGTTCACGCAAGTTCATATGCTTTGTTGTATGAAACCAGACCTCTTTTGAAATACTCATGAAAATAGTGACCTCATGGTTTACTTCAAAGTTCTGTTATGTATCCTCCTCATTATATATTCTTGTAAATGTATTTAGGTATTTTTTTTCTAACTTGAAGAAATGTGACTGTGCATACCATAAGGAATTTGACTGAAGTATAGATGATTATAGGAAGGTTTCTTCAGTATTTAATTTTTATGTTTAATATATGCATGTTATAGTCCTTTTAGTTTTAAAGTCGAAGCTACTTGGTCTGATTTATGATGGAAGTGTGGAGTTGTAAAAAAAAAAAAAAGTTTTATAACATTTTTGCTCATTCTAACCACATGGTCCTCAAGTCCTTGAAAATTTCAGTTGTATTAAAAATGGAGGGTTCCATTATTTTTCATAGATCTCCTTGAAAAATTCATTCCTTGCACGCAAAAAAATGATGATTTCACAATGTTACATGTTTAGAAAGTTGAATGAAAATACTCCGTAGCTAATTTTGACAGTTCTAACTTGGAGAAAAGCCAATGCCCCAGAACAATGCATAGCCAGTGCATTTGTAACATGATGCAGAAATCAATACATATGACCAGATTTTCCAGTCCACCACGCTTATTTTGCAAACTTGTCAGAGGTCTGAAAGGGAGCATTCCCCATGTCAGGGAGAATCTCTGATGGCTGAAAGCTGGTGAAGATGGTAGAGCCACCTCCTACACCAGCTGCCTTGCCCCTCATAGCAGAATGAAGGAAGGCATCAAAAGCGTACCAGGGGCTAAGAAGGGCTGAAAGGGTGGATTTCTGTTCCATTGCCCGATCTAAGTGTGTGCTTTGTTATGGAGGTGATGCTAGTAGCAGAAATTAAAATGTGTGCCTGTTAGCCTTACCTTCTGAGAGAGAGAACCAATGCTACATGTACATTCTTCTTACTCACAGGGACAGAAATATCTGTAAGTTATGACAGTACTTCCCGAAGGGATGCGGAGACGGTGGCCTTGCAATGCGTGCAGCCAGGGACAGACCTAACACAGTAGTGTTCCTTGCTCTGGTATGACTTGCCTGTAACACACTGGCGTGCAATGAGGATGAGCTTGCACAAGTTGTAACCTGCACTGCTCTCAGCAGAGTCTATTAGCACCCATGCACACCTTGCCTGCCGTGGTACACTAATTTTGGTTCCAGAATAGCAAAATGTCTTAAGCCTTGTTTAACTGGAGACGTGTCCTGAGGGCAGGAGTAGCTGAGTAGCAGTTCCTGCAATGAGAGGATTCACTGGAAGCTTGATTTCTTCTGAATGCTTTGTGTGGCAAGCACAAGCCCTGCGTCTGTGCTGGGAGTAACCCATAGAGGTTCTTGTTTCTGTACTGCTTTTCAAAACTACCACTTTGGACAGTGAAATCTGCTCACTTTTCTGGACCTCTAGCAGCCCAGCTAGAAGACCAGCAAGATGGCTCTAGATTGCTAGAGAGATGGCTGTGGTGCATGCAAAGACAATGTCATATCATGTGAGCAATGAATGCGGTGGATTTAGGTAACACTGAATTTGCTGTGCTTGTGCAGATCAATTACTCATGCTCAGTAAGTTTGACATGGACTGTGCCAAACCTTTCAGACTGACCAGTGTTGGCAAATCTGAAACCTCTCTGTAGTGCTGGCATCCCTCCCTGCTAATCACAGCACCTAAAGTTATAGGAAAAGGTTCTTCTGTAGAAGTTGGAACTTTTGTGACAATATTCTTAGAGAAGGACAAAAAGTTTGGGAAAAACACTGTTGCAGAACTTGGCTCTGCTTTTTATCATTTCCTATATCACCTGTTAATGTAGGATTAACGAAGAGTAAGACCAACACATTTCTTCTTCTATGCCCTACACTAGATTCACCATGTGTCTAGACAGCCAGGGTATTTTGCTTTGGACTGCGCAGTTTTGATGAATTTTAATCCACAAGCAACTTTTGATTCCTGGTCACATTTATGACATATACAATCTTAGCTTTTTTTTGTCATTCAGGATGCATGCATCCATGGACTTGAATGGGTGTTGGAAAGATAAATGGCTAAAGGAAAAAGAAATTAGTCTGAATGTTCTTAGAGCAGGAGTAAGAAGACCCTATAAAGGCAGACTGCATGACAGAGATAAAAACTAAATGAAAATTAAGGCTCAAGAAGAGGCCTGGCTGATAGGAGGGAAAGGAAGTCCAAATATTTTCAGATAATACCCAAAAGATGAAATGCAAAAAATGCTCCATTAAATCCCGTTTCCCCCTTACTTTGATATTTTAATTTCCCATTTCACTTCCTTTTATAATTTCCTTCTACCATTCCAATGATATTCACCCACTCTCTAGTGCAAACGTTGTGTTGCAAATCATTTTCCCAAAGACCAGTCCTTTAGCCCCGTAGTATTCAATGTCTCTCCACTCAGATTTTGATACATATCAGAATACAGAGCTGAAAGAAGGGTTCACTTCACTTTATAAGTCTGTACCTGGAAGTTGAGATGTGGACAGTTGAAGACAGTGAAAGGCACATGATCTTCAGAAATATAATGGCAAAACTGGCATTATATAAAATGTGCTTTACATCATGATGTGGAACTCAAGTATGTGTATGAACAGCTTCAGTCATTTAATTATTTTTATTTTGTCAGTAGTTTCTTACATGTAATGATAATTTGTGCACTCAGATTTATGTTATCGCAGGCTTCAGTCCAGCAAAGCACTTAAGCACTCGATTAACTTTAAGCGCAAGAGTAGTCCCATTGCTGGATTGGGGCCATAATAAAGCAAAAGACTGTTTTAGGAGAAATTGCTTTTTTTTTTGTTTTAAGTGTCAAGAGCATATTTTATTTGTTTGCCTTTTAGACAGTAATCTTATTAGGAAAACTGGCAGGATTAAGAGGCTATTAAAATCTGTATGTTTTCACATCAGTTAAAATCTGTACTGTATTCCCTTGGAATACAGCAGTTCTGTTGTGCAATAACTGGATTTTAATGCAACCACGTCACTTAAGATTGCATTAAAATGCATTTATTAAATTACTTAGCTGCTTTTAACTGGTGGGTTAGAAGTAGTAGCTAAGTCCAGTTAAAAATGCAGAGAGGCTCTTTTGACTGTGAAATAACATTTTGTAGGATTTTGTGCAGTTTGTCTGCATCAATCAAACTGTGTTTGTTTACCAAGCAACATGTAGCCAGTGTTAATTTTATGGATGTTCGGATGGGCCCAGAGCGAATCCCTCTGGCCCCGAAGGCAGCCGCAGTGAAGGGCCCTTCCCAGCATTGGCGCGCTCCGGCTGCTGGGGCAAGAGCTGTGGTCCAAGTTTGTTTGCGTTGTTTTCTTATTGGTGGGGGAAAACCCGCCACAGCCGTTCTTCCACCTGCTTTCTGTATCTTGTCCCTTTCCGTGACACATTTCTACCATGGAACAGCTAGTAATGAAACAAATATATTTTTATTTCTGCACAGAAACCTCCGTGGTCCTAATGAAAAGGCCTTTTTAAAACCATGATATTAAAAGCTGGCAGCACAACAGAATAGACTCCATAGCTGCATAAAAACAAAATTGCTTGTGCGCTGTCCCTTTAAGAATATACAACGCGAAATGTCCCCCAGAAGGAAACCAGGTCTTTAGTTTTGACATTTCCTTAGTCGGTAGACAGGTTTCTGGTACTAGTAGAGCTAATAACCTATTTGCTCAGAATTCACTAAAGAACAAAACAAAAAGAAAATCTCCAGTTTATGAATATTAACATTTCTGACAGTGATTTTCTTTTCAAATTTGTCAAGTTTAAAATTCAGAGCTTTATATATAGGTGCTGCTATATTTGTACTGTAGATTGACTTGCCCTTGGCAACTGATGTGTTTAACAGGAGTGTAAGGGCCTCAATACCAGAACCTCATCCTTTGATATAAGCAGGTGACTCCTAATGTTTCTTGATGGGTTGGGGGGGCAGTTTGATAGAAAAAGTTGAATTGTTGCAAAGTAATTTCTCAGGTCTTCTGATGTTTTTTATTGAGTGCTTTGATCTTTGTTCTGCAGATGTGGAAATAGCATTGCCTACAACCTGTAGGCGTTCTCTGCACTTTTTCAACTATTTGTTTCATGCAGCTGACAACAAGATGCAAATTTGCTCAGATCTGTCTACAAAGAGGCTTCTGTTCTGCCTGGCCTTTTTTGTACAGAGTAAAACAACGTTATTTTTACCCACTTCTAAAAATTGGTTCTGCGCATACCTTTTTACATGCCTGCTTGCCTTCCCCACTCCCAGAGGTCACCAACTCCCTGCCTGTGCCACAACACCCACCTGGCTGCCACGCTGGGGACTGAGTCGCGAAGGACCAGACAAACAGCTTGAGACAGAAACCAAATGCCAAAGCTGGGAAGTCCCTTGTCTGTAAAGCGGGCACTGAGTGTCACGTACTGCTTATCCGCTTCTTACACGGCGATTTACATGCTGATGGTGCAGTCGCGTAATTACGTAGCCTTACCCCCTCTAGGTTTTAAACTAGACAGCCCAGACATTCGTAGCAGAAGAGCCCCAGTGGCCTGAAAGCTGGGGAAGTGCGTTGGTGGTCAGCTTGAGGGGAGTCCTGTGCTCTGATAACTGCTATCAGAGCTAGCTAGTTTTAAAAAGTGCCAACATCCCCGTACTAGACGATGCAATTAGTCAGTGTTGAGATATCCAAATCTGAGAACATCAGATGCTTCTCCTTACATATGAACTTAAGAGGAGGGTAGTTCTCAGCCTTCTCCATAACTGTAATTTTCACCTTTTTTCTAAGTTGCTCCTCGTGCCCTGGTACCTTTGTAGAACACTCTTATTTGTGAGGAGATTGTTTTTGAACTGTCTGGAGAATCTGAACATCTCATCACTTTTACATCCAAATGTAATTTAATTGCATTTCTGAGTTTTTTGAAGATGTTGGATCCTTTTCAGCAATCCTCTCACCTAACACAGCTAAATTTCCACTTGAATTTGCTGTGAAATATGCTTAAATAAGGAGTACTGTAAGATTCAGGTTCCATCCTTCTATGTCATTAATAGTTATTAACTTGATTTCCAAAAGTGCTGAGTACCTAGAGCTCTTAGGAGAGATTAGCACAGGAACTGCTGATACTAAATTCTTCTTCTAGAGAGTATACAATACCTCAAAGTCATCGATAGGGGCTAGGTGTAAGGAAAGCCACTTCCACCCAGTGCTCACCTTCCCAGCTGCTCAGTGGCATGAGGAAGAGGGCTACAAGGATTGTCAGTGGACCAGCTGTGATTTCGGGCATATTTGGGAAAACTAGAAGGGGGGGTGTTACTCGGATCGCATGACTCCGACACTATTGATGGTACTGCATACGTCTGTGCGCAAAGTTTGGGGCTTGCTCACTCCTCATCTGCTGTTCACAGTAGATAATAGCAGAGCATCATACTTAGGGGTTACCTTGCTTCAGTTTAAAAACAGGAAATGTTAATAGTTGTATTCTAGTTCATCCATGTGCAGCATTTGCTATTGGTACATTCTTTGTTAAATATATATTTTAAAACTACTAAGTTTGGATGTTTAATATTGGTCTCTGTTGCTTATGGCCTGTAGCCTGCAAAAGATTCCTAACCCTTTTTTTGAAGGCTTGATGATATGGCAAGCCTGGCGATACTGGTATAACCCTGGAAAAATAAACAGCCGAAACTCAGACTGGCTTCATTTAAATCATGAAATACACCTTGAATTCCGCGATAGCAGATGTTTAGTGTGTATCAAAGACTAGCTTAAATAGGGAAAATGACCTATTCCAATTTATTCAACTTCCAAGTTCTGTGCTCGGTTTCTTTGTCTTTTTGTTGCTTGTTGTCATTGTTATATATTCTGCTACTAAGAAATTGGACCTGTAAATAACTGCACCCCAAATTAAATTAATTTTCAAATGATTTTGATATAACTTTCATCAGAAATGAAAATTCCAGAAGCCTTTTATGATGTAAAGTATGTTCACATAAATAAGCATAAACATATGTACTCATATGTATGTCTGTGTATATATAAATATATATGCATAAAAATATATAATGAATCTAGATATTAATCATATTTTTTAGAAAAGAATGTCACAATATATTCAAGATACAGTAATATATTACTTATTGCTTTAAAAAGCCCTGAATTCTTGTAGAATATGGTTTAGTGGGTCAAACATCCCCTTTCCTCTCATTTATCAGCCTTTTGATCTTGTGTCAGTTCTAAATGTTGGCATGCCTAGGCTGTAACAGTGTGCTGCAAGATCACAAAAAGGCATAGTTATATCTTTAAAAACTTATGGGCATCCTGGTGCTACATCCCAGCGTAGCTTAGCAGATGTGGTATTGAGTTCCCCCAAGTCTTCACTGCCCCTTTGTCTATTATTTTTTTATAGTTTTGTTCTGCATTCCTTCCACTCAACCTCAAGTAGATGGAAGCCTGTTAGTTTATTACTTACATATGTCTGCACCCTTTTACCTCAGCAGGGAAAGACAAAATATTGAGGAGGACTGTAGGTTGGGATGGTCAACTAATCCTTCCCCACCTTGAACTAATCGCCAGGCTGATGTGTTATTGTGCTGAGCTCTGTTCTGCAGTGCATTGCCAGTGGGGTTTCAATTTGTAGAAGCATAAACAGATACTAAAGTAAAAAGAATGGTGCAGTGATTTGTTAGCAGAGTTCAGATCAAATTATCACAGTGGTCCCCTGCTGACAGTCCTAACAATTACCTCCTTTTTCTTGGTCTTTTAAATGTTTTCTGTTTCACTTACATCTTTGTAAATACTGTGTTTCTCACTGTGTTTTATTTATTTACCTATATAAGTGAAAGAAATTGAACCTCTAACTTTCATTGAAACGGCTGAACTTTCTATATATTTTGTCCTAACTCAGATGCATTACACTGTTTAAGTTTTCTTTTTAAAAAAATTCAGCAAGGTAACTAGAAGTGTTTCAGCTTCCTAGTGAGTACCTGTTTTTATAAAATTTTCTATCCTTTATTGCTTGATCATGACAGTACAGTACTTGCTGGAATTTAAAAACTTTTGCGAACAGCAGCTACTAAATAGAAAATGAATAGAAATTTATATATATTAACTGAATATTAAGATTTTAAAGCATTTGAGTCTTATTCTGAAAGCAAATTGGGTGTGTGTCAGTAGATATTATTCTCCTTCTGTGGAATGTAGCCACTTGATGTTCTGCACAAGTTGTCTAGAATTAACTTCAACATTTGTTTCCACTCTTTTTCTTCCCTTCCCTATTTTCAACTCTTGACTTTCACTCTTGCGTAGTTACATTTGTCTGCTTCTTACAATTCTAGTGGGACTGATTTATCATCATTTGCTAACATATCTGTCTCAAAATCTGAGCTTTGATCAGCTTGTATTTTATAACTTACATCTGTTCTATGTTTAACCTTTTGTAATGCTGTTTTTCAAAAATATTATCTAGTATAACAAAAGAATCATGTTGGTCTAAGCATTCTGTTAAACCTAAAGGAAAAAAAGAAAAAGAAAATCCTACATACCTGTCTAATTTGCCATATTTTTGTTACTGTTTCATAGTCTCTTTTTCATTAAATCTATAAATCTGTCACTCTCTAACTTTTCTCTGTGACCTCTGCTGAACTGTAAACTCCATCTTCCTATTCCTCCTCTAGCCTTTTTTCCGCTATTACAACTTGTCGTGCTTCACAGCATCACCACCGGAAATATCACTGCTCTGGCCCATTTGCTGCTGCAGAGTCCAGCTCTGGCTTCCGAAAAGGTAAATGGGGCAATTAAAAGTACTCCCACAGTGGGCAGCAGGAAAGCAGAAAGCTTCTTGTTTTTGAATAAAACTTACTGGACTAAACATTCTGTTGGGAACTAACCTACGGGCATGAATCCTCCCACAAAGGTGAGTCCTTGAAGTGAGATAGATGGATGGTGAGTTTGCTAAAGCATTGAGATAATTCCATATATTCTGTTGCTACCTAATCTGTCTTCGAGAAAGGAGATTTCATTTAAAATGACTCACCTTGGGACTGACTCCATCCTGGGTCAGACTGTGTAACACTTACGTCCGGGGCAGGGGTGAGAGATGCGTGATCAAGACTAAGCCTTCAGAAAGTTATAAACTATTCCCCAGGTTGTAAATAAATGAACCTTGCCTAGCATTGAGCAGGCTGATAACTGATGAAATAATAAAACATTCCTGTTGAGGATTCTTTTTCTCTTCTCTTTCTTGCTCAGACGTAAGGGGGAACACCAACTCTGTTCTACCTCTCTTTTGAGGGAAACGTAGTTGTCATATAAGGGCCATCAGAAGGGTAACGCTGCCCCATGCTCCTCATGGAAAATTGCTGGAGGCCCCCATTGCCTCTTCCCTGCATGGGTGTAAGTGCACAAGCACAGAGCGGGCTGAGGGAAGGCAGTCGTATGCCTGTAACTCAGCTATGCTCCAGCTTCTGGGAAGCTTCTGAAATCCTGGGCTAAGCCAGGCTGTAGCCCTAGCAGGCAGGTAGACTGCCGGATCCTGACTGCATTGGTGCATGGATGAATCTGGCCTCGGCACTCATAATAAGAGAAGTACCGCCCACAAAAGTCTAAGTAATTCCAACTCACATGTCTTTCCGGTGAGTACAGTTCAGCAGAGACTTTTAATACAAATGGAAGTTTTATTGGCATAGGGACTGAGTTCAGCCTTCGCAAAAAATGGATTCGGAGGTAGCTGTACTTGCTTGTATCAGAGCAGGTTTTTTGCAGTGCAGATACACAATGCTGAAGAGCTATAAATTTTGAACCAGCAAGGACATTCCAAAAGACAGAGGATAGCCAGAATGGCATTGGTTCATTCAAAAAGATTATGTGCCATGGGAAAAGATTAGTTAGCTTAGCTGCAAAGAGCTTAGAAAACTTGGGCAGGTATGTTGAGTGTATTGAATGGATCAGTGCCAGCAAATACACCTGTATAGTGATTAATTGGAAAAAGTGAACCAAAGAGTGACCTTTCGGGTAGAAAATAACATACAGTATAATCAATGTATTTGGAGTGTACTTGGATAAAAGGAAAAAAGTGGGACAATAGTCAATAATATGAGCAGTTAATGAATGAGAGGTGGTCATAGTTCTAGAATATAAGAGTAACATTTACTCTTCTTTGCCACTTAAACCACTTCACAAGAAAGGCATGCATCACTGTCCCTGGTTATAAGCAGGGAGATGAAGTGGCAGACCCAGGAACTGAATTTTCATTTCCTGGATCCTTTCCAATACTGTAAATACAAGACTAATGGGATATCAGTTGACTATTCTATACACAGATTTCCCTAGTAAAAGTCTACATAGTAGATATTCATCCCATTTCATTTTTGTCTGGGAACCTGCAAGATTCTGTCCTGCATGATTTAATCTGAGAAACCATCCACTGTTGCCAAAACATTAAAATTCGTACTGGTAAATTTTTTTCTGGAGTTCTTGTTGTTTGTTTCTTTATAATTCTTTCTAAGAAGATGTAAATGTTGAGATAATTTATTAAAAGTAAAGCAGAAACACACTGTCTTCCCTTCTCAAATTAGCATTTAATAATGCACCATGCTATCTTATCCGTATGGGTTAGTTGGGCTAATTCATTTCCTGTTTTTGATGTGCGCCGGTCATAGCCAGGCCAGAGCTGTGTGTTCCTCTGCAACAACCCCAGTTGACTTGTGGTTTTTGATTTGATTTTTGTTTTGGCAGTATACCTGCATATGCAGCTCCTTCCTTGAAGGCGGTATAGGAGTGCTGGCTTAAAGTTACAGAATGTATTTTTTGCTCAAAGAACTTCACAAAATGCTAATCTTTGAAAAATGCAGAAGCCCATTAAAGATAAAGAACATAAACAAGCGTAAAGCACTTCTTAAAGTCTTTGACAAAGGTCACAGGTGTAGGGAGGTCAAAGTGATATCTTGTTCTTCTAAATATTTCAACAGATAGACAGACTTTTGATTGCATTATCTATTAAAAAATTGCTTTGAACCTTCCGCCAATGCAGACCACTTGTGCTTTCTCAAACCAACAAAGGTTCGGTCAGCAGATAAGAATTTCTGACCATGGAAGGGCAGCTGCTTTCCTTTCATCTTTCCTCTGGTGTGTACATGAAATGTTTGCTTTGCCTGGCCCTGCTATCGTGAGGACCTTTTTTTTTCTTAATCCTCCCTCTAATTTGAATCCTACACCCAGTCTGCAAATAAGACATGAAGAAAATTTAGATTTCAGCAGTGCAGGCTTAATCCAGCTGGATGCTGAGCACTTCAGCTCCAGTTCAGCACAATACTTAGCCTTATCTGACTATGCATATGCTTATCTGTAAGCCTAAACTTAAGCACATGATTAAATGCTCTGATTGATTAGGACTAATGATCCTTACTGAAATACTGAGCGCTGTGAGAGAAGTTTGCTTTACAAGCAATTTTGCTGTTGTTTTTCTTCTATTATTACTTACTACCAGAGGAGGTAATTAAGGAAGTATTTGTTTTAAGAGCACCAGAGCAATTTAGGTAAAAATTTTATCTGATTCTTGAAAATCCACTTGTGACCAGTCCTATGTTTACTAGTCTTTTATTAAATATTTTTCTTCAAAAGCAAACATGATCTCTAGAAATTGTGCTGATGATATCCAGGTAGATCTTTTCCTTCTCAAGATGCTTAATCTATGTGCAATGTTAATGAGAAAAATATTAAGACAAAATGCGTAAAATTGCTTCCTAGAAAGGTTCAATCTATATGTAAATGTAGAGCTGAATACAAGAGAACTGGCTAACAGTATCCTGAAGGAAAGATGGTATTCACATAGACTGGATCATTATAAATGTATGCTTTCAGATGCTGTCCACTTTGACATTATATGATTTCTTAATGAAAAAAAAAAGTGTTTTGCCTTACTACTCTCTGTCTGTCTGTCTCTCTCTCTTTTTTTTTTTTTTAACAACTAAGTCTGCTGAGGTAGTGTGATGAAAACTGGAAGAAAGTTTGAGTTGGAAGTTGCTGATTTTTGTGTGGTTCCTGGAGAGGATGAATGGAAGGCAATAACAGGTCAGCTAATGATTTATGAGATTTTGACTTCCATAGATGTTTAATAAGGATCTCCTGCCTGCATGCCACCTTGCTTGAAACAGTGTGGAAATCAAAACTCAAAGAGTATGTTTAAACAGGGAGATGGCTGTCTTCCCTGTGAAGGCAAATGTTGCCTTAGCAAACAAGCTTTCCCAGGCAGATGCTGGGCAGGGAGCTGTGAAGTTCTTCTATCTGTGTCTTGGAATAAGGCAGCACGCTGAGAGGTGCTTTAAGCATTGATTTCTAAATACCCAGTTAAGTAGCGTCAGACCAGGAGACAGTAATTAAGGAGAACAGCTCCTTCTGTTTTGTCTACGAATTCTTCTGGATGGATTAGTTATGGGCAAGGTGTCTCGCTGACCTGCCCATGTCATCCTAACCACCACAGGAGACCCTTTGTGGGACCTTATAAAGAAAGAAAGGGAGAGAGTAGACAGACATATGAGGGACAAGGCAGCAATCAAACACCACATTTTCTGAGGGCTGAGAGGATCTTTTTACCCTAGCAGGATTCCATTAAGTTTGTTTAGCATTAAACTGGAAGTATTTTAAGCTACCGAACTCTGGAAGAGGAGCCATGTGCTTTCATGATACTCAAACTTTGATCCTAAGTTGCTGTAAGGCTCCAGTTCAGCAAAATGCTTAAGTATGAGCTTGATTTTAAATACATGAATACTTATGTGACAGAATGGTCAAGAGCAGCATAAAGTCTGCTTTGCCTCACAACTAAGCCACTATGTAACGTAAGAGTATGGAATATTATCAGTCTGGTGCACCAATTTCTATACAAACTAGCGTTGGAAATGCATTCACTCGAGTCAGTGGAATTTAAGTACATACTTAATTTAGGAAGAGCAGGGGAGTGCATATGCTTGATTTATATGCAGTTTATCTTCTGGTGGCCTAAATAGCTTCTCTTACATCCTGGTTTAAATTCTTAGGATGTTTAAATATTTCCCTCCAAGACTTACAGTTTTTCTGGAAACACTGTGTTGTTTTCTTTAATAATGCCATTATGCTGTCTTTCAATTTTTTTTTAATATCTGTGCATTTAGTGAATAATAGCGAGGTCTTCCTTCCTCATCTTCTATTGACTGAGGACTTTTTTCTGCATCTTGTCTGTGACTACACGTTTTATGCTCTAATGCCTTGTATGCAGAAGTCTGTCTGTGGTTATTTTCCAGATTTGTATAAATAATGAAATTTGAGCTAGTTGTTTCAATGTTGAAAATTTGTATTGTTTCATGACAAATCAGTAACTCAGAATTCAGAGGGAATGAAGATGCAGAGAACCATGTTCTGTTTTCCAGTGAGGCTGACATGATTACATTGGTGATGCATGGGCCCGGAGTTTTTCACAGGGCTAAATTTTAAGTAGTCCTGATCTGGTGCCAGTGGAATCGACAAGAGCTTTGTGATTTACTTCAGGGTATGCAGAATCATGAACAAATGAAAAATGTAAATTAGGAAATCCAAATATTTTGGAATTAATTCTCCACAGAGTAACAGTATTTCAGTGGTGCTTTTATTTTTTTTCTTCACTGTCCTTCAGTACCATTAAGATTTTTCTGTAAAGAGGATAAAGTTTTACAGTGGCTTTCTTTGCTTATTTTCCTTAACACCCATTTTTTCAAAGGAGGGTAAATGTTTCTGTCTTAGACTTGCATGTTGTCAAGCCTATCACTGATGGTACAGTGTGGCTACTATTTGACGTGTAAGGGGATTCGGCGGTTTTAGTGTCAACAGCAACTGTAAGGTCTTGCAGGTCTGATTTCCTGCATTACACAGGTCATAGAATTTGATGAAGGTCACAGAAGGAGCCCGTAATAGCTCTATGAAGACAGAAACAAAATCCCAGGGGTAAAAAGGTCATCAACAATATTAGTCAACAATGTGTTGAGAAAATGCTTTTTTGGTCATTTTACGCATGGTCATACCAGTAAGTCTGTAGTTCCAGTGATGACAAAACTCTAGGAAAGGGATTGGATCTGTTAAGTCTGAGCGTGAAAAGAAAGTTCTCGAGTTATTTCACCCAAAAGCTGTATGTGGGATTCTGCCTCTCAAGTATTTGTCCTTCTCTTCCCCATGTGGTGGAATAGGGTACGTACCAACCAGGATGGGAAGAAGTGAAGTGCTGGTGTTACTACACCCAAACTTACTGCATTTACTTACTAAATGCAGTAAGTTCGGATGTAACACAGTGTCCTGTGTCCTGTGTTTGAGCTAAGTTTCATTTCTATGATCAAAAGATAACATTTTGTTACTGTTGCAATGTTTCAGTTGCTGAGTTGCCTTTTAATTATGCCGATCAAAGTGTCATTGAGTATACACAGCTAATACTGGCTGTGATTCTGTCTGACGTATTTTGCACTATGTCATGTCTAACCTTTTGTGATGATTAAACATTCATTTACACTGACTAGAGCTTGACAGTCTTACATCATAAAGCATTTTATTCAGTGCAAATTAGGATTCAGTACAGTCCTCTGTGGGGGATTTTCCCACTAATGACATATGTAAATAGCACTCATTCATTCTAATAGTAGGGGAAAGGTACAGAAGCATGCAGATCTCCTAATGAATCTGTGTTATACCTCAGATGAAAGGAAAACAATGTGTTTTTCACATGTTAATTTTGTTATCTGCGCATGCTGTGTTCCCCTCAACTCCCTCAAAGTTGAGATACACGGAATCAGATTTATAGAGCCTTTATGTTCACAAAGACAGTTTGTCAGAGGTACCCATGCGTGCACACTTTTGGTAACAATATGGAATCCCTTACATCCATAAAGAAAAGGAAGAAATACAGCCATGTTATTCAGATGTAAACGCATTAAATTGGGCCATTCATTGTGTGTGTGTGTAAAACTTTTTCCCTGCTCTTTTTATAGCACTGTAACATACAGTTTTAGCTCTCTAATAAAGCCTGATGGCTTCTGTAACTTTATTACAGTTGTACTTTTATGGCAGAATGCCCACATGTAATATAAAGAGTACTCTTCAGGATGATAGCTTTTGTCATCTACTCTGCCATGTTTTGTATTTATTCAATAATAATAACTTGCTTGGTTTTAAAAGAACCACAGTGAGTATATTTGAGTCTTAACATTTATGAATGAAGAGTTTTGTCAATTTTCTTTGGCTTTTAATTTCTGAAGGGCTTTCTTTAGTTTTCTCTTTTTGTGTGGGCTTAATGGATAAGTCAGCTACGAGCAGGAGTGTATATACTGTCATTCCATGTAGTTATCGTAATTATATTACTTCCGTCTCCGTGGAGGTTCTTTGCCTAGTTCTATCTGCGCTTTTGACAGTCTCCCACAGCCGGGACCCATGCCACCACCTCATGAGGGAATGGGACAGCCCCAGCCCCAGGCATGGGGCACCTCCGTGGGGCTGGGGCTGGGCTGAGGCCCCCAGGGCTCATGGCCAGTCAGGGGCAGGGCTGTGGTGGAGTTGGAGCTCAGCACCACTGCAGCTTCTTGGGGCAAGGACTGACGATCCCAGGCTGGGCTGATGTGGGGGCCTGGGCTGGGCAGGCTGAGTATGGTGGAGGCCCCAGGTGAGCCTAGTCAGGGCCTTTAGGAGCTATTAGTGCACTCAAGGCCTTGATGGAAACCAGCATTCCTCAGCTGAAAATTTCTAGCCTCAATTACAGTTCAGGAAGCTTCAGAGGGGGAGTTGGCTGTGTGGGAACTGGACAATGATCGGCATCTTCCAGGCTCTGAGTTTCAGTGTGTGCAATGCAGGCAGTTAGGGCAATAAGTAAAGTAAATGAAGAAGGAGGATGCATATGACATTGAGGGTAAAATTAACTTGCAGAGCCAAAAAGCAGAAAAAGGTTTGATCACAGGTTATCAGAGAAGAGGTGAAGCAGACCTTCCCATTGCAGTGGTGCTAAAGGGAAAGCAGGAGGAAAGACCTCGCCTTTCTCTCTGTTCTTCTACGTTTTGGGGAAGATGGTGGCAAAGGAAGGACAAGAGCAGCACTGTACCTAGCATTGCAGCCATGTGGCAGGCGAAGATTTCTTCTTGCAGGATAAAGTGAGAGATGCCAGTGAAAAAGGTTAGTGCCTCCTGTCAACAGTGGGACAAATGCAGAGAGGTTAAGGTGCATGTCCTGGGGGAAACAAGGACGGGCTCTGAGCCTCTCTGAGTGAGGAGGGCCAAGGGTTTGTCACTTCTGCTGTGCTTTGTCTCTGAGCATGTCCTTGCCACTTGCCCACAAAGCATTTGGCTGGTTTATTTTTGACCCCTGCATACCAGGATGCTGTTCCTGGCAGTAGGCTGAGTTTTACACAGTACATTTACAGAGAGCTCGGAGTTATACAAGGTATTGCATGGCTGAGTCGACTTGAAATCAGGTCCTCTTCTAGTCAAGACTTAATAATGTTTCTTTTAAAGTCAGTGGCAAAACCCTTTTGCCTTTGGTGTGTGTGTGGGGGGAGCTCTAATTCTGCTAGCTAATTCTGCTAATTACTCTATCATTCATGGGGAGTGCTGAGACTGCCTTTCTGTAAAAGAAGGAAAACATTCCTGACTCTTATAATGTGTTTTATTTACTTCATCTCAGAAGAGTATGAATTGCCTGTTGTGAATTTTGGTGTTTCCTTCTTGTGCGCTGATGAAGAACAGTAAATTTGCTATGAAAAAAGAGAAGTCTTTTGTTTTATCTAAGATTTAAATGCTTGTTTTGAAACAAGCAGCAGTTTAATGCTGTTTAAACACTATAGGCAGAATAGTTACTAATGGTATTCTTTATTTTTTGCTTTGAGGAATGTGTGGTGTTTCTTCAATTTTGTTTTGGGTTAAACTTGATGCAGACGTCAACTGTAAATGGGTCAGGCAGTCATTAAAGTGAACAGTTGGCCACATTGTGCTAACTCTAGTCTTTTTGTTTTCTGCCAGAGGAAAAAGAATTCTAATTTCTATCAGTCTAAATTGTGCTGGGCAGCATTATCAGCTGGAAAGACCCCTCTGATTTGACAGGCCCCACTGTATGATGATTAATTACTACTCAGCTTCATTGGACTTTTCTAATTTCCTTTTGCCACTAGCTGTAGGCAACAAGCGATAAGTACTGCTCTTATTATTTTGTGCAAAGGAAAATGTCTATTACTGCTCTGTCCTACAAGTAATCAGAATAAAAAGACAGCTGATCAGGAAACCTCTGAGGTTCATTCTGTCTTTATTTATCCTACCCTTGCTTTATTTCTGTGCTGCTTCTACTCAGAAGTTGTTTTACACAGTTGCCTGTCAAAATAAGAAGGTAAAATCATAAGCTCTATCAAAGTAGTTGACATTTTGAAATTTGTATAATGATTTCATGGGAATTAATCCTCAATCTCCAAATAAATCCTCCTCAAAATGCTAATATAACTAGAAATCTTATACTGCAGAATGTAAAACAATTCTTAATCTTTCTTTTCTATTTTGCCATAAATTTATTATATTAGAAGCATGCCTTGCTGAGAAAAATTATGGCATTATCACCAAATGCAAGAAAAGTACTTTACATAATACTAACATTGTATGATTTTTCTGAGACACCAAATGCTCTGTAGTGCACTAAAAAGAAGGTGCATTACTGAGAACTTCTCGTGGACTACACTGTTAGAGATAAAAGTGGGTCTTTACAACTTTTATATCTTTGTTTTCATGAAACTTCTCAAATCATTATGCAATTTCTGGTGAATTCATTCTAGAAAAATCGTCTGGGTTGCTTCTGTATTCTGTTCGTTTAAGACGTATCACAGAACTTACTCTCAGGGTTAAGCTATTAAATCCATGTTGGATAACAGTTGAACGTGTGTACCCAGTGCATGGGAATGCTGTGCCAGGGTAGAGGCAGCTGTAACTGTGGCGCAGTGACATGCTGGGCGGCCAAATCACCCAAAATATGGGACTTCTCCCCTGTAGGCTTAGCATGTGCTGCTGTGGTGTGAGTCTAAATATCAGCCGAGTCACATCGGAAGAGGCAGCTGTCCTGATCCGCACCAGACCTATCTCCAGGACGTTTCAGCACGTCAGGTGTTTAGGAAAAAATGGAACTTCTGATCCTAAAAGTCTGCCTTGCTTTGGAAAAGGGACTTTTCTTAATTTCTCAGATGCTTCTGAATGTTCTCCTCCTTTTTCTATCTGAAGACTTGTCATGAAAGGATGGAATATTGATATATGGTAAAAGGCATTTAAAAATTCTTCCAGGGGATTGCATTTATCTTGTTTCCATGTGATTTGTTGTTCTGGCCCATTCAAAACTTTCTTCTGATCAGGTCCTTCCTGCTCTTTTTGCATGCAGTTAGAACTTGAAGTATTTATGTGATTTTGACCAGAGAATATTTATACAGCTATAGCAAGAGTGGCAGAGGAAGCAGGGGATGTATAACGTGTTGCAGTTGTCTTTATCAGATATGGAAGATGACAAAATATTAACAAAAATTTCCTTTTGAAAAAATATAGAAACTAGTTAGCTTGAGGAATGAGGTAGTGGGGGAAGTTCCTATCTTGCAACACCTTGTGTCAGGAGCACACAACACTCCTCAGCCCATCCTTTCTGAAGATGTGAATTCCAGCCCTGCTGCAGTCCGTGTAAGCGTGGAAGTGCTTTGTGCGGCAGACGTATACCGTTAGCAAGCGAGAGAGAGAGGAGGGAGATTTGCATGCAACTTTCACATCTGCTACTGAACCCAGCAGCCTGATTAGTATCTGCATTCCTCTCCCCGGATAAACAGAGAAGCAAATGGCTCACAGATCTACTGGCACTTCTGCTCCCTGTTCAAAGCCTTCCATCTCCTCTCACTTTGGCCTCTGCAGAGTGAGATCCAATGACTGGTAAAGAGACCACAGGTGACACTTATTCACTGCTTCTTTTCCATGGTCACAAGAGGATGGGACAGGAAAGCTAAGTTGTCTCCTAAGGAGATGAGCTGCTGTGGGAAGAAAAGCTAGGAAATGATTTCAAGGTGGCTGACCCAATGTGAAGCTTCCTGACCACTGAAGAGAAGCCAGTTTGGCTAGCACATACAGCATATCTCTAATTCACATCACGTGATTCAGGATGTGGCATGGAGTTATCATGTTTTACTTTCAGCTGTAGTTATTTTTATATTTGTTTTGCAGCCAACAAAAGTAGGCAATGTGTTGGCAACATAGCTACCAATGATGTTTTACTTGATACAAGTATAACGTTGAAGTACTTGTGATATTGTTATCAGACTGGTACAAATACTTTAATGGTTAGTGACTTCATGCAGTTCATCTAAAAAGGATGGGATTATATTCTTTCCCCCCACTCTATCCCTTTCAGAAGCTGATGGCTATTGCTATCTTGATTTAGGATAGCTCGCCCTCAATAAGAGGGAGTAGGGAGCTGTGTGTTTCAGTGGAGAAGAGTATTGCAGTTAAGGCCTTTGTGTTACAGTGAAAAATATCTTGTGAGTCTGTCTGTTGAAAGCATCTCTCAATTATAATCTTATGGTAGAAAATCAGAAGTTAGTAAGTACCTGAACAGGTATTGTGAAGTGCTCTTTAGTTACTGATGTTTCCAATGAAAATACTGTTTACTGTGCAAGGTTCCAGTAAAAAGTATGATATACTCATGAAGCAACTGTAATTATAGTATTCTGTTCTGTCATTACAATCTGAACAGGATAACACATTTAGAGTCTATTCATTAATTTAAAACAGTAATAACTACTTTGCAGAGATCTGGATCACTGAGGTATATACATCCGTTAAAGAGATGTAGTTTATCTTGGGGTCACCAACAAGCGCTAAGCAAACTAGCTTCTTTAGCAGATAAGATGTAATACCTGAATACTGTTGATGGGCAGATTTTGTTCGCCTGTGTTCAAGAATGAGTTATTGTACAGCTTTGTCTTGCCATCCGTATATTTTTATATCCAGCCAATGTACGGGTGAATTCCTGAGAGGTGTCGAAGATCAACAATAAGCACAGGGACAATAAGGCAGTCAAAATTTCTGTCTTCTCTTGACCAAAGGGTCTGCCTGAAATACTAACACTTCCAAAGGGGCGTGGGAAGGAGGTAGGCAGCTACCCATTGCACGTGGCACAGGTTTCCAGCTGCACAAGAGGAGATGTATGACTTTAATAGTTCGGGAACTCCAGGGAGGGTAATGCCTCTCAGGAGCACCAGGAGTTGTGATTCACCTGCTGAACTGCTCATCTTAGCACCACCAATAACAAACAGAATTGCAAAGAGTTCACAGTGTTCAAGGTCAGAGAGCAGACCAGTCTACACCAGAACTGAGGAAAAGAAGGGAGAACCCCTTCTTGGTTTTAACTTGCAGGCTGCTCTGCAGTTCTAACAATTAAATATTTGAATAGACTCAAAAATATATTCCTTTGCTAGGCACAAAAATAGAGTCTTTTTTTTCCTTCTAGAGTATAGCTTCTGCTTCTCTACAGGCTTTTGTCACAAGGCTTGTTTTTTCATGTTGTTATATGCTTTCATGTAACTATAAGATAGTGTATGTTATTGTAGTTTTTCTTATCAATGCGAAATGATGAAAGGCACCCTCAAATTAACTCTTCTTTAGGGAAGGAAAATAAAAAGACAGCCTCTAGATTGGCATTGGAGAAAAAGGAATTCCCAATACAATTTTTTTTGGGGGGGTGAATGATTTTTGTAACATTCATAGAGTAATTCACTAAAACCTATACAATATTTTTTTGTCATAGATAGGCCAGGTAATTATAGCATAGAGTTTATTCCTTTAATTTGGACTAATTTAAAAAGTAAAATATGTAATGGTACAACTGCTTTGTTCTTTTTCTAATAAAAGGTAGGAGCTTTTGAGTGTTATTAGACTGAGATAAGCTAGGCTTCTGTATAGCACAATTTTGTATGTCTGAACTAGCAAAAGCCTTTGAAGTCCTATGAATCTTTCTGCTTGTTAATTCTTCCATTTGTTTGATTTTTGGTACAAAGAAAATGAAAGAATATGATGAGATTATGGCATTTTAAGTCAATATTTATTAAAAAATCAATCTCGATGAAAATCTGCCCATCCCTCTAATTAGATGAGGCAACTTGAGGTTGATTTTTAATTGCAAAAGTAATTACACGGAGCAGATAGCCAGTGACATTTGATTATCTAGGTGATTGATTAAAAAGCCTAGCTCACAGAGCAGATTGTCAGCCAGGGGAATCGAGACAAAAGAGCAAATTAAAAAAGTTGTCCTGTTAGTAATCACAAAATTCAAGGATGAAATTACAAAGCCAAACACCTCCAATCCACCTCAACTTCATCACTCAAATGTGTGCAGCATGCCTGAGCTCAAAAAGGGGTGATAAAGAAATGGATTACTTTTAAAAGGAAGAAGTATTCTGGAAACATAAAATGAAAGAGCAAAAGCACTGCTGAGAATAGGGACTTCAACCACACAAGCAAAGAAACAAAAATTTCTCTTAATTGTGACAGAGTTTGTTTTCCCCATGCTCCTATGAAAGCTCATTAAACCCAAGCAGGGTTAGTCAAATTAAATGAAATGTGTTGGATAACAAAATATATTTTTAGTGACAAATCTTAATGATTATTTAAGAATCTCATCTAGATTACCTTTTCCTCCTCCAATATATGTATTTTACAAAGGATATTCACTTAATTTGCTAATATCTTGGTTTTATTTGGTGTCATTTTAATTGATTGTGGTCTGGAACTGGTTACACAGACATTTTTCAATAAAGAATATTATAAAACATGTTTAATTCATGTGTAATGTGAACAAAGCATGAAACAGGAGAATTATGTTTTCTTATAAATTCCCATTTTATTTTTATTTGTCTACCTCTTTGGACTATACTATTCTTGGAAGTCACTCTGATGACTTGTGATTATGTATTGATGAACTACGGATCCTAAACTGGAAAATAGATCCTTACAGCAAAAGCTTTTGATGTGTGTAGCCTGATCCACACTGTGTTTCCATTGACTTTGGAGGCTTTGGATCAAGCCCACAATGTGTGCTTTTTACCACAACAGTGTGCTGTTCTGAGTTTTCTGATT
Organism: Apteryx mantelli; assembly: GCF_036417845.1. Classification (NCBI taxonomy): domain Eukaryota; kingdom Metazoa; phylum Chordata; class Aves; order Apterygiformes; family Apterygidae; genus Apteryx; species Apteryx mantelli. Next base: position 19,596,488 of record NC_089987.1, on the reverse strand, counting down.
TATCAGGCTGTTTTGGCCAAACAGTCCTTGGCAAAATCATTCCAGTCAGCTCAAAAAGGTATTTAAGACTGAAACTCATTCATGAAAATAACTGCACCTTCTGAACCATCACATGATTTGTTGCTGTTGCATTTTGGTCACCTAAACAAGTGTCAGTCATTTTCTGCAGCACAGATGCCTAAAAGGTGGTCATGTGGATGCAGTAGGGAGGGATGAGTTTGAATAGTCATTATTCTTTAATTCAAACCAGAAATATACACCGAGAACACTATAATCTATTTAACTAAAAACTCCCCAGGAAAAAAAGAGAAAGGAAGTGGAAATTGTTGCAAGAATCCCATCCAGCATCAATTAATGTAGGGCCTGGCAGCCTTTAGCCTCCTGCATATCTCATGTGCAGCCACTATCAGCTGTAGCAAGCATGAGTTTTACCATTGTGAGTGTCAGCATCGGGCCCTTCATCTGTTCTCTAGCAGTGATTTAGTGAAATCTTTGTGATCCAGTTACTAATTCCACAGAAACAGCCCGTTTTTTTTTGTTTTTTTCCCCCCTCATAGTGTTGTCATTGAGGAAAAGAAATGATTACTAGACTGTTGGATTTGTTAAACGCCAGCCCTGTATTGTTCTTTTATGAGGCTCTATTACCTGTCACACATCAAAATGTAATCCGACAAAGGGTAGAAAAAAATTCAATGGATTAAAGGTGTTTCTTGCATATTACACTGTTGTACCGTTTTCCAGGGTCCCCATAGGCCTTTTGCATAAGAACACATGAATGCTGAACCAGAGATGAAGTATAGGCCTTGTTTTGTTTCTAGCTCCTCTGACAAAAAAAAGAAAAAAAAAAAAAAAAACCCTGCAGGAAAAGCAAATTCTGAAACAATGTGAGGGTCAAGTCACTTGTGGAAATGTGTAATCGGCAACCTCAGGAGAGCAACACAAATAAAGTAATACCATAGAAAAATCAGTTGCATTTTCAGTACAATGCAATGAGTAAGGCTGTGGTGGATAGTTCGTGACCATTAGGACAATAGTCTTTGTTTCTCATTCAGCTTTTGGGGGAGGTGCAGTGAAATTAGTAGAAATAATTTTCTACAAGAGCAACTGCATCTTTGTTTAGCAAACGAAATGTCAAACTAATTTACAGACGCTGGTAATTACAAAGCTTTGTGTAGACAACCTCATCTCCCAGCTACTTCTGAGGCTCAGAGCCAAGTCAAAGAATGAACTCCATTTTGCTCAATCATATTCCTGCTCTCTCAAGTCTAATATTAATACTCCTACTTAAAATGTATTCAGTATACATATTTTATAAGCAGTATCTTTATTTGCAAGCAAAATATTTTTTATGTGCTTTCATTTATAACCATTATTTTTTTCTCACATGGCAGCTACTTCACAAAAACACTCTCTTGCATTGTATGAATACGGAATCCTCCTCCCAATTTTCCAAAATAGCTGCTTTGGGTGATCTAATGTCTATGAATTTTCTGATCTGTTTTCAGTCCTCTTTGAGTATCTCTATTTTTGCCTTTTTCTGCATTTAAACAAGAAATTCAGATGGTGGTAATTAACTGGAGTTCCCCTGCTGCCAGCCCAAATTCAGTTCCAAACAGCCCTGTATATTGCTACTTCTGCATTTGTTAACAATGTCCAGACAACAGGTCCGCAATTAGATTCCCATCTGTTAGGCTGAGCATTTAGCATAGCCAATGGATGCAAATGAACTTGGTTCCCTCAGTGGAGTGGATCCTTAACTAGCAGTATTATATATGAAAAGAAATTTAGCATTAAACAACAGGGACTGAAACGAAGCTTTTAATACAGCACCTCTAAAATGCTTCAATGAGAAAAATAAAATATTGTTGCTATATCTGATGATTATTCTATCAAATCTGAAAATATATTTAAATATGCCACTGTTTTCCTCAATGCCTTGAAGACTGCAATTAGATTGAGGGGGGAAAGCTCTAACTTTGTGTTAAGTATGGTGCTTAGCATATAAAGTAATGCTGTGGAAATACATAAATGTTAGAACTCTACACCAAATATTGTTCGAGGCACTTAGAGGAATGTTTTGAAATAATAGATATTTTAACAGGATAAAATAGAAAATGCAGAGAGATGCATTTTTAGAAATTCTTGTGTTTAATCTCAGACTGCAATTTTGTATCAGTTCTGACGGCGTTATAATAAGGGATAATCCTACCAAGTCCATAGGCTGTGTGTTGGGGGATTAGCTAAAGCTTGCATATTTAAATGTTCCATTTTCTACTGGAATGTCTATAAAACAGACAGTAAAACCCACTTAAACTAATACCTGTTGAAGAGCTAAAACAGTAAGGAAAAAAACCCTGTATGCAAACCCAAATCTTTCTCTAAGCATTCTTTATATTACTCTTCTGTCCCTTCAGAATTTGCAGATCAAAAATGATATATAGTATATGAATATAGAGTTAAAAAAAGCTTTTTTCTGTGCATTAGCAATGTACTAGTACCAGTGTAAAACTCACAACTCTACTCATTTATATTAGTTTCTCTTAATAATATTTATGCCTTAGAACAAATAAAATTCTAAACTAATAGTAAAAGTTGCATTTATAAATTAATACTTGAAATTACTTTGGTGACTTTGTAAAAGGAGAGAAAAACACTTCTACATTATAAAAATAGGGGAAGGTTTTTTTAGGGCAGTTTATTACGTGTAGAGTTCAAATTTACACAGATTAGTTAGGTTTTTGTTGTAGTTTATTTCTTCTCTTTGTAGTGATAACGTGTGTTTTCAGTTCACCGTGACTTTTCTCAGTGAGAATTTTGCCCTGGTGGTTAATGGGATGTAGATTTCACTCCATGTTTCTTACCAGCACGAATACTAGGGTTGCAGAGAGAATCCCCAAGATTGCTAAATCATTGTCAGTATTACAATCTGAGCTAAAAAAACTTAGGAGGTAAGAACCAACAACATACTATTTCCAAGTTTGGGATTCTGTTGTTCTGCAAGATGTGATGAGATGATTCATGCCCCCGAAAGCTGTATATCCAAGGTAGGGAAAAAATGAAGAGATTTGCTCAAGAGCACAGAGCTGCAGAGTAGTAGAGCAGAAAGCAGAATATTCAAATTCCATATTCTCAGTGCAGAGCACTGCACTGGCCACTGGTTGCACCAGTAAAGCACATTCTTGCTTCATAAAGCAGCTCAGATTTCCCCGCGTTCTGAATAGTTATAAGTAATAAGGATAAGCCTTTATATGTCCTGTTGGTTCACAGTTAGAGCTGGATGTTACCAAACGAGTCTGCCAAGTGTTCGTTGTGGCTAGAGGGTCTGCAGATAGCCCAGTTCTGGTGAGGAGAGTGAACTTTGATCATTGCTGGCTGATTCCAGCGCAATGTCAGCAGGGGTTGTACTGCTTGCCATGCTTGAGGATAGCGCTGTATTACTTGTGCGCTTGGGGGCGTGATGGAAATGTGCCTACTGGAAGGATGTGCCCTGCTCTGCAGAACCAAGTATGACTTCTGCATTGAATGGAAGTAAACGGACTTAGAGATTTGGGGCCCTTCAAGGAAAATTGCGTCCGTTTGTTTCAACCTAGCTAGCAGTGGGGAATTGCTCAGGATAAGATGCGCACTGCTTGTCGCCATGACTAAACCACAGCTCTTTGCCTCTGTGGGATTCCACTTCTCAGGGCCTGACAGAAGATATGTGGGATCAGAATTCCCTGCCAGGCAAATGGTTGGTCCAAGTGTGCCTACAAACAGGGTGGGAGCCTGTGATTGCCTGGTCCATAGCCCGGTAATCTTCCAGATTAGGCTGTGCTTTCTCCCCTGAGGGATAAAAGGCCATCAACAGAAAGCAAGAGCAATCCCTTGGTTTTTTGCTGACAATAAACAGATAGTGACAGCAGCTAGAAACCTTGTAGCAATGCCATAGAGATCCAGGAGTGCATGTAGTGGTGGTGTTTCAGTCGGTCATGTTTTTCTTTCTGTTCGTAAACAGAAAATTGTTCATGTGCTCTCAGGTGATGGATGGACCATGTGTGGAACAAAGGGACTATACAAGTGCCTAGATACATGAACAGATTCTTCTAACGAGAGGATTTTGGTCTGCAAGCAGATGCCTTCCTACAAGCTGAAACAGTTACTCCAGTTAAAGTGGGCCAAAAGTTGCTTCTGTACTTGACTTTGCCGTTATGCCATTGATACTTTTTTTATCCCCACAATAAACTGGCTGCATCCTCTGGTTCTTGTGGTTTGCAGGAAGCATTTTCTTAGGTAGACACATGATGTGACATAGCTTGCATGGTTCGGCAGAGTACCACAGACTTACAAGTTCAGACAGCTGGTGGAGAAGAGGTAAAAGCACTGGGGACCTCTAATGTCAGATGGTGCAACAGAATGGTGGCAGGAGTGATGCCTTTGTCCAGCTCTGGCGGTGGCTTTGGGCCACGTGAGGCAGCGAGGTCCTTTGGAGCCCTAGCTGGTACAGCGTTAGCCAGCTGTGTAACGCGCGAGCATGAGCTGGGAGCCCAGAGACGTCTCTGTGGTGGGAATGGAAGCCTTTGCACAGCTAATAATTTTACTTTTGCTTTCAGGTCACTAGTCTCTGCCCTTTTGATGGGAAATTGGCAGCTCCATACCACCCTGAACATTGTACTTTCTCCGGCTGTCCTTTTGTATATTATTTTGCCTGGTTTAAACATTGGTCTCGTGTGCGATAGGCCTCTTCTGCTGAGAGCAGCCACGTGCATGACTGGGACTCGGGATTTGGGAGTATGGTTCTTGCTATGAAACAGATACTCCCGTGAATTTGAACAAGCCCAGTTCTGCTCTTTGCCTCCTTAGGTTGCACACTGTTTAAAGGCGCGCAGTCTTAACTGGTTGCATACTTCCCAGCAGAGTGAAAGTCCTGGGGGCTGCTGCAGTACGAATGACATTTAGCTGCTCAGTCTGCACATGTTTTGCAGGAGCAGTGTTTCCTTACCACACCTGACCACTAGTTTCTCATTCTTTGTTTCTTGTTTCTGAATTTCTCTACTTCCACAGATTTTTCTGTTCAGCATTTCTTTTGTAACTTTGTGTTGTTAAATACATTTCATCAGAATTTATACCCAGACTTTCCCCCTTTAGGATGGAGCACTTCAAATTTTCCAGTGAAATGTCCATCAAACAGCTTCTTTTGTATTTCCTTCACATTGTTATTACCTGGAGGTAGGTCTAATAACAAGAGCACAGCATCGATGTCCTGCATTCGAGTAAGGAAATTAACCTAATAATTGTCTCTTAACTGCATTCTTCCCCTGCACAGCTCGGGGGGGGTGAGGGGCAGAGGTCATTTAACTGGCACAGTGATCACATTGTCATCCGCGGAGACAGCCGCTATCCCAGTAGGTTATAGTTAATCCTACAAATAGCATTCTAACAGGCCTAATTTTTCTAATAAAGAAAAATATTGATGAGGTAACAAAAACTGGTCAGAGGAGCCTATTTAATGAACACCAACTAATCAGCTAAGCTAGAGCTTGTTGGAAGAGAAGTAGACAACTTCAGCTCCATTCCCACTGGAAATATATCTGCAAGTCCTTTGTAATATGTTACCTGCATTTATTCTTTTACTTGTTCTGTGTTGTGAAAGACAGCTTGGCTTTTATTATTAATTTGTGATTATATATTTTCCTGCTTGTTTTCCGCCTTAAAGGTTATGTTCACAACGATGTCAAAGGTGTGGCTGTAGTGCATTTAGACGCGGCTGAGTAAGATTTAAACTGGTAGCTCAGGCACTGGTAGCAATCCGGCTGTGTTGGTGTGCAGTGCAGCACAGGCTACCGAACCCGCTCACCTGAGCCAGCGCTTGAGCAAAGCAGCCGCACTGAGCTCGGCGCTGCTGCAGCTCCGCCGCTGTCTGGGCTCGAGCAGGCGAGCCTAACGCTGGCTCCGGGTTAGCTAAACAAGCTCCAGTCACCCATTCGACTGCCATGTAAACATACACTAACTGATCTGAGCCGCTTTGCTGTAGGTGCTGTGTTTCTGGCTTGTAGCCTAATTCTCTGCAGATTTATCTTAAAGGAGTTGACTTTTTTCAGCTGTGTTTTGAACTTTGATGTGCTGCTTCTTGGGGCAGGGGCTTGGCTTTACCTGTCCTCCCAATCCTTTGCACAGCTTTTCCTTTTCTATTCAGCTCACTAGTTAAGAGTAGACTGAGCCCCTCCATCACTATGTTGCTCCTGTGTTTTAATTCAGTAGGCGGTTTTCTTCCAGCACCCATTCTTTGGTTTCAGAAAGCTGTTGGTTTTGCTCATTCTTTGGCAAAGCCATCATTTTTCTGCCATGGTCTCAGTTTGTGCCCAGGTGGCTGCACACCACAAAATCAGGAGAAGACGGCTGGTAGTGTTTGATTCACCTTGCTCTCTGTGGCCCCACTTCAGATGTCTGGGTAACCTCAGAGACAAGGTACAAAGAGGTATGTTTTGGTCTTTTGCATTAAAGGCTCTATGGGAACTATGCTCCAGGTATTATAGCATTCCTGCATACTGTCGGATATAAGTGTAGCACATGACTATAATAATCATCTTCTCTAGGTAGTCCAGAATTATCTGACTGTTATAAAATAGAGTTGGGATGGGAGAGAGTTAACTAAGACTTACAGAGAGAAACACAGATGGCCTCTAACTAGAGGAGTTAATATGTGACACTGGTGAGCCATAGAAAGAAATCTGCTGATTTCTGGCCTGTTGCAGTAATGTTTAGAAATGAAAAAAGACAGCAAAAAAAGTAAGTGTTTTTATTTTCTGGTTTATTATTTGCATTTTGATAGCTCCTGTCTTGTTGACAAAGAGGAAGAGAGTTTCTGCCCTCACTAGTTACTTATTATTGTTAAACTGTTATTGAAACACACTGGGAGTTTGTTTGCAACCTCTTGCACATTCTCTGTCACGTAGGGAATCGATATTTAAGCAAAAGTGTCACCTCCAGAAGTAACCCACAGTACCAGCTTCCATCAAATGCTTCTCACATTAAGTGTTGCCCCTGGCGCATACCCTCCCTGTACCCCAACCCCAGCTCCACTGGTCTGTGGTCCACGTGTTAGGCAACAGCTTGTATTAAGTGTAATACCAATGTTTCAGAGCTGGCCAATTTAAACTAAAATCCTCGTGTAGTCCTGCATTTTGCAGCTGATTCATACTGACGCGCGCCGCTTCCCCTGTGAACTCGCTAGCCGTTGGCATGAGCAGTGTGGCTGTGGTTTTCTTTCAAGCTGCAGGATCCAAAGGCAGCAGTAATTGGTTTTGAAATGTTTCTTCTTATTATTATTAAATTAGTTCATTGTATACATTGAAACCTGGTTCATTCTCACTCTGATTTGCTCCCCTTTTCCACTGCCAGACCTGAAGTGCGGAAACAGTGTGTGTGTTTTGGATTGCTTCTAAGCCATAATAAAAATATACTTTCTGCAGAGAGAGGGTGCCATCTCTGCCATTTCCTCGCAAACGTGTAGTCCATAATTAGCCAGGATTTCCAACTCTGAGTGCTAAATGGAAGAGACAGGAGGAACAAGAAACCCAACAAAATAACTAGATTTTATTTAAGCTAACATAAAAGTGCAGAACTACGTTCCTCTCGTATCCTGGCAGATTCTAGCCCAGCCTAATTCAGTTCTTCACGTGTGTATTGGCAGAGGGAATCAAAGACTGTTTGAAAAGATGTGCTTACAAAGTAAGGCACTTTACTGACTGTCAGGAACTGCTTTGAAACACATCCTTACCTCTAGATACTATTTACCTTGAGGATGTACACTGTATACACTCTCTTCAGCTTAAAGGCCCCAGGCTTGAGTAGTAGCAGTTCCTGTATCTTCCAGAAACCCCCGTGTAAATTATCACATGTGTGCCTTGCAGCACCAGGCTGTTTGCTCAGCAGGCAAACACAATGCAGCAGCATTATTAAATTTCCATGAAGTTTACCGAATTTGCAGGATCAGTAGGGTGGACCCAACAGGGAAGCTCTCCTACTGCCTACAGCACCTTTAAAGCAGCTGATGGTGCTGCTGATACTTTGCATTCTGCTGTTACTCCACAGCTGTAGCCATCTACTTAATCTCCACAGCAAAGATTAGTTTATTCGATTAAGTCTGTTCCCTATAGACCATCCCTGTAGCTCCTTGGAAGGCATCAAGACTGTGTGTCTCCAACCTTTTACCAGCTAAAAAGATTCAATAAAGTAATCTTTTCCCCCTCCTTTTATATGATTGGAAAATAAATTGAAAATGAATTTCAGTTATTGCTTGTGTTTTAAATATGAGATAAAGGTCAGCCCCTTCTAGCTATCTCCATAGATGGAGATTAACATGAGCATGTTCCATTATAAAATCATATAGCAGTTTTGTAAATCTGTCAAGTCATCTACAAATATATAATTAGTCTGTTAGATTTTGAAATCAATAAACAATGACTTTTCAGTCCTGTGCCTAGAAAGCTTTGCTCGAGCGCTTTAGGCATAGAAGTCCAAATAACAAAATGTTTGCACTGTATCTATTAAGTTGTTCTCTGAATCTCTTTACATGTCGAAGGTTAATTGAAAATTAGGTGTACACATGCTGGGTTTTTATTATTATCATCATCACGTTTGGGTTTTCTTTCTTTTTTTTCCACCCTGTTTAAGAAAAGAAGCCAATTTTAAACTTGGATTTTTGTGTTAAAGCAGTGTGTCAAACAGTGGATGTTTAAAGAGTAAACTTCCCATTTTTCTTTTCATAGCTACAGTGAAATGGTGACTGTGAATGTTTGTAAAGCAACATTCATAGACGTATTTATACAAGGCATGTGTTCAGCGTTTGTCATCACTGTCACAGAACATGATTTCCCGGGTCAGAAAATTGACTTCAAAGCTTGACCCTGAAGATTCGACTTGCCTGTTTGCTTATTCTGGTTCAAGATGTGATGTCAAAAGCTGTCCTATTAGTGGCACCTTTTCACATTTAGTTTGCTCAGGTTGATAATAATGATACTGGAAGGACCGCATTTTGATGTTGAAAGAGATAGGGGAAGGAACACTGCTGAAATTGATGGTGTTGACAATAGGAGGTGAGATTAGGAAAAGATATATTAAAATGTGGATATTACTTTAAGTGACAACATTCCTTTGGAAAAAATGCTAGATATCATCATGAAATTAATTTTATTGGTGCCTCCTGTTCCTAAAGTAAGAAAGATCTTTTTTGATACAATATATGCACTGGTTATACCAGTTGCACGTGTATACATTTGTATAGTTTGAACACAACTTAAAGTGGATTAAAATACACTGATTAGAATGAATTACCCAATGTTTCTTTAGTTATTCATTTTAATACTGGACTCATACACTGAAATTCTTTGTTTCTAACTCCTCAATAGGCAAGTAACAATTTTTTTCAGACTCTCAGAAACAGAGCTGGTATCACTCATCTCCTGATTATGCTTGTGTGGCATCACTACAGTTGCTGGACATACATAAAGGTCACTCAGAAGCCAGGGATCTCAAAGAAGAATAAAAAGTTTAAAAATTAGATTATTGGAATACTTAAGATGACACTTAGCAGGATAAATGTCGAATCACTAACTTAATGCTCAAGACTGAATTTCTTGGGTTTTAACTAATTACTTGTTTATTGATCTGCCTTGCGACACCAACGTAGAGAAATACTGCAATTTTTTTTGTTAAGAAAAGAAAACCTCATGCAGCGTAGCATCTGCATTGGCGATAGCTTTGACAGAATGCTGATAGCATGACATAGCTGGATCTGCTGGTGTCATTTGTTGCTAGTAAAGCTGAAACAGAGAGTTTCCTGTATTAATATGAGCTCATAACAACTACATTACATAAAGTCACATTCTCAAAGTTTCCAAGGTATTTGTCTGTCTCACTCTGGTATATACCACGGTGGAATGTAAAGTAGCCTTTATGGAAGGTCACTTACAGAGGAGAATCACAACTGTGAGCCTTGCTTATGGTGTACCTTTCATCAGCACTTGAACTCTATATTGGGTATTAACAATAGGTTGCAGTTAACAGTTTAGAACATTACGATTAAGAATGATAATTTTAGTCCCTGTGTTTGCTTGCTTTTATAATTTTACTATGACTACAGCTCATTTTTACTTTACATTTATTTATTTTTTCAGCTCACAACTTTAGCTGGTACAAAATTCCCATACCATTAAGATTCAGGATTTATAAAAGAGTGGTCTGTTTTCTTCCCAAATATCTGTGGATACAGTGCCCCTTATCAGTGGCATCCCATACAGACTTGTCAATTTTGCTTCAATCCAATAACTGACGTTGCCTTGCTGCGTGCAGCGGTTTCTTGGCATTTCCTTAGGTATGGTGCAGTCAGGCTAGAGACATTGCTGCTAATGGGGGTGCAGGGGGGTTCAGCTGCAAGCTTTTAGGGGTCATAAATGTAATTTCAGTCTTATTAATTAAATTATATTGACTGAGTTTTAGTCTTGTTTTTCTCTTCATTTCTTAACTTCATAGCTTTTTTGTGTGTGTGAAAATAACTTCTTATGGTGCAGTGTATATACAAAAGGCTTTATCTCTACAAGTACCAGTGGAAGCTGTTCCCAGGACCTCCAAGTGTCTGTTCAGTTAACCTAACAGTAAAATTGATATATTTCTTTGGGAAAGGGAACACAAGTCGCCAGCTGACTAGTCACATGGTGATCATGACCCAATAGAAATTACTGAGCAGCTCTTCGCAATTGTCACTTTAATCCAGATGGCAGATATTCTGATTTTTTAAATGTTTATTGGTGACACTTTTTCTGTGTTACATAATTTTAGACCTAGAATGCAACCAGAGAGCTCAATTTTAATGTTTTTTGATAGAGAGAGTAGCCATTTCAGAGCACTACCAAATGTCCAGCAGCAGGAAACAAACTTTTGCCAAAATAGGCAACCTCGCTGACTTTAGCAGGAAGGTTATGTATGTAACTCTGGGTGACGTTTATGCATCCGTGTTTGTTTGTGCCTGTGCTGATCTGCAGACCTTGCACTTTCTGATAGTGTTCAATTTACATATGCAAAGAAAATATAAAGCAGACCTATAGTGGCCCTGTAGAAAGGGTCTAATTCTGCCAATTTTGCCTGAAAATAGTTTGCCACTCCACAGATAATTTCTGGTGGAGAAAGATGTTTTGTTGTATGAATATGGATGGCACTGCCGGACCTAGTGGACAAAAGATCATCAACCCATTTTGGGGGTTTGATGGAATTAAATTTGACTAATATCTTTATTGAGACAGGTGCTTAGCCCATGTAAAAGTGATATAATCTTATTTATGTCAAGATAATTACTCAGGAATATGTCACCTAAGGGTATTTTATCTTTGTGACTTCGCTTGTGCTTGTGTATAAATTTATAGATGTATATGAAATTATTTAAGAGGCCCAGAGTGCTTAAATGCTGCATTTGTTACATGAAAGCGTAGGTGAAAGGAATTCACAGTAGCTCCTCTTAAAGACTTTCTTTAAATACTGGCTATATCAGTAAGAATATTATTCAAAACGTCAATAATAAATTCCAACCTTCATATTGTTCCACTTTTCAAATGTCCCTTTTCAAATGAATAAGAGATTCTGACACCTTTCCAGTGAAGACATCTGTAGAGGGGGGAAAAGATGTAGAACTAAATCAGTAAAAAAAACTATTAAATGCAACAGTTGCCCCCCACACACTCTTCAGTAATTAGAGAATTTCAGCTTCAAGGAAAGTCACCTTGACTTTAGAAACTAAACAAGTCCTGAATGATATGCTAATTATGATGCATCTCTTTGCAAACTGACTAAATGGTTGAATAAGTTTTTAAAGCACCCTTCTTGCTTAAGTAGTTCACATAAAGTTCTTCCTTACTTCCTTAGTATTTTTTTTACTCCCCCTAAACAGAGTTGGTTGGTCAAGTTGATCTCTTGTTTGAAATTCAATCAAGGGCATTAAAGTGTAAACCAGTTGGAAAAACAAAGAGCTTAGGGAAATCATTTGCTTAAACAACAACAAACAAGCACTGGTAATCTTCTTACAGAAATTAATGAAGGGAAAACCCCCTCAGCTTGGGTGGATAATGATCCTTAGCTATCATGTAACAAGCCTAGAAGGTTTAGGGAGAAGGTGAAAATTAAGAAAGCTGGATTAAACTGAACTTCCAGAGAGACAAAAAGAAATTTGGGATAAAGATCAGTTCTCCCAAGTTGAGATTGAAAAGTACTTCTGAACTGGAAGCGGTGGAGCTTAATCCTTTATGCAAATCTGGTTTAGAGTTTAAGTTTTCATCTCAGAATTTTTTTTTTTTAATTTCTTCCAGACAGCTAATAAATGAAAAACTTAAGAATAACTCAGAGACCTATCTCATTAATAGTTGCTGTATGAAATGAAAGTTTTTTCATAAGGTAGAGCTGTAAAACTGGTAAATGTGAGAATTTTGTTACCTTTATCTTCTCGTGGTTGTCTTTAATGCTTATTCTTTACTATTTAATCTCTTCAAATTATTTAACCACAAAATTGAGATCTCTTTACATTAGAGCCTACACCAGAGTATAGTCACAAGGGACTGCCTGATAACTCAACAAAATTTAATTAGTTTTCTCAGGACCTACATGTTTATCTTTTAATAATGGTAGGAGCTACTTTCACTTCAACTAAGAAACTAAACTCACTTCTGTAACTTCCCTTTCTAAAAGTCTGTCCCTGTTGAAACAAACAAGCTAGTATTATGGCACGTGTGTTTTTAGTTACAAAATATTGATTGCCATTTCAGTAAAAGTTTTAAGCATCCTATCATTGTTTTCTCTGTTGAGTGAACAGATGTTAATTCTGCTTAATGTGGATAAAAGTCATTGAGCACTGCAGCTAATTCCCCCTTCCTCTCTCTTCCTCCATTCCCTCTCCCCCACAACCAAAGGGGTTCACTTGTCTCCTGCTGTCCCTCTGTCTTAAGGCTCATCAGTGCCTGAGGTTTGTTTTGAGTCAGTGGAAGTGATGAAAAGCAAAGTGATGGAAATACGTGTTTTGTAACTCTGCTAGGACCGGTGGAATGATTCTGTGTCAAAATATCACATAAAAGCTTTACTAATGAAATGAAAAAGTGCTATTCGGGGACCTGGGTGTGTAGGTAGACAGGGAGAAGGCGGTTGGCAGGCTTCACCCACTCTGCGCTTGGTCCTGATACAGTGCAAGTTGTAGGTGGATGTTCATCTAGGCTCCAAGCCCACAAACACTTAGAGGCATGTTCAGATTTATGGGGCTATTTGCAGTGTGTCAAGTTAACCACATATCTAGACATGTCTTTGCAGGATTGGAGCATTCATTGCTTTCCTACTCATAGCTCACCTGTGTTCAGAAGAAGCTATAAGAATTTCGGGACATCAACAGGGCTGGTCTGAAATGCACTACACGTGGTATGAAGGCTACTGGGAAATATTATTTAATCTTGGGGCAGAGAGTGCAGGGGAGAATTGCCTCTAAAATCAAGGCACTAATAATGACTTTAAAGGTTTGTACTGTGCTATCACCTTGCCATTAAGCATGATGTCTTCCTTTCACAGAATTTCTGGCTGATTCTCAAATACATTTAAAATATGAAGTATTATGAAGTCAATGAAGTGTTAGCTGATGGTACTTCAAAGTTCTTAGAGAATGATTGTTTTACATTTTAGTGTCGATCGCATCCAACTGAGTAGAAGTCACTTCATATGAAATATCCTCAAGTGTATAATCTTTTGATTTAATTCTGTGCCCTCAATCTAGAATTTAAGTGAGAAGATTGAAAAAGAAGTCCTTTGCATTTGCTTCATTGAATCTCTTTTCATGGTGTGTCAGTAATTCCCTATATAAACAGACAAGAAATTGTACACATTTTGAAAGCTTGAGTAGCTGTCTAAAACATTGCAGTCAAAAATCTATTTATTCATATTATTTATTTTAAACCTCCAAGAATATTAGATGGAATTTTTAAAATCATACTTAAAAAAAGGATCATGTTATTGTTTACATAGGTTTTGAAACAAAAGCCCCAACTTACACACGATTTTCCTTCAGTTCTCTCTTAATTAAGATAAAATATATATTTGTTGGTCTTTTGTCTTCAATGTACATTTTTTTAAAAGCTGTTTGCCTTTCGACAATAGTATATAGAAAGAGAATTATACTAGACCACATTTCTTTAAACCAGCCTGTTTACAGTCCTTATCTGGTTCCCATATCTATAATCTTGAGTGCTTCTGAGTCTTTAATGCATTTACCCTCAGAATATCCCTGCTGAGGAGGGTGATGTTTTACAGTCGGGGGACTGGGATGCGGAGAGGTCTCAAGTCCTGATCCTCAAAGGCATTTAGAAGCTGAGTAAATTTCTTACGAAAATTTAGAAGTCTTACTTATTTTCACTAAAAGTTAGGCACATAGCAAGAGTGTGGTTTCGAAGTACGCTTGAGTATCTGGACTTAAATGACCAAGAGGTGCCGAGAATAGGGATTTGGATTTGGTTTCCCAAATCCCAGGCTTGATGCTTTAACTACTGGACCACTGTCTTCTATAACTGCACTCCTTGCAGATTAGTGCCCAAATTCTATTGTGCAGTAGGTGAAACCGTAACATGAAATATGTTCATGGTTAGTGATGCAAGCGTCCCTTGTACCTGTAACACAGGGTAATGGCATATTCATATTTTCTCATTTGTTTCGGTGGCTAGCAAAACTTAGATATGAACCAAGAGCTCTCCAACCAACCTAATGGTTGCCCGCAATCATCCTCATGAATGAAAATACATCCATCCAAATATTGGGCAGCCAAGTCCAGGTTTACTTTCTTTTTCCCCTTGAAGCCCTAATAGTTTTGAATGCAATGTGTGATTGATACAGTGTTGTCAAAGTGAAATGTCTTTTAAAATAAGAAAGCTAATAGTTCAAAGATTTGAGGAGTCAGAGAAAGAGCTAAATATAGTAGCATCTGTCAATCTTAGGAGTTTTACTAGCACATTCACCTTGTGATCCTGTTCAGCACTTGTCCCAGTAATTATGTCCCAAGAGAAGGTCATTCCAAAAAAGCACAAATCTGCAACTCTTTTAGGGGAAAAGACACAGTCTAAGAAGATGCTTGTAAATTAAAGATAGAAAGGAGTACAAACTACGAAGCGTGTGCCCAGCTCACATCACTTAAGTGCTGCTAGCTGTATCTTTTAGCATGGTTGTTGCCAGCTGGAAATTCTGCATTAAAAAGGAATTATAGGATCCAAGAAGTGTTGCAATAAAACATTGTTATTAGTAAACTGAAAATCTAACAGTATTATGTGCACTTACTTATAGCCATACCTTTTCTGTATGTATTGTCCATTCTGGTCTTCAGCTTCACTCTTCAGAAAATCCTTATCTCAATGGATATATGGCTCTTTTAGCTTTAAAACGCATTTTGGACTCAAATCGATTTCATGATGTGACTCACTTCTGATTACTGTTTGCTCAGGTTTAGTGCCAGTAGCCAAATGTACTTGTCCACTCCCTTTCTAATTTCTATTTGCCAGTGAGATGGGAATCATAATTGTAGCTCTCACCTGCTTGCTCCTACGAATGACCACAAATTTTAGCTGGTCCTCAGAAGCCATATTTTTACATAGGATGTAATTAAGCAAGTAAAAAATGTTCACTTCAAACATTAAATTACTAAAAGCATGTAGTGGAATATTAGAAGCCTGTGTAAAGCAACTGTTGTTGAACTTGATCTTTTAGGCCTGAATATTATCTTGTGTGATGCTCAGGTTACTGTTTGTAAATGATCCATGCCAAAAAGAAGTTAACATATTGATTATGAAAGAGTTCAAATGCTTGCAGTTCTCGAATGCCTCAGGCATGTTATGTGGAGTGTGATTGCCAGATCTCAGCTCAGATAGCTCTTTTCAGTGGAAAGAAGGGTCTTGGACTTTTTCCTAAATCACTTCTCATGTGATCTTTGACATGTTATTGCTAAAAGCTCTCATCTCTCACCATCAGAGTTGGACATCTTTTATGTTACCATGATAGACTTAATCAAAATTGATTGAAGAACTTCCTGGAAATTATTTGAAACTGTTGACTAAGGTCCAAAGGTAGCTGCTGAAAGGCAGAGCCTTCTCAGCCGCAGAGCATGCGTGGAGATCATGCTGTTCTGCAATAGCCAGGGCTTACAGATACATGGAGAACGTTGCTGTCACAATATAGTGAAAGTCTGCATATCTATGTTATTAAATCCCCAAAGCATAAAGAGGGCTTGGCTTTGAGGAACAATCACAGTCTTCCAGGTGCAGACCCCACTAGCAGTGCTAGTGGCTCAGACTTGGGAGCAGCTGCAAAATCATCAAGGACAGTTTAGCAGGTACTGCCTGAGACCATGAGACTCGGGCAAAAGTCTGTAAGTCAAATGGGCATTGCCCATTTGCAGGCACCTATAAAGTTCTGAGTGCCCATGTTTCTGCTGATTACCACGTAATGTGGTGTTCTGTGTGCTGCTCCGTGGGGGAGCTTTCCTACATTGGATGCTACTGCAGAACAGGCTGTAGGAAAACTGGGACAGGAAAGATGGCTGTTTCCTGTCACGAGCACTTCAGTCTTAGTAATACTGAGAATAATGATACTGAAACTCTTAGTCCTCATGTATTCTTTGGAAAAATCTAGCATTGGCAGGAAAGAATTAACTTGAGTAGGTGAGATAAAAAAGATCAAGCTGGACAGAAAACTCTAAATTTGGTGATCCTTTGTGGTCAGATAGAGCTGCATTATAGAGCACAGAGGAACAAGGTTTAAATGAAAGGTCTTTCATTTCTACTTTCTAACCACTATCCGAACCACTTATTGCAGGGCTGAGAAAGCACCATGCTCATAAGATCTTTCTGTAGATAAAGCTCTTCTCTGGGACTTTAAATTGTTCTTGGACATTGTAGAATCCAGATATCCTTCTATAAATCAGGACTAGTGGCATGATCTCTAGTAGTGAGTAAAAAGCAAATTAACATTAAAAAACCCTAAAATGTATATAATGTTTTTGGTATAACTGTAACGTGTAACATAACATGTAATTACTCCCATTTTACAGATGGGGAACTGAGGCACAGAAAATGATACTTGTGTCATTTGAGATGACACAAGAATCCTGAAATCTATAGGAAAGGTGCCCTATTCTTCTATTTTGTTCTGAATAATATACACATGATCAGTCAAATATTTCCCAGCATGAATCTCATGTTGTGTTGAGCTTCTTCTGTACCTTCATTGTCTACTTGATGGGTAGTTGAAAATCACCTGAATTCCACATATACTGCAAATCCAGACTTTGGGAGGAAGTTTTGAAATACCTCATACGTCCAATTTTTATTTAGAATATAGCTGTCGATTAATTCATTTTCACATTTAATCAGAACCTAGACAATGCATAACTATGCAGACTTTAATCTCAATTTTTACACTTATGAGCTTTCTTGTATATTAATCTAATGAAAAGTAAAGATTGGACAATTACATGAAAATCTTCATAAATAATACTGCTTGAGGCTGCTGCCTAACTGTGTGAAAGAAACACTGTTTTTCTCCTGTGACATAAGCTTTAAGGACTTTATGTCCTGATCAAGAAGGAATGCTTTAATAAGCATCCATGTTAGAGGGTTTGTGCTGTGTAAGCTTGGTACAGACCATATGGGCAAAAAGGCACATTGTGTGGCTACAACTGCCCTGCTTGTCATCCCCAATCATACTTGCTCTAATCCTTGTTTTAATTTACTCTGCTTGTACAGCACCAATCCTGCCAGTGCGGTCCTTGGGGTCCCTTCATTCCTGCCATTTATGACAAGGAATATGCAAAGGCACAATTATTCATCCACTAAGGTGACAGAGAAGGGCTCTGCTTGGGAATATGTTCCCAGACTTGCAGCATCATAATGTCAGTTGTTAAAGCACTTTGCAGTTGCAAACAATTCTTGAGAGACTGTTTTTAAAAAATATTTTTGAACACAGAAGTGTTAAGACTAGAACTGGTTTAAATGAATCTTTATTGATTGAGAAGAATGATGATGGAAAGGTTTATACATAACATACTCCACACTTTACCTTTTATTCAAATAGGATGTTTTTTGTCTTTCCCCCTCCACTTAATTATTGTGCTCTTCTCATTTGTTTAACTGCAGACAAAGGATAATATGTTGAGCCACCCTTATTAAGTCTTACAGATTGTATATTGTTTATATTCTGATGTATACCACATTCCTAAACAGACCCCCCCAAAAAAAACAACAACAAAAACCCCTCAAGTGTAGCGTTCAGCTTCTCAAGTCCATGATGTATTTCATTTGCTACGGTCAGAGCAATTTTAACAATGCCTTTCATTTTCTTATAGCCTAAAATGATTTTCTTTCTGTGAGGCCATTCTCCAAAACTTCTCTTCCCCTTTCAGGGTATCATTTGCAATTTAAAGCTAACCTGGTGAGTGTACTAACAATAGGCTTGCCCATAAAATGGTTCAAGGCCTGCCTGCATGCCTAATGAGGTTGATGTTGAGCTATTTAGCTCTTTGTCCTTCCATAATATCTACTTAATGCAGTTCAATGGGAGTGGATTGTTAGAAGCATTAAAGATTCTATTAAGTCTTTACTAAAGCCACTCTATTCTAGTCCAGCTGTATAGTGGCAAGAGCATTAAATTTGAGAATGTAGTGAGAACAAGGGGCCTAAAAAAGCACCTATAAAAAAAGGACAAATTTCCTAACGAAGTAAGACCACACTCAATTTAAGACCTGTTACTTTTGTATCTACAGCTAAAGAGTTTGTCAATATGCATCTCACAGTGTTCTAAATTAACTTTAGCTTCGCTTAATGGATGAACAAGATACAGTTTTAAATTTTCATTTATCCCCAAACCACATCAGTAGATTTTGGCTTTATCACACTATTTAAAACAACTCAATGTATCATTTTAATCTCAGAGAAACTACCAAATTCTGACAAAGGCCTCGTTTCAGATACCATTTAAATGAAATGTATTTTCACGTCAACTTAAATACTGTAATAAGATTGATCCGAGTTGTGAATCTCTCTGTCCTTCATGAGATCGCTACACTTTGAGGGAAGATAAACAACACTTCTGACAAAAAAATATTCATTCAGTGCATTGTTTTGCTGAAGGGATTGTTTTTTTTATCCAGCCTGTATGGTGCTAGCCACCAGCATTGAGAGGGGAAAAAAAAAGAAGAAGGGGTAGAATGGCCAGGATTTCACACAGTTGGCATTGACTTGGCTTGAAGAGGCAAGCACTAAGCTGTCTTTTCAACCATAGTAAAAACCCTCCATCTGGCCACCCTAAAACTCTGTTAGCTTGTTCAACTCGCTGTCGGCTGATTGGGCTTTGTGAAGCAGAAGTAACAACATCAATAGTATAAACCCTTGCCACTTGAGAGTATTACATTTCATTTCATGCTTGACTAAATCAAAACTGGGGAAATGAAATTTACACCTTTTTGATGTTCTTTTCCCTGCTGTTTAAGGAGAAGAATCTTAACCCATTTGATCTTCACATGCACCCAATAAATGACCAAATATGCCAAGCTGCCAAAAGCAGACGGCTGCCAGTTGCCAGTTTATGTCAGGTCACTGTGAAAGAGCTTAATGCAGAAGGTCTTAAGTTTCATACCAAATACTTCAATTTGCAGTACAGTGTTTTGGTGCAACATCAACAAGTTAGCTCCCCTCCCCATTAATATTAAACTACTATAAGGAAAGCAGAAATGTCATTTTTACTGGCGGGAAATAGCAGTTAGCAGTTGCCTGTTACATGACAGAGTCAGGAGAGAGTGACAGAGATGAAATGAAACTGGATTTGAATTGCTTCTTCAAACCCTTGACATTTGTTCCTTTCTTTCCTGGCTCTGATCTACATGATATACATGGTTGTTGTTGTTGTTTTTTCTGCTAATAACAGACAGCGCCGTGCAGGAGTAGAGGCTGAGTGAGTGAAAAATGGGACTGGTGAGAGCGCTTTCATTGTGCCTGGGGGATGCTCATTAAGCAGGAGATCAGATCGCTACCAAAATACATACATAAATAAAATCAACAACTAACAAAGTTCTGTTTTGCAGCTTACTCATGTGGCAAGTATTTGATTCTGCAAAGATGAGCCTGGAAAGAGGTTTTGCTGCTCTTGTTTCTGCTGAGCTTCAGCGTGGCGCTTGGACGCGGTAGCCAATCCTCAGTTGTCAGTCAAGCTGGTGAGCTCCTGTCACCACCTGCATGGCGGTGAACCCACGCACAAAAACAAGCGGGCAAACACAGCAAAACTCCTCGGGTTTTTTGGCTCTCCAGTTGCTGTCCTGCTCTCCTAAAGACCTTTTGCCTTTTGTCAGGAGCCCTCGTTTATGACTTGATGAAAACATTTGTAATAGATAATCAAATGCTTATACATTCTGAGGAACAATATCCTATTTGTTATATATAAATTAACATTAACACAGATCCCCCATTGCAAAAAGGCGAAGGGTTTTGACACCTTTTCAGCAAGACAGGCCGGGCCCCAGCAAAGAAAGCCGAGCGCCTGTAAAGGAACTTGTCTCGAATGGTGATCATCCCAGCCCTTGTGTGACAAGATACATAGTTTCTATTCAGTAACAGGCAGATTATTGGTTACTATAGTTTCCCTAATGCTCAAATGAAGCTAAGGCCTAAGCTGAACAGAATAGGTTAAAAGGTGCCGATGTTTGGGCCTGCGAAACCACATGTTGAGAGTCAGAGACCAAACAAAACAAAGAGCACATCTCTCCGGTCTTTGATGTCTTCTCTGAGGGACGCAGAGTGAGAAAAATGCAGCCGTGCCCCCGGATCCAGAGGTTTGCCCGAACCGGTGACAATACTGCGGTGTGGGAGCACAAGTCACAATAGGATAATCGGTGCCCCGAATCGTCTGCCTCCGAGGCTGCTTATCTCATAGACGATAAAAAACGATAAGAAGCTGTCACTGCCTATCTTTAAAAATTATTGTTACTGCACACGTTTATTTCCCCCAATTTTTTTTTCCCCCGCAAGACGCACACTGTAGTCTCAGACATAAACAAACTCAGGGCACTTGAAGTATGAAGTTTAACTCGATTTAATTTGCTTTCTTCTGCATATGTTTCCTTTTAGTTTGTCCCTTAGTATTCTATCTGTGTTGTATGCTTAGAAACACTTTGCAGTGCTTCAGCTAACAGCCTTTTATTTCACTGCCTGCCTCAGTGTCTGCTTTGAATTCACTGTGGAGCTGGTGCACTGGCTGCTCTACGCCTCCTGCATGAATCACCGATTTTGCTCTTTTTCCCATTTGTGAGTATATAGTGGTTTCAAACAATTCATATTCACCATAAAAATGTTCCGTGTACGGTATCCCCTGATAGCACAAGCAATGCTTTTGCATTTTTCATAAGCAGGATTAAAATACCCACTACTTACACTCATGCTGTAGGTTTCCTCCATTCTGTTGAAACTCAGTTTAGTATTTTAATTTTTTATTAAAACTCATGTAAGCAAGATAAATGTGCATCAGCACTAAAGGGAGAACGCCTGCTTTGATAGGTTATATTGCCACAATTCGCTGCTGCTCTTTAAATATCCCAGCACTCTAGATCCAAGTATTATGCAAAGCAAAATTTATCAGCACCTGCATCTTTTAAAATAATAGAATTCATGAATTCTAAAGTTTTATCAGTATTATTGTAATTCTGATTGTCGCTGGTTCTTTATACCATTATAGAAAAATATCTAATTGTAACAACTGTATTCCTATAGTGAACATATTACTTGAATTCAAACCCTAACAATGGCAATAGGATAACTGTCCTTGAATTTGAGCCTTTTGTGATACATCAATAGGCTTACAATGTGCTGAATTAGCAGGCATATTAATGGGCAGATGCAGCACCAGCCCATTCTTTTTACCCAAATCTTCTTATGCAAATACCCCATGAATCCAGTTCAAAGAGCTAGCTTTAAAATGAGCTTCTACACACATTCAGATGGGTCCTTTCACAACTAGCAATGGGACTTAGATAGAAAGTGACATGAGAAAAGTTTAGACACTTGTTTTTATAACTGAACATGATCTTGTTATCATAATCTGATACTGGTAACTGGCATGGTCTGGTTGTAGAATTTTAAGCCTTCAACAGAGGGAGATAATCTAGGCCTTTGTGGCCGAATGTACTGAATCCTGCACTTGGTGAAAGCTATCAATGAGAGCCGCAGTTCATGCTTTCTCAAACAAAACTTTTTCATGGTGAAAGCTTTTATCCTATGATAATTACTTAACTGATTGTAGTAGTGCCTTTAACATTAGTGAGCTCGTAACAAGGGCAAATAAAAGAGGTTGCAGTATTTTAGAATAAATAAATTATCAATAAACAGTTTTTGTTTGCTCGTTGAACTACCTGGTAATGAGGTCATTATTAAAAATGCTAATGAACAGCAGCATGGCTAGTAAAAGTTAATGCATTTTGTGATCTTTCTTTTGTTTGCTGTATTTCTTGTGATTATTTGACATCTACTGCATCTTGGTGAGAGCGTTTTTAATGATTTAATTGCATATTTAGGGAAAGTCTGCTAAAGGATAAGAAGAATCGTTTTACTAAATCTTTGAGGCTGAAGCCATTTGCTTAAAGATACTTTAAATATTTCTGCCATTTTAAAGAAAATTTATATTTTTCTAAGTGTTTTTTTTAACCTGTTTATTTTAAGAAGTCCAAAAGTTGGTGAGAAGGAATTTCGTGTTGACATTTCCCATACATGTTGACCAAACTTCATTAAAGCAATACTTCCTACAGAATATTCTATAGGAAGTATACAGACAACTGAGAATTGATTCTCAGCTGGAGCAAATTGGCATAACTAATTGACTTCTGTGGATCTGGTCCACACCGTTTCAGCCTTTGGTAGTGTGTGGAGTTGATAGATGTAGATAATTTAAACTACATGAGATTATTATAAGAAATGGGGATGAAAATAGTCTGTTCTTTTATCATTGCATTTAGAAAATCAGAATGTATATTAGACTAGCTCGGTACAGCATTATTGATTGGTTTACTCTTTACTTGTTTTTTTTTTTTTTTTCTGAAATGAATATTTATAGCACATTCTGAAGCTTTAGTGAGACAATTCCTGTATCAAGATCCTTAGTGCAATAGATGAGCAGTAAAGCGAGTGTGTCATTTAAGTGGTTATTTTCAGTGCAATACAACAAATCTGTACATACGCATACTGGCAAAAATATGGATTGTCCTTGATAGCCTTCATGGAGGAATGCATTATTAAAATTTAATGGTAGTAAACATGAGAGTTCCACTGAGTCCTTCTGGACACTTTGTGATTCAGCATCAATTAGCAGCATTATTTAGGGACAGGAATACATTTGGTGAATGCTTTGATTTTTAGTATTGTTTTCTATTTACTGTGAACCTGCAATCATAAACTTATGTGCTGAAAGAATGTGCCATGTTAATGTACAGGTACAGAGAGGGACTTGGGCCTCATTCTGTATTCAGATGTACGTAAGTAGACCCTTCCTCTCTCAGAAATACAATCCATCAGCATTGATCCTATTGAGCCATTACTGCCTTACTCATCTGGAATAAATTTGAGCTTTCAGATGAACATATTGCTTAGAAAAATATGTAGTTAAATGTAAAGGAGCAAATTATAACAGTGAGAGATGGGAATCTTCTCTGAAGGCTGTGATTCTGTACAGAGCTCCTTCTGGGGCATGTCAGCCACCCCACATGGCCCCACTAATGTCCCTTGGGCTCTACAGGAGAAGGCGCTTTTCAGCAACTCTGTAGGATCCTTGGAGGGGAGCACATGTTCCTAGAGTGACCACACATGCTGGGGCTCTGCGTGCGTGCAAAATAATTGTATATGTCTAGCTGTATCAGGGTTAGAATTAAAGTAACTTGAAGTAACTGTTTAAATCTGACTTTTCACATGTTGCTCCATTTTTTGCTTTAGTGGATGAAACCGAAGTGATTAAATGAAGTTCTACTTTCTTGCCCTTGTTGCTCTATCTGGGATTGTTTAATCAAAGCATGGGAAAAGGCATGGAAGAAAATCAGTGTGGAAGAATGAACACATTTCAAGAGTGAAGTGTAAAAGGTGAAGAGAAGGTAATGGAGGAGAGAAACGTAAATGGGACAAGTTGGTAAAATGTCTGGGGGGCAAGATGCATAGAACAACAGTGGAAGGAGAGAGAGGTAGGGAATAATCTGGAACATCAGTATCAAACTGTCAAACCACATGATATGTAGAAGGGGAAAGAAAAGCTTGGTGTACAATAATAGCAAATAACATCCAGGGAGTAGAACAGATGTTTGTTGTTATGCAAATCATTTAAAAATATTGTGCCTCATTTTACTGGTCTATAAATGGGGACAATAATAGCAAAATGGATTTGTGGATTCAGGATGGAAACAGAAATCCTCAAGTACATGTAAAGACCTGCTAATACTTGTTATTTTACTGCAAATCACCAACAGAGTTTTCACATTTTGTAATGTCAATAGTAGCAAAAGTCAAGGAAAAGCATATCGTGCAAACTAAATTAATTTGAATGAATTTCAGTTCCATTAATATGTTTGCTGTGCTTCAAAAGACAGAAAATCAGGTCTGAGGAAGAAGACGACAAAATGGAATGCTTTATTTTTTGAATTTATCTCTGGTAAGTAAGGCTGTGAACACGGTTTTGTACAGGAAAGCAGAATTTAATATGCTGGTATAAAAATCAAGTCACTGAGCCCTTTTTCTCAAGGAATAGAATAGTCTCTGAAAAGAGAGTTTCATGTTGTTGAAGCACAGCTTCAACCTTCAATTTTAAGCCAAATTTTCAAAACAGTTTTTAAAAGAAGGAGCAAGGGGAAAGGGAACTGTTTCTGTAAACCAAAACTGAAGAAAATATTTGTAGCCAAAACATATTTCTTTGATATTTTGCAAATGAAATGGAATGTTTTGACATTTTGGAATCAAAACTTTTCGTTTCCAAGTGGCATTTTTCCATTAAAGTGAAATTAATCCAACTTAAAGAAAAGAGTTTCAGTATCGCTTCCTGTACAGATCCCCACTGACTTTAAGATATTTTAGTACTTGGAGAAACTGGGATAAGCATGTATTTTAGTGCTTGGAGGAACTAGAACCTAAAGTGTTTGAGATAAGCCTTGGATTGTCCTACAGAGAAAGGTGAAAGCCATCCTCAGGGGATTCAGATTGTTGGTTTTGTCATATTGACATCTGGCTCTGAAATACTTGTGCCTGCTTTTTTCTTTGTGTGCACAGGAGGATTCCTTTTTCCTTTTTCCCTTTTCCCTCATTCCTTTTCCCTTTTCCCTCATTCCTTTTCCCTTTTCCCTCATTCCTTTTCCCTCATTTTTTAAATCTCCTTCCAGGGAACAGTTTGGCATGCTTTGGGCCCTGTGAGCAAACCAGTGTTTTCTAACTACAGGTGTTCACCCAGCAGTAACGTTGCACTGCACTACATTCCAACCAGAACAAAAAAATGAATTATACTCACAAAATATGCCAATGTTCCCAGTCTTGTGCCTTCATCAGGGCTGAAATGTTAGTATACGCTGCTAAATCCAAGTCAACAATAAAAGAATCATAAGAAGTGCGGATGGAATTGTTTCTCTGCCAGCCGGAGTGCAACGAGGCTTTACTGTTTGATGAACAGCTGTAAATACTCTAGACTCCCCCATCGCCTTCGTGCTGTGTAGATAGTAATGCTGGTGCTCTCTCTCTAATATCACCAGTCATTATCATTACACTCAGTTTGCTGCTGCTTTATAGATTCTCGCAGTTTTGCTTACCTTCCAGGTATTAGACGCGCAAAACCCTATAGCAGTACTACAGTCTGAGCAAATCTCATCTTTTCTCTGTAACTTCAAAGCAGAATTTTACAGGAAAAAAAACATTTCTCCTATTAAAAAATACTATCCAGAGCGATTTCTGCATTCAGGGACTAATTCAGAACTGAGTAACCTCCTCAGTCATACAGAAAGTTGGTGACAAGTTCCTAAATTTTGACAGTAAAACCCAAATCACCTCATTCAGAGTGTGTGTTTCAGCTTGCATCTTCCACTTACTTGTGACAGCTGAGGAAGAAAAGAATTATTCACTTAGTAATAAATAACTTCTGTTTTCTGAGCTGTTTATCTCAATAGCACTAGGAGTTTACATGGATGTGTTAAGCATGGGATTAGGTTAAAAATCTATCATGCAGTAGTATGGTTCTCCTGCATGGATATTGGTAGAAGTTTTGAGTCTGGGTAAGAGCCACATACTACATGTGCCTGTGGAATAAAGCATTAGCAGAACGCTTGCTCCTTGGATACACTAGCCGTTTTTTCTCAGAAATACTTAGCATCCTAGGAAAGGAGCTCACCCACTGATTTATACATCGGGCAGGTGTGGTTTCCTGATATCACCATGACCACAGGGCTTTCTTCGTCAAACAGTGCTCTGGTTTGGTTTACAATAAAGGTATGGGTTGGCGGCCAGACCCCTTGGAGACAAAAGCAGTGGCACAGCAGGCTTGTGTTAGACCAATGTGATGATCACAGGTCAGAGTTTGGAGTCATGTTCTCAGCTGGTACTGAGTGAGAATGTGAAGAAGGCAGCATGTTTAGCTCAGAAGATTAGAGAATGAGTTGCTTCACTGTTTATGATAGCCCTACAAGTGCACAGCTTATATAGTAGGCTGACAGAGAGGAGAAGGGAGGTCGGCACTTTGATCCAGGATCTCTGAAAGAAGATGGAAAAAACAATCTAAACATGTTACAATAATTCAAATCCCTGTAAATAATCTGTTGAATGCTGAAAAGCATGAAAAAAATATTATTGCTCCCAAGGCAGCCTATAAATATTGTTATTGTATTGGCTGAATCCAAACATAAAATATTTTCTTCCTGGTTTGTAAAACGGTTGACAGATATAATAGACACCACTAGCCAACTCTTAATCTTGGTTTTAAGATTTAGATTTGTTCTAGATGCTAGAATTAAGCCTGGTTAGAATACATGATAGATTTCTATTTTACAAGAGAAATATCCCTGCTTTCAGAAGAAATCCCTTTCTTAAATCATCTACTCTGTGACATCCCCTTAATCCCTTTATTTTTCTCAAATTTAGCATATAGACCTCCCTTTTTCACACCTCCAGCTGCTTGTTCTACTTTTTCTGCCTTGGTTCCTGTCTAATATTGCATTGAGCTCTGGTTTTGGTCATAAGGGCATTAGCTAAAGCAGTAGTTTCCCAGAGTTGGTGCCAGAAAAGTAGACTGAATGTCTTAAGAATGGTGAAAGACATAAATATACAGAGATGCTTATTGATCTGTATGTGTGCAAGAGTGGAGATGGATAGATGGGCATGCACACAAATAATACAGCCAGTGAATGTACATGCAAATCTACCAGAAAAGTCCTGGATTTCTAAAATGCTTTCCCTAATAGTCTGGTTAATGAATAAAAATGCAGTGCAAACTCCAGCAAGCTTAATACTTACAATGGTTTGTTCCCAGACATCTACAGAGTGGTAAGGAGGAGAATTAACATAGGATTATCATATTTTGCACATGGGCATATTTGCCAATCCTTTTAAGAATACTTTAAGGACAGATCTAGAGTCTAAGTATTGGGAAGTAAGAATCACTAAATATAGATTGTGCAAACCACTTAACCATAATTCTTTTGAATTTCTTGATGAATGACACAACTGCATGTTCAGCTGACTGCTATATAAAGAAGTAAGCCATTTTAATTTTTAAATATGGGAAGAGAGCAGTCCCTAAGCTATCCTAAATATTTAGCAAATGTTCCTTTGATTAACTAAGCCATTTTTGACAATATGAGAAGCTATACACAACTTCAACATTATCAAAAATTTGCCCTGAAAGTAGATGACAAAAGACACGCATGCTTTCCTGAGTTTCAAGATTCAGCACATTTGTAAGGCACATTCCACAGATGTTGGAGGTTTTATGCAGGTATAATCAAGTACTTCATACAATCACCTGGCTGCATTACGCAGCTGTCTGACAATGTAGGCTGTGGTTCCACGATCAGCAATATCAGATCTATGTGCTATCAGAGCACCCTGTGGCACAAATTTGATCTGGGTAAGGGGAAGGCATATAAATATGTTTCCGTATATTTGGACTAGCTTGCAATATGCATTTTGTGTTGGCTGTAGTGGGACATACAATGTCTGATCTGGCATAAAGGCTGCTGGTACAAAGGTAATAACATCGCATTCTTGAATGAGCTACAAAAAAAAAGATGGCAAAGTGAGTTTATTCCACATTGGCTCTTTGCATCTTGTGACCACAATGTTTTTGATCTGGTGTTAGAGACCCTTAAATCAGGTTTTAGTATATTGTAAAATGGGTCCTCAGATGCATCTGCTGTTAAAAATGTATCTTTACAGTAAAACCACTACCTAAATGTTCTTAATACTGCTTTTGCAGAGCTGAGGAAAGCATTTGTTTTCTTAGTTTATTAATATTGCCTAAATGACTCATTTGCACACTTTATGTGAATGATTTTCTGATGTGCCAGAGCAGCTCTTGGGATAGGAATAAGTAGGTTTAGAACCTAAAGGTAAGTAGAAAAGAGTGTTGCTTCTTCAAAAATTTTAAACTGTACCACTAATGGAGAGTTCTTTAGGGCTGCTGTCTGGCAGTATTTTGCTGCGTGTCATTTCTTGCCTTTCTACCTCTTCTGCATGGGGGAGAATAACAAGTGTAGTTAAAAAAGGATGGAGCCAAACCCTTTAGTGGTAGGCAATATAAAGAGGGGCAACAGCGACTAGAAGTGCCTTGGGAAGATTCAAAGTGGGTGCTGGGAGAAGCTTTTCCCCTAAGAAAGAGCTGTACTGGAAGAGGCTGGCCAGAGATCCTTTTCAAGACCTGGCTGGACAAAATCATAGCTGATCGATTGTTCATGATAGTCCTGCTTTGAGCCGGAGATTGGAGAAGAAACCTTAGAGTTCCCTTCCAGCAATGTTTCTACGATTCTATTAATCTATGGATCAATTAACAAGTACAGAACCTTGCTGTATTGCCAAGGTACCAACAAGTAATTCCTTTAGGTGTGATTTTCATTGCAGGTAAGTTTTCTTTGCAGTTGATTTTTTTTTTTTCAATGAGATTATGGCTCTTTGTGGTGGGGCCATTACTCAGGTGTGAAGAACTTCACAATTCTAAAACATATGCCATGCATTGTATAATGATCACACTTCCCCCAAAATAATGATCATCCTAAATGCTGAAAATCTTGTTTTCTTGTTGAAATCCACCATTAAAGGCCAATTGTGTAAATATGCTTGAAAGTACAATTTCATGTGGGCAATGTATCAGCTTCATTAAAAAAAGCCTTACAACAAGGCATTTTTTGCTCTCCTGCTGGAGCACAAGCCTGAAATTCTGTATTCTTTCCTCTGTTCATCCCCAGAGCTTAGCTTTAAAAAAACATTTTTAATAAATTTAAAATATTATTTTGCAAGGTGATGAATACTGTATGGGGTCAGATGAGAAATCCATCTGCTGGTGTCCTGTATGTGACTCCAGCTAGTAGTGAATGCTTGCAGAGGAGCATATATAAGAGCAGTGCATCATCCTTTCCCTAGTATATTGTCCCAGCAATCAGTGGTTCCATCTTCAGTGAACTTGGTAGGATCTGAGGATGCATTGCACAGCAGTGTTCAGGACTTCACATGTTTAAGCCGCTGAAACATAGTATTAATTACACTGGTGCATCTAATGGTGCTGTCATTATCTTATGATGGATTTTTCCTGATAACCCAGCAGCCAGATGTTCATTTGGTCAGTGTCCAAAAGAAGTATGCTTGTCTATAGATCTTTCATTTGGCATTTAGTGACGTTTTCATAGCAATGCATTTGCAATTGAGAATCTTTCAGTTGTTGGCATTTTTGTGGGGGGAGAGGGGGTTAACACAACAATGAGCTCAACTGTATTTGCAACTGAACTGTTTGAAATTGCATCAGGCAATGACTCAGTCTAGGTCACTCTTCAGCTGCTCTGAGTTCTCACCCAAATGTTTGTTAAATCAGTTTTGGTCGCTTTTGATTTATGGGTGCATGATTAAACAAGGAGGCTGGAGCAGCAGAAAGTATCTGCTGCCTTTAGGGAAGCACAAGGCCTGGAAGTTGGCGGATGTTGGCTCTGCAGCAGATCAACCAAGCTGGAGCAAAGGTCATCCTCTAATGGAAAGAAAAACAAAAATAAAACACTCCCATTCCACCGTGAGGAGATACTGAGCTACCAGGGGGAGGGAGAGCTCCTGTAATATACTGCTGGGCCTCCTGTGCTGTACAGATCTTTATGGTCTTTCACTCCTCTTTCCTCCCACAGACAAATTACACAGTCTAAAGGACCTTTGACAGGCCTAAACAGTAATGAAAAGGGCCACTGATCAGCTTCTGCCTGTGAAGAAGAGCATCATCCAGTGCAGAACCTGGTGGTTCCTTGTAGTGTCAGTCTCCTTCTGTGGTAGCAGCTGGTGCCCATGGTACAAATGGTTGTAGATGGAGTACCCTAATCAATAAGAGATCTGTAAAAGGACCTGCTTCCTCCTTTTCTCGTTTAGTCTTGAGATTTCAAGAGGTTCTTTGGTCTGCACAGAGAATCCTGCGAGCTGGGGGAGATCTTGCTGTCCAGGCTGCCAGGCTGCCTGCGTCCTTCAGGTATTCTTCCTGTCTGAGGGCAAGCAAAATGCCATGGCCCAGGTTCAGCTCATCTTTTCCTTGAGCCCAGTTGTCCGGCTGTGGCAATGGGCCTGGCTCTGCTGTTCCTCCAGTGTTCCTCCATGCTGGAAGACAGCAAAGTGCTGTGCTTCCACAGCACGAGAGGCTTCCCTAAAAACATTGTGTCTGATTCCATCATGGGTCCAAACTGTAAAACCTGGAAACTCAAATAGTTAAGCCCTGCGGAAGTCCACCACTGCTTACTGATGGCAGTAGTCAATATACAGTGTGACATTAATGAAATTAAATTCCTGGCTTATCAAGGTATATGTATTTTCATTATCGTAAGCCTTCCTGATGCTCTGAAAGAGTGTCAGATTTTGTATCAAAGAAGTTACACAAATCAACTTTCACCTATGTCCTTTGGGACTGGGAAATGAGCTCAAATGAAAATCGGTTGCTTTGAAACTAGAAGGTACTACCAAGTCACGTAGTCGGACCTCCTGCACAGCACAGGTAAGGTCATATTCCATGTTGTAAACAGTAGCATTGGACTAAGGAATCTCTTTTGGAAAACCCCAGTTAAAATTACAGGAATAATTGATTTGTGGTAGCTGAGGGTTTGAATATCAAACTTTTATTGTCAAGGCGGAGTATTTTTTTAGGATCTGTTTGCTAATTTTTTCCTTTGTGTTTACACTTAGCTTTTGTTTTTGTAACTACTATATTTAAATATGGGGTTAGAAACTACCAGTTTTGTGGAGTTATGCTTTTTTTCTGACAATTTTTGTAGAGAAATCTTTCTTATTGTGTAAAGATCTAAATCTTAGTTTTGGCCAGGTGAAATCTTGCTATTGAATACCGTAGGTCCAGGATTTCAATGGAATCTTTCTCATTTCCATTTTGTAATATTTCTGTGGTACAACTGCCATTTTCTGGGGAAATCTGATCTATGTTTTTCTGTTTATGGTCCCCATATTGTGCAAAGCTCTTGTAGCTCTTGTTTAAAACCCTAGTGCTAGTGTCCAAGTTATGGAAATGGAAATAAATGCTTGGGCATGCTTAGGTGTGTGCATGCAATGAAACTTTTTCTACCTATAATGAAACAAGAAACCCCACACTTTTAGTTTCCATCTGCAGGGGGGCAGGAAAAAAAGATTCTCCCCTAATAACTGTGAATACTGAGATAACTATTATTGTTTGGTTGAAATGGGCAGCAAATCACACTCCTCAGTGTTTTCATTAAAAACGTGCCATTCCGCAATCTCAGCCACAGTTGTTGCCAGTCACATGTATTTCCAGCATAGTTCTTGTCTTTGCTTTCTGAAACTCTGTTTCTTCCAAAATCCCAGTCGTTAGTATGCAAAATTTCTGTCTTTGAATCCAATGGCATACTCCTGAGTATTGCCATCTATTACAGCTTCGGAGTTCTGTTCTGCATCTTAAGAGTAAAATCCCTAGCCAAATTCTTGCCCTGTTATTAAGGTCCAAAAGTAAAATATATAACTAAAGGAAACACACAAACCGTGAAGCACTTTTATCTGGGGGGAGCAGAGCAGTTTATGCCACTACCACTTACTTCAGTAAAGCTAGGGGCAGCTTTTAAGCATGAACAAGAAGTAGTACATGGGCATGTGTCTGTCCACACAAATTTCTCTTCTTTAAATTAAAAACCCAATAAATGAAAACTATCCGGATGCACTGGTAATAAATGAAAGGCTGACTCAATGTCTGCCATGGCCATTAATGAGCTTTTCCTACACTCCCTAATCATCTTGATTGCCTTATTGAATGAAGCATATGACACAAACCTTGTGCAGAATCTCAATAACGCTCCAGCACTCACTTTCTTTCCTTATAGGAAAAGTGGTGATTTACTTCTGGCACTTCTTCAAATGGCAACTCTTTAAATTTGTGGTATTCAACTGTTTTCCAGTTGGATCTTCTCCTACCTATACACTTAGTTTCTTGGAGCACCAGTTCTCTTCAAGGTGTTAATATCAGAAAAGCTGTTAATACCAGAAAAGGTATGCCAAGCCCAAGGACTAACCATTTTGCCTCTTCTCTATGAAGTCAAAAAACTTCCCTCAAGAGGCAATTGGCTGAAGTGCAAAACAACTGCACAGGTACCTGCTTTCAGAGCCTTTTGAGAATATAATCTGTACAGTTTTAACCAATAGATTCATTATCTTAATAAAAAGTTTGTTAGTAAAGAGCCCAATTTTTAATCATCCCAAGGTTATCTGGGTAGCCCATTTGAAGAATGTGGCTCTGTCATGTCTCTAGTGAAGAAGAAGCATCCTGCAACCCATACTACTATATGAGTACTATGAGCTTCCTGTTGCTGTTTGCAGTCTCAGGAAAGAGCTGAAGGTTGCAATGGAAGTGGAAAGGGAAATGATTGAATGAGCTTTGAAAATTGAACTACTCTTCCTCCTTCAAATTAATCCTTCTGGGCATGGCTAGAAAGAAGTAGAGCACAATGGCAAGGAAGTCTACCTAAACTTAAACTTTTGGTGTTTTCATACTTGATACTGGCTATATACATATTTAGCAGAGCTCATTCAGGCTTGTAAAAAACTGAGGCTGTTAACAAGTAGTTAAGTACATTATTAATGACAGCTTGCAGTTTCTGGTATTCTGGTTTGGTTTCATTTGGTTTTAAGAACAACATTGTGCATATTTAATCCATAATGGTGAAGCAGAATTTTCTGATTGTTGTTACTGTAAAAGGCTAGATGATTAACATTTTCAAATTTGTAAATTTTAGCAATGTGCTGTCAGTATTTTCAAATATGTGCTTGTCCTTATTCTTCAATTTTAGATCTTACCGAGGAACAGGGTAGCTGCCATTACGAATGCGAAATAATAAATATCTGGCTTGGTTTACCACCACACTTCTGCTTTTATATCACCATTTTTGCACAGTACAAATCTGATCAGCCCATGGGATGTTAACATGTAGAGTTTTCATAGCTTATTTGGTATTCTAGAGAGGAAAACCTGTAAGCACAGTATTTCTTATCAGCAGTATTCCCATTTCAAAAGATCAACACATTTTGTAATGTAATAGATAAACTATAATACGAGGGCGAGTGGGTGTGTTGCACCTGGAAGCCCCAGTGAGGAACTGGGCTTTGTACATACCTGTCTTCCACAAAGAGACTGCAGTGTAGGCAAAACATGAGGAGAGAAAAATAAGGGACCTTGAAAGACAATGATGAGCCATTGGTAGGGAATACAGAAATGATGCAAGAGAGACAGAAGGTTAAGAAAAAAACTTGGAAGAATAGAGAAGGAGAACCAGAAAAGGCAGAGGACAGGGTAAAGTAAAGGTGTGAAACAAAAGCAATGAGAGGAGCAACGTGCACCACAAAAAGAGGAAGATAACGTTGGAGACGAAACTATTGACTGGAGGACATTCATGACACGCTTAGAGCAGACATTAAGCAGTGTGTATTTTGCTGAAGTAGTCTGCTGTGTAGATGTCTAATTTGCTTCTCTGTACTTGTTAAATTCATTTCATGCGCTTGGATGAAAATGGGATTTTATTTTAGTTCTTTCCTAATGTCTCAGTATGTGCAGAAAAAGAATAGGATGTATATTATTTCAACAGGAACTCAGGATGACTTCTTTAATATGAACAAGGGTGTTAGGTACTGTGAACTATAAAAACATTTCGTTGTTAGACAAGAAGAGTTAAATGTATCATTTTTAGCAATCTTCCAGATTAAACAGCCAAGTTTTGTTCTTCCCTCTGTCAATATGACACCATCTTGTTTACACTAAAAAACTATTTTAGAGCTAAGTCTTGAGTTAGAACAGGTTATTTGATGTAGCAAGAATTCATAAAATGTTCTTAGAAGTTTTCATTTTTGTCTCACTAAGAGGAAGTCAAAACATACATTTTCAGGCGTATAAGCTATGTCCTTTAAACATTGCTCCCAGTACTTTGCTTTGTTTTGTTTTGTTGGGCAAAAGCACAAAAACATTAGTGAAATAGGTCAGTACACAGGAGAAAAATACATGAAGGAAAAGCTGTGCATTTGTACAAGTGGATTGCCTATGTTCTGTGTTCGTTCCAGTGGTGGGCTTGCACATACTGTCACCTCAGCATGTTGGTATTTTCTATTTAAGCTTAGTTTTGCAGTTCCTTTAAAAAAGGCAGTTAACAATCATCTTCATTTGAGGATTGGATTACATAGAGCTCTTGAGGTAATTGTACATTCTCGTTTTATTTCCCCCTGATTGGACACTTTTGGTCTTTTTTCTTGATGCTGCCGAACCCCGACTAGAACTGCTTGCTGCAGGTTTGGGGTTGCAATGGATAGCTGGCGTAGCGCAGGAGAGCAGCCTGTCAAGACCCAGCTGCTGGAGCACTAGTTTGCTAAGATAAGTTGCTGTAACAAGGTTAAAGCCTAAAGCACCGACACTGTAAAGTGCTCCTGTAGCTGGAGCTTTAGGTGGAATTTTAATATCTTTAGGAAACAGGCAAGCCTGGCTCCACACATGTAAGTTATAAAGGGCTCTCTTTCTGAGAGCGATGCCATGATGTCTGGTAATGCTAACTGGCAATGCAGTGAAGTCACTTCTAAAAGTATCACGTTCCAGCACGGGGCTTCCCGGAGTGATGTCATGCAGCTCCCGTGAACTCAAAACACTCCACAGTAGTTATGGTTATTCTTAGAATCACTTCCCATTCCTCAGAAAAAGCTCCTGTGAAAGGCCTGGCTGGCTTTTATCTCTCAAAGCTAGTGTTTAAATGTTGGACTAATTTGTATCTGCTTTGCAGCTCGGCTGCAGCCATTGCCAGCTGCACCAGGATCAGTGACAAGCCTTTCTTCCTCTTCCAAAGCGCACTTGCAGGGCCCAGGAGCGCAGTGCCCCAGGGGCAACATGGCTTTTTCACAAGCACGTAGCTGCCTGGGGGAGTTTTCCAGAACAAGGAGCATATTAGGCATTCTCTAGCAAAGAGAGACTAGAAGCCTCACTGCCTTCGTGGGCGTAGGATTGTCCTTGCCAGGCCCTGCTGTGTTGGGTTTGGGAGTGCAGTAGGATCGGTGAGCATGACGCTGCCCGCTGGAGCCACCCTGCTGCACGGTGGCAAGAAGGGAGGAGAGAAAAAGCCTCCACCCCCTCAGGGGTTGATTCGGGATACCGGGAATGATATATATTTAACCAAACCAGCTTTTCTCGTGGCTGGGCAGCTGTCTGTGACAATGAGGCATGGCTCTTGACACCAAGTTAGCAGGGCAGTGGAGTTGGAGACAGCCTGTGTTGTATGTAGGACCATGAGGGAAAAAAAAGTCTCTTTTTGGGTGGAGATCAGAAAATTATTAATGAGACTGAGGTAGGAATTAGTAATAACTACACTGGGAGGCATCTGGCTGTGTAACTGAGCAGTCATTTGGCAGTAACAACCCCATATGCCGTGATGGTTTTTGCGTGCTGTATTCCATGCTTGTCCCACGTATCTCTTCTGGTCTGCGAAGAGGAAGTTGGGAATGAGGGAATGTTTCCCTCCCTGGTTGGTAAGTTGGTCTGTCTTTTCCTGCAGCCTGAAGAATAACACATCCATTTCGAAGCACAGCATCTTCCCCTTTCCAAGCACCCATCCCCAGCGATGGCTGGGCTGATCCTGCTTGCGGATCTTGCACCCGTTTCCGAGAGGTACCTCGTGGCAGCGGGGCAGCCCCTGGACCCGCTGTCCCACTCCAAGACTGCCCCGGGCTGCGCCAGGCTCCTCAGCTGCCGAGGGCAGGAAAGGCAACAGGTAGTGCCTGATCTGGCAGTGGGGTGGTCTTGCCACTTTTACTTCATCACCAAAAATAATCAAATGCCATTTTAATGGTCACAGGTTCATATGGGGCTCCTAGTCTCTCAGCTGGGTTTGAGGGAACAGAAGCTAACTAGCACCTCTCTCTCTCGGCACATTCCATTTAGTTTAGACAGAAAACAAAGATATATTTAAGATAAGACTATTGTGCCAAAATCTTATCTTTTTTAGTTCAGGAGAGTTCTTGTTTACTGTTAACTTTAGTCTGTCTTATAGGCACAAAAGATGCTTCTGTTCAATCATCTTTCTCTTAAGATCCAAGAAAGTGTGAAGGAGTAAAAACAACCCATCTCTCATTGTTAACATAAGTCACTAAAGTGATTATATTATTTTGTGATAACTATAGCAAAGCTTTAAGCACTGGAACCTCACTGCAGGACTGGAGATCCCCATAGCAAGCATTAGTATATACAGTGTGAGAAAAAGAAACATGATCAGGGCTCTTCTTAAAAAGAGTAGAATATACACGCAACAGGGATGAGAATATCCTAGAAACAAACAGCAGGGAGCCGAAACAAGGAAAAAACAGTGCAGGAAATGGAGCTGCAATTCTGATTTCATCAGACAGATTAGCGGAAGAAGAAGATAGGAGAAACCCAAGGAATTCTGTGAAAGCAGGAGAGCGCAGTGTTAGATTCACCCTTGACCAGTAAACCAAGTTTTCACACTGAGTCTGTATTAAAGAGCAAAGAGGCCTAGAAGGTACAAGTGAGATGTCAGCTCCTCATCATGGCTCAAATTTTGGTTTGTATCATTTGACCCAAAGTTAGTTTTTCTTTCTTATTTCATTTTTTCTTAAAACTTTCTTCCTTTTGTTCAGTCTAAAGGTAATTTTTAAATTAAGAAACTGCTCTTTGGAGCCAAGCCAACACAAGAAATTGTTTGTTAAACTGACCCAATTTCACAAATAGTTTTGCTCTTTCCTAAGTGATGTTTTTGGACAAATCTATTACTAAAACATAATTTTCTCAGCTCTGCTGGTAAGGAAGTCCAGCATGAAGAGCTGCTCATGTGAATGGTAACAAAAACCATTGAGTCTGTTCTAAAGGGAGAAGGGGAGCTCAACACTACCTAACGTAGAAAATGAAGAGTCAAAAGCAAATAGTGGAATAGAGGAGATTCAAACACTCACAGTGCTATGATGATGAGATTCATGTATACATCTAAATGGACAGACAGATAGGAGGAAGGTGAAAAGCATGAAACAGATAAAATAGACAAATTCTGCTAATAATCACTGATATTTTTAAACCATGGTCTTTATCCTCATATTTTGCACAGTGCAGTAATGCCTTTGGAAGTTATACTATGAGCATTTTCCTGTATCTTTTCTTTATGGCACTTTTTGGCTCTTATTAATTATTGCAACTTAAGTGCAACAAATACAAAACTAAGTAGATGAGCCTTTAAAAATGTAATATTGCTCTTAATCAAAAGGAAAATTTTAAAATACTGAATGAATTGGGTGAGATTGCAGAAGGGCAATAAATACATTATATCTACTAAGTGTTTTAAGCAAATTTTAATTCTGTCACTAGCAAAATTAATTTGATTTTCAAAATGAGGAAAGGGGGTGGAAGTAATGGAAGTCTAAGGTCAATGAGTGATCCCATAAGAGCCTTGAATTGGCAGGTGGAGTGGAGCGAACCATGAGATGGAAAGGAAAGGGAGATTTCTCATTAGGATGTCATGTTAACCTGAAGTGATTAAAATGTGAGGCCTCATAGGAGCTGATTTTTCATTTCTCTAGAAATCGGGGCTTGTAAGCAAAACTGGGAGAAGGAATTGAAATAGCAGGGGGACTATCTATCCTACTGTGTTGTATGTCTTAAGATCTTGGTAAAGTCAAGCTTCCTGAATAAAAGATGGAAATTGGTCCTTAGTATGTTTAATTAAAGAGGAAACTGAGAATTATTTAAATATTTTTTTAAGGTGATTTAATGAAAACCAATATTTGAATATAAAGTTTAATTTCCCTGCAAATATGTCACGGCTGTGGATGAGAAACTTCACATGTAAATCCAGTGATTTGGAGACCCCTGCCTAGAAAGGGAGCCCAGACGCACTATGTCTGTTACAGGTCTCAGAGGACTGGCCCTGATTGCTGCTCTGGGGATGTGGACGTTGGATGCGTAAGCTGCTGGGTTTGCCATGCAGTAGGAAAGGGGGACAATATTGCAGCCTTATGACAGTAAGTGGGACTTCCATTCTCCCTGGAAGAATGAGTGATCTGTGACATACAGTTGATTGCTGAATAGGGAACAAGATCAACAGCATTGAATTGAGGAAGCATTTGGTTTAAAAATGGTTACTTAAAATTGGTTACTTTTTTCCACATTTTTTTCTTTTAATTCCTCATTATATACTGAAAAAAATAGAACATATGTGTAGTTGTATTTTATTGACCTAATGAACATAATTTTCACACTAAACCCTTTTTGTGGGTTGAAGATGGATTCTGTAGCTGCACTGAGCTCAGGATAAGTGTTCAATGGCTCTGGGAAAGGAGTGTTGGGCCAGCAGGACCCAGCAATTTCAGCTTTGCCATCTTCTGTCTGCTGCTCTGCCCATGGAGTGACCCTCTATTGGCAAAACTTGGAGAACTTGTGCTCTTAGCACTCCTCTATTATGATTGTTTAATGAGATGCATTTATTGTTTTAAAGATGAAGAAGAGAATTTTCTTCTAACAGCTTCCCTGAAAGGTAGGGAATCACCATCGTTTATAGATAGGGAACTAAGATGAATAAAGGGAAGTGAGTTTGCATGTCCCAGTATATTGCAATGTAAAAAATAATTATGCTGCCTCTACTTTTTCGGAAGAAGAAAGGTAAATGAACCAAGCAGGGAGTTAGCCAAGAGAGTTGTGCTATCAGCACTCTCCACCTTCTGGTACCTGGCTTGGATGCTTCTGTGCAGCAGCATGTTGTGTTGTGCACATGCTTTTCAATGGTTATAATCTGTCTCCTGCATCCCCCACTAGCCTCCTAACCTCCTGCATGTCTCATCTGGTCCTTTCTTATTTTACTCATTGAAATTAAACACTGCTTTAGGTAAAAAGTGCCACTGAGAGCCAAGTCACCTGTGGTATGTGTTTTGCATCTGCCCTAAAACAACCCAAACTAACCCAGGCTAACTGAACACATAGCAGGAAAGTGATTGTTGCCCCTTCAAGGCTGCTGTATTTGAGAGAGCTGTTCTTTAGCCATCAAATAGCTCTTTTTATCCAGAAAATACTCACATGTAAATTCAAGGAGGGAGCACTAGAAACAAGAAAACATGTTGTGTAGTAATGTGAAGTATTTCAAGAGAAACCTGCAGTGTGTAAGTCTTCACCAAGCAGAAGCTGGGGATAGAACTTTTCCCTTTTCATAAACATGAAATTAATTCATATCTTTTTCTTTCTTTTATAGCACTGGCATTTATTCAGTGCACCGTAAGCCCTGTGTCCTGAATTTCTTGATTCACGTCTAAACATTGCTTGCATTGACTGTACCCTAATTAATCCTTTTGTGCCACAAGTTGAATTTGCCCAGCATGCTTTTCATTGCCAGGGAAGGATGCACCAAATCTGCTGATGCCAAAGAGGTAATGTGTATTTAACACGCATCAGCACTCACTCTCCCTTTGATAATTGCTGATCCTAGTGCACTTAATAATACACTACTAGGTTAAGGTTATACACAGCTCAGGCAGTGCTAACTATTAGGGTGTGTGGTTATTCTGTAATAACCACATATTAGGGTGTGTTTCAATTTTACAGGGCAGTCATTTACTTCAAATTACCTTGTCATTTCTTACAGTTATTGTGTAATTCCTTTATTAAAGAAAAAATATAATTTGATTGTTAAAGATGCATTAAGTAACACTAATTATAATGCTTTGCACTTATGAGGTTTTTGATGCTCAGTATTTTATAAATGTTTTGCTAATTATTCTTTACAACATCCTTGTGGGGAGCAACTAGTAGTACCTCTGCCTGAAAATTAGCAACACTGAGGCAGGGAAGTTGAGTGGTTTGCCCAATACTGCTATGGTTTGCCCAGGAGTTGGGTTTAGCACTGGGATTAATATTCAGTTGTTCCTAACTGCCAGGTCATATTCTCACAAATCTTTCTTTCCCCCAAACCATATAAATAGTCTCAAGAATTATTTCATCTTTAAAACAGAAAAGAACAGAACGTTAAAACAGCATAAGTCAGTTCTGCGATCAATAAAACCCTGTGTGTGCAAAAGAAGATTTGCTTCTAAATAGTTCCAGCTAAAAAATGAAATTCATATTCACCACTATTGGAGCTGGTCTTTAGAGGCAGCAGAAATCCAAGCAAATGTCCACCGGTTCTTTTTCTTGGAGTTTCATCAACTAATTAGTGGTTGTGAGGGAGTCATCTAAGTTTCTGTTGCCTTCTTTAAGATCTTTCCAAGCTTCAATCTAACTACTAGCTGTCGGCCTGTGATTAAATTTCTGAGCTGTCTTTGGTCCCCAGTGTTCAGTGCAGTAAAAAGAAATGTCTTCAGCTGCAGGCTTCTGAGAGGTTAGGTGTAAAGGAAGGGAAGATGTATCCTCTGTCATTTGTAGATGCACCATCTACAAATGGAGAGGAAGGAGAGGTAGTAATCGAAAGTGAGATGACTGAAATGGGAGCAGCTAGATGCTCAGGACTTCTGAAAAGTCAGGTCATTGTGTTTAGGCAAGTATATGGAGAACAGAAAGGCCTTTTTTAATCATGCTATCCAGATGAGAACTTGAAGAATAACCTATTTTAACAATTTTGTCAATATGGTCAATTTTATTGCAGTTTTTATAGTATTGGAAAATTTTACTGTGTGTGTATATACATATATATGTACATGTAATACTGCACTCCAACAATATAATATAGTGGAATATAATATAATATGGGTATGGAATCAAGTGATTTTATAAGACTCAACTTCCATTTATTAAAAAATTAAGTTTAAAATGTGTCTAAACATACAGCAAATTAAAACTACTCAGAACTTTTAAATGCTTGTGTTTGATAATGTTGTGGATATATTTATTTTCTGAATGTAGATTGGGCAGTTTTATATGCATATTTATCACAGTTGGATTATTTTCAACTACTCGGCCTTTCTTGCTTGTTGATTGTATCTTTCGGTTCCAGCGTTCAGGGCATTCAAATTGAATCCTCTGGTTTCCCCATATTTTAAAGTTAATTACTTTTAAGCTTCCACCCCAGTTATCTCTGACTTAGGTATTTTGTTAGCACTGCAAATACTAAATAATCATTTAAAGGGAAAAGGTGACCTTTCTAATTTCCCAAAGGTCCTAATCTTCCAGTGGGATCATGTTGCAATACTTAGCCAACATGCTCTGGTTGGCTTCAGAGGAGCTTCACACAGGAGCATCCAAGATGATCCTCCTTCAGAATCCCAGCCTTAAAAATACAATTTTTTGATTCTAATGGTACCAGGTATTTTTGTCAGGACTTCATCATTAATGGTAGTTTGCTACAATATAAACTTCAAGGACTTTACAATAAGACAAAATGAAAGCCATAAAATACTGCTCTCTTTGAGTTGCTGAAAGACTGTACTTTGTTTTTATTTTCCATAAACAAGAAGAAATATTTACTTAACACCTGCATCTAAAAGGCTGATGCTGTTTCCTTTATAGTCCAAATAAAGCCTAGCCAGGGGCCACATTGTTGAGATCTGCTCAAATAACCTTTATTTAAAAACACTACTTACTATAGCTCAATCTCTGGCCTGCTCTACAAAATTGCAGTCTCTAATGATTCATACACCTGGAGAAGGAATTGAATATTCAAGTCACTTGTCAGGCTGGCAGATTTAAATTATATAACAGGAAGCTTTCTATTCATATGTAATGTAACTAAATCAC
The DNA here is from genome assembly GCF_036417845.1 of Apteryx mantelli. Lineage (NCBI taxonomy): Eukaryota > Metazoa > Chordata > Aves > Apterygiformes > Apterygidae > Apteryx > Apteryx mantelli. The sequence goes on along the minus strand of NC_089987.1, from coordinate 19,554,029 downwards.
CACTTCTTTATTGATAATTCATTATATGTTGCTACTATCACTCTGCAGCTCTGAAATGCTTTTTGCTATAATGATTTTATACCATACTAGTATAATGGCCTTCTGACTGTGTCAATCAGCACCACTTGCGTGTACAATAATATTATTCTGCAATCTGTCTTGGGAGAATGCTTAAAAGCTTTCTCTCATTTTCTCCATTTAACTCATGTATTATCTGAGTTTTTACATTAAATGGCCATACTTAATATCCCATGACATGTCACCTATTTTCTAGGGAGGATACTGATACAGTACTTACCAATTCCAGAACCTATACTAATCAAATTATACCTGCCCACTTCAGCCAAGAGCAGTTAGTTCAGTGCATCAGCATTTAATCTGTAGAAGGAACTTATGAGAAAGAACAAAAACAATGTGAACTGTAGTTGGCTAAATGTGTGCATGGTTGATGCAATTTGTTTTGTAAAGAGGAATTAGCAGATATTGAAGTCAAGTTGAGGTACAGGGGTCAAATTATACACAGATTTATTGCCAGAACTCAGCCTACCCTGGTAGCACATTTACAAAGGCAAGCCCTGATCCCGCAAATGTTTATCCGATTTCAGATATGCTTTGTGGTAGGTAGTTCTACTGAATGTGACTTCTTTGCTGTAAAATTAAATGTATGCATAAATTCAACAAAGTCTCAGGGTATTATGTCAGAGTTTACAGAGAATTCAGTCCCAGGGCAGATAACAATTATACGTTTTCATTGAAAGAATACCTGGAAGTTCAAAACAGTTACTCTAAACACCTTCCACAGTCAGGTTAATAAACTGGAAAGTTTAAGACCTGAGATTCCAGCTTCTGCCCACAAAATCTTACACTGGAATCATGCTGATGCATTTAGTCTGCTCAAAATAGATGTTTTCCCTAAAAATATTGTATACACTTAATCTTACTTGCTCTTCGAATCAGGCAGTGCTATGGTGCAAATAACTGCTACATTTAAGAATAAAAAAACATATTTCTGAAAATTGAACATTTCAAGGGAGACAGGTGTCCATTTACATTAATACTTCCTTATAATATAACCATCTCCACTCTTCATACAAGAACTTCAGGCAAAGTTACTGCAGTAAGGGCACGCTCTCTGAGTACAGGCAGAAGTAATTTGCTCAGCCGCACAAGAAGAATGGCAAGGTACAAAAGCAGTGGTTTAATTATGCCACAGCCTTATTAACTCATGAGACAATAAATTGTACAGTTCATGCTGTCATCCTTTATTCAGCCTATTTTTAAGCCAGCTGTCCTTGGGAACTGAATTTTCCTCTCTGGGAACTTGCAACCAGAAATGGAGGAAGCATTCGTTCATAGAGCTGCTATTAAGATGCAAGAGAAGATCCTAGTTAGGCGAGGGTAGAAGCCATTTTGTGACCTTACATGTGGCCAGTTCAGCTGCACTAGGTATTTGTCATTTGTGAATGGAAATATGTGTATGAATTCATGGGACAGTGGCTTTTCCGGTCTTGCTGACAACAGGTCCCCCATTTGGGCCTTTCCTATCTCCTACCTGCAGCAGGCAAAACGAGCAGCGGTTTCCTGCACTAGCGGACATTCAGAGGGAAAGGTCTCTCTGTAGACAAACCGTGCCGTTCCATGTTTAAAAGTGGGGGAATTATCACTGAAACCTCTCCTGGTTGCAGTTTTCTTCTGCCGTCATGTCCTCCGTGGTGTTAGTGGGCAGAGGTGGCCTGCCGCCGCACGCTGGTGGCCGCCGGCAGGCTGGCGGAGGCCCCGGGGCAGGCTGCCGCGGGAGCGCGCGGGCTCCAGCGCACGCCTGCCCACCCAGCCGGCTTGTGTTTTCACACGAGTGCAAAAATTCGACTGAAATGGTCCGTCAGGCCACCGCGGTTCGTGTCCCGCCTGCGAGAAGGTGACGCTGGCCACCTCGTACCTCCCCGCTATTAGTCTCTGCATTTAGTTGCTTCCCCAAAATACAGCAGGTATCTTTGGCTTCTCCAGTACGCTGTAATTATTCCATCTTACAGTTTTCTTGTGCTATTCGGTATGCGTCTGATTACCTTAATGTTAGTACAGCTAATAACCCAAAAGGGCAATAATGCTTGTTCATGGACAAGGTAAATGTAAAAATGTGAAACAAAGGGAGAAGGCACCCTGGGCAGAAAGTTCTTAGGAAAACAAAGATTGGTTTCTGGTGAGTGTGTTTATTTTGTAATTCGACAGAAATAAACAGTTACTATGGTAACTGTCGCAATGCTGGCGACACACGGAAGGACGAAGACCCTGTATGCTTACCGACTAGTGGTGCGAGTTTAGTGTTTTTAAAGGGACACATTGCCTCCTAATATGATGATGCGTCATTTCTGGGCCTTCAAGGAAGTTAGGAATTGCTCCTGTTCACGCTCTTGGCGGCTGCATTAGCTCTCGCTTCTCCATGTCACAGGCCCTTCTCCGGTTTTCCTCTCCTCGGAGGTACCCAGCGCCCGCGCGGCCCCGGCGTCTCGTGGGCCCGTGACGAAAGCCGCCGAGCTGCAAGTGACAGGCGGCGCTCAGTCACCGAGCAGCCTGCCGGGACGTGGCGAGGAGCGATGATTTATGCTCCTGTGACACCTAAGAAGCTCGAAGTGCATTACTAGTGTTAATTAATCCTCACAACAGTCTGATGAGGTAGGTAAGTATTCTTACCCTAGGCTTTTTTTTTTCCTCTCTCTCTAATACATGAGGAAGCTGAAGTTTGTTTAAGTGTTCTCAAGGTCAGGGAGATCTGCAAGTGAAGAATCCCGTATTTCCAGCGCCGTGTCCCGGGCACTGCTCAGCTCTCCCACTTTTTGTTTGCTGATCTCCTCTCATATTCCTTTGTTATTATTTTTATGAGAATATTATTGGTATGGTCTTGAAAAAGCAGAATGCTCGGTGCACCAGGAGTTGTTTCTTTTTTATTTACTTTTTGTTTTCGAATGACCCGGAAATATAGCACAACAGCTGTCATGCATATACAGATTATAATCATATGTATGCCACGACATGTTTTTTTTCTTCTTTTTTCTTTTTCCTTCCAGGGGGAAGGGGGCATTTTGGTTGCTCTGCAGGCAGTCTCTGTATGTGTAAAATTATCCTCATAATGCAGGGTAGTTCAAAACATCATGTTTAATCTCTGTATTCATGTGTGGTATATTTTTCATACATAGATTTACATACACACACACACACACTTGAAAAATATATGCATATTTATTTATTTATATTGTGCACATATACGCGCATATTGTTTTCATCACTAGATATAACACGTAAGACTGTGCTCTCTTTCTTCCCTTTAGAAAGTGTTAGCACCTGTGAATGTTATTTATTTATTTATGTGTTCTTTGCCAGAGAAAACCTTTACCGAGATAATTTTAACTCTAGCACCATATTCGCAGAAGGTTGGATTTCAAAGCTGACATATTCCCCCTCCCAAAAGAAGAAATGTAGTGCTGCAATTTGTCTTTTTAACTAAGCTCTGTGGGTCTGGGTAGCGTTAAAAAAAAAAAAAAAAGTGTTGTCCTTGTCACCTGCCATTTTTCTAGCCGACTTGACACCCCCAGGCTTCCCAACAGCTCTTTCCAGCAGGAGCTGTCTCGGAGCTCTTAGCATCACCAAATAATTGAGGTTGTCACATCTCTTGTTCATTGTTTTTTCCAGGCCTGGAAAAAATGCAAATATTTCATTGTAGTCATTAATTTTCCCATCCTTTTCTTCAAGCATCTCATTGGTTTGATCTGATGAAAAGGGCTGAAGGCATTATTGCAAACACAGTGGCATCCAGGTTCTGCCTATAGCGGGGAAGAATCTCATCAGATAAAGTCTCAGGGAGGTCATCAATCACAGTTGCTGACAACCATTTTGCCTTCGTTTGTTACAGATGTGAACATGCTTAATTATTTGTAGTGTAATTAGTTCATGAAATGTCAGGAAATGTCAAACTGTGTTCACAGCACAGATTTTTGCAGCAAAGAGCAATGAGAGCAAGTGTCAGTGGGAGATGTG